>NW_019154106.1:15746830-15944283 GCF_002288905.1 Enhydra lutris kenyoni | reverse complement strand
ATATATATATATATATATATATATATATATAAATAAAATTTTTTTTTTAAGTAATCTCTATACCCAATGTGGGACTTGAACTTAGGACCCCAAGATCAACAGGTGCATACTCTAAAGACTGGGGCAGCCAGGTGTACCCCCCGCAAAAGTACAGATTTTGAAGATTTGTGTGGGCTTGAGTTTGAATCCCAGCTGTGTGATCTTGGGAAATTGCTGAACCTCTGCGAGACCCAGTCCTTCTTGTCTGCAAAATGGAATCATAGCGCTAGTGGTTAGCTGCCACCGAATGCTTTCCATGTACCAGGCATCGTGCTAAGTGCTTTCTGTGTTTCCACTGAGTGTGTCCTCAGAACCACTCAATGACATGGTTCCTTTCTTGGCTTCGTTTTATAGGAGAGAAAAATGGGGACTGGAGAGGCTAAGCACCCAGGCTGAGGTCACACAGCTTATCAACGAAAAAACCAGGTTCAAGCTTTGGCAAGTTGGTTCTAGAATCAGGGTGTTTGGAATTTATGAAATTGTGCTCAAATGACCCCAGAACAGAGATGGTGCAGAGATGCTTTGTAAACATGAGTTCCCCCTCCCCCTGTGGCCTTTTCTCCCACAGTGACATTTAACTTTTCTTATCATTTTGTTCTCAGGTTGGTGACAAAAGTACCCATTTCCTGTCTGCTGGAGGTGCTCACTTCCAGACACAGTTTCTGTTGACAGGCCCTGGTGTGTACACTTTGCAGGCCTCGAGGGGTGTGCATGTTGTGTTGGGCCCGGGACACTCACAGAGTGTGGGTGGACAAGTGCGTTTTCCCACGTAAAACATTTCTGCCTCAAATCCCTATCGAGGGCCTCTCTTGTGTCAAGCATCGTGACCATGATCAATAAAACAATTAAAACAGTAATTCCCAACCCCATTGCCTCAGCTTGTCAACCCTTCATTTTCTATACCAGGTTACGGGGGCCCTTTGCTAGGCTGTGACCCTTTTAATTGGAGATGTAGCTCTGTGACTGGGACAGGCCTGTGCCAGGTGTCACCTTGCTGAGACATTTTCTTCTGGCAGGATTTGCCCAGTTTGGATAAACAGAAAGTGAATGGGCAACCCTGCATTTCCAGTGGTTGCTTCATTCGGGGGAGCAGGCAGGTCTCAGTAGTGATGTGAGATCAAGCAGTTTCAAAATGCATTTGTTTTTATTTATTTTTGTATTTTTCCTTAATTATATAAGAGTGGCATAACAAGATGAAAAGGAAGTTAGGAGCTTGAGAAAGGGAGAAAAAAAAAGCCATATATTCCTTCCTCATCACAGAACTGTAATTTTAAAGTAGTTACAGCTGTGATTTATGCCAGGTGGCTTGTTATCGAAATTAATTGTGATCACAGAGCAGGGACAGTTTCAGATCCTTTAATGCCAAACAGCTAAACGAAGAGCCCCCCCCCCCCCCCCCGATCCACGGTGATACAAGGGTGATATGGACATAATTCTGAGTAGCCCCAGGATGCTGCTGGGCGTGGATGTGCTGTAATCCACTTATCCTTTCTTCTATTTAGATATTCAAGCAGAAACCAATTTTTCACTGTTACCGGTCCTGCAGGGATGCATATTTTCACGAATACAGCTTTCTTGGCGAAACGGAAATTACTTCTTTAGCTTAATTTCCAGGCATCTTTATAATCCTTGACACCCCTCGCCAAATGACTTTCCAAAAGGAGTGCGTTGCTTGCCTCGCCGGTAGAACGTATGAGCCTGCCTGTTTCATTGTGCCCACACCGACACTGGGTGTTACCAGTTTTTAAAAACAAATTTTAAAATTTTAATATTTGCATTTTCAGACGTGCCACCTGGGCTGTGTGGTGACTGCCTCACAATGCTTTTTGACTTTGCGCGACTCACGTAGAACCTGTTTTGCGTGATCTTTGAAGAAAAATTCATTTTTTTTTTTAATGCTGAGGGAAAATGTCAAGTCACTGTGCTCTGTACTGCAGTCTGCACTTGTGTGTTGCTACCTAGAAAAATTCTGAGTGCAGCCAGCCACCTGTATTGTGTATTCTTAGTTACTTTACTGCAAAATCAGTCAGGCGTATTTCTTTTCTTTCTTTTTTTTTTTCAAGTGGACTCTCTGCCCAGCGTGGATCCCAGTTTGTGGCTTGAACTGAAAACCCTGAGATCAAGACCTGGGCTGAGGTCAAGAGTCAGGCACTTAACCGATGGAGCCACCTAGGCACCCCTCTTTATTTCATTTTTAGAGCTCATTTTAGGGGTGCCTGCTCTCCAGTATGCAGCTTTAAATTCAAATTATGGGATGGTTGGATTGACATTTGCAGAATGCAACACTGTAGAACACCTACTATGTATCTAGCTGCTTCCCAATTATATCTCAAATGGGTGGGAAGACCGTTCTTCAAATCCCAGCTTTTTTTTTTTTTTAAAGATTTTATTTATTTATTTGACAGAGAGAGAGAGAGAGAGAGAGACAGCGAGGGAGAGAACACAAGCAGGGTGTGTGGGAGAGGAAGAAGCAGGCTTCCCGCTGAGCAGGGAGCCCGATGCAGGGCTTGATCCCAGCACCCCGGGATCATGACCTGAGCCGAAGGCAGCCGCTTAATAACTGAGCCACCCAGGTGCCCCAAATCCCAGCTTTTCCCCTTGCACCAAGACCTTGATCAGCTTCCCTCCCTACCTCTCCCGCATTACCTGCTGCCCATTTCCCCACCTGTCAGTCAGTCTGAGAGTGCCAGTCAAGGAGAGTGGAGGCCAGCATCAGATTGCTCCGTTATGGAGGGTTTAGCACAAAGGCAGTCCTGAGGATTCTGCAGTTGGTATCGACACAACAGTGGCCTGAGGGCTGGGGCTCGGGGACTAGAGGACAAGGGAAACAGCTGGTCCAGAGCCTTTCCCTGAAGAGGTCCTGGTTTTGTGGGACAGATAAGGTGGGTCGGCTGGAGACTGCTACAAGTCGCACACATTGCTGGCCTCGGGAGACAGCCGGGACTGACACAGGAGTAGGGCCACGCAAACGCCCTCAGTGGCTTTTTGGGGCTGAATGTTGGGAGCTCAGGCCTGCAATGTCATCCTGGGTATACTGAGGGGGGTGTACGTCATGAGTGACAAATTCAGGGTTTGTGCCATGGTGGGCTGAGGCCGGACTGGGAGGTCTCACGTGACCGCGTGATTTAGACTCTGTCTTATAAAGAATGAGGCACCTGGGGAGGATTTTCTTTTCGGATTTTAAATAGTCATCATTTTATTGTTTTGTTATTTTTTAATGGCAATTTTAAACGTAACAGCGTTATTGAGATATAATTCCCATACCATAAAATTCACTCTTTTTAAAATGTACAGTTGAGTTGTTTTTCATATATTCAGAGACGTGCAAACGTCATCACTGTCTAGTTCCAGAAGATTTTCATCACCCCAAAAAGAAACCCCACGCCCATTAGGAGTCACTCTGGACTCCCTCCGCCCCCCCCCCCCACTCCTGGTAACCACTGATTTGCTTTCTCTAAGAATTTGCCTCTTCTACATTTTTCTTTTCTTTTCTTTTTTTTTAAGGTTTAATTTATTTATTTACAGAAAGAGATCACAAGTAGGCAGAGAGGCAGAGAGAGAGAGAGAGGGAAGCAGGCTCCCTGCTGAGCAGAGATCCTGATGCAGGACTTGATCCTAGGACCCTGAGATCATGACCTGAGTTGAAGGCAGAGGCTTAACCCACTGAGCCACCCAGTTGCCCTTTTCTACATTTTTCATATAAGTGGAATCATACAGCATTTGTTCTCTTGTTTGTGGCTTATTTGACACAGCACAGTGTTTTCAAGGTCCATCCTTATTAGAATGTCTATCAACACTTTATTTTTTATGGCAGAATAATATTCCACCAGAGGGATAGATGATGTGTTACTCCTCCTTTCCTGAATAGATGGACATTTGAGTTCATCCCACTTTTTGGCTATTATAAATACTGCTTCCATGAACATCAGTGTACAGGTTTTGTGTGGGCACAGGTTTTCAGCCTGGGAGGATGTTGAATTGGGGAGCTGTATTTGGAGCCTGTGAGCAGACAGGGCTGTGGGGAAGCCAGGATGTGTATCTGCTCTTACTAGGCCAGGCCAGGGCAAGCCTTCTGTGCTTCATGTCTTTCAAATAACCCGAGGAGGCAGGGTCTGTTTTTATCCACCTCCACCCTTTTCTTTTTTACAGGCGAGGATACTCAGGTTCAATGAAATTAAGTAAGCTGCACAACCAGGAAATGGGAGGTCCCAGCTCTGTCCAGCTCTTAGCAGGTCAGCATGCCACCTGCTCCTGGGAGTCCAGGTGATTGCCGTGGCCTTGCTGGGGGTGGGGGAAGGCTGGGAGTTGGCGGAGAACTGGCGGTAAGCTGGACAGAAGTAAGTGTGTGTGTGTGTGTGTGTGTGTGTGTGTGTGTACCAGTGTGAATGTGGTGTGAGCGTGAGGGGAGATGTTTCAGAGGCAGCATTGGTGGGCCCTAGTATGTAGATGTGGCAGGAGAAAGAACACCAACTTGGAGTTACCAGAGTGGGTTGGATTCTTGGCACAATCTTTGTGACCTTGGGGTGATCTTGTCTCTTTGGAGCATCACCTTCTTCACCTGGAACCTGGGGCTCTTTTCCCAGCCTTCTGCCTCCCTCAAGGCTGATATAAATTAGGTGGGGGAGGGAGGAGGAGAGAGAGGAAGTGGGGGACCAGAACCTGCTAGAAATGCAGAGCTGATGATCTGGGAGGCAGGAAGGGGTGTGCGGCAGACGCAGGCAGGTCCAGGAGGAGGCAGCCAGCTGGTCTGGACATCCCTGTCCATTTGAGGATTCAGAACCCAGCGAAAGCACCTACCCAGAGCTGAGGCTAATAGTGCAGAGACCGTTGATTTTTCCTGGTATTTGAACTTGAGCCATTGTTGCCAGGGAGAGTGTGGTGTCGGCCTACCTGTAGCATCAGCAGCCTCCCCCAGCACATCCCTCCCTCCTCCTGGCTGGGCATCACCTTCAAACCAGTGAGGCTTTCCTGGGTCCTAGGGGTCACTTGGGTGGCCTCTCCTATCTGGGCCTGTCTTTGCTCAAGTGGCTGTCCCCTTTATCAGTGACTTGCAGCTTGCCTGAGTTTTGTGAAAAGCTTGTAATTGTCAGTTAGAAAACGAAGACAGAAACCTCCCCTCTAGATTCACGTTGCAATGACTTGCTCTTGTTCCAACTCTGGTGTTTTGCTGGGTTGTTATGAATCAGTCACTTTTTTTTTTTTTTTAAAGTTTGACAAGCGTATTAGTCTTACTATGAGAAGCTAGGCTTATGGGATGAAAGTCAGGTGACTTAGGCTAAGTCAGAATCCTGTCCCTTCCCCCCATCAGAGAGCAGTCTGATGCATTTTTCTTTATCCCGACTGATAAGGACATGAGGGGATGTAGTTGTGAGGTCCTTTCTCTGTGGGTTGTGTCTTGTCTCCAGCCAGCAGCCATTGCTTGGGGCTCTACTTAGCAGCTGGCATCGTGAAGTCCAGTCACTGTTCATTTATAAAATTGGGCAGGTCCAAGGGCCTCATTCAGAGCAGAAGGGACCTTAAGGATCATTTAATCTAAGCCTTTCACTTTGCAGATGTTGAACCTGAGGCCCAGAGAAGGAAAGACACTTGCCCAAGACCACACAGTTAGTCACAGAACGAGACCAGCTTCCTGGCTTCCCCACCCTGATCTTCTGGACATTAAAGTTTCAATAGTGAGCGCTTAGGGGATTCAGGGAATCTATCTATCTTTGACCTGTTTTTTTTTTTTTTCTTCCACAAATTATACATATTTTTTCATTTTTAAAAAATTTAAATTCAATTAGCCAACATATAGTACATCATTAGTATCAGATGGAGTGTTCAGTAATTTACAGTTCTGTGTAACACCCAGGGCTCATCACATTACGTACCCTCCTTGATGCCCATCACCCAATTATCCCTCCCCCCACCCACCTCCCCTCTAGCAGCTTTCAGTTTGTTTCCTGTAGTTAAGAGTCTGTGAGTCATGGTTTGTCTCCCTGATAACTTCCCATTCAGTTTTCCCTCCCTTCCCTTACCATCTCTGTGCTGTTTCTTATATTCCACACATGAATGAAACCGTATGATAATTGTCTTTCTCTGGTTGACTTATTTCACTCAGCAGAGTACCCTCCAGTTCCATCTGTTTATGTAAATCATAAGCCTTCATCCTTTTTGATGGCCGAGTAATACTCCATTGTAGATATATACCACATCTTCTTCATCTACTCCTCTTTGACCTGTTTTAATGAAGGTGGAGTTGGTTTTCTGGGGTAGAATCCTGATGTGTGTCTGCTGGATGCTGGCCTCTCTACTGTCTTTGGCCATCCTCGGGGAGGGCGATTGTGCTTGCCTCATCCAGAGGTATTGGTTGTAGATGGTCCCCACCTGCCACTCCCATTTGTTGTGTTTACATCAAATAGAGAAACCAACCCAGTAACCAAATGAATTTATGGTTGGCAATGCTGGGAGGCTGAGTTTGGGAGGTAGGTTGGAGAAGAACAAGTGTAGGGTTCCTTCTATAGTAAAACTTGCTGATACAATGTTGAGAGTCATTGTCTTACTCATTCTTGTCCGAGATAAGTCACACAACATGTGGTATCTGAGGTGCAGAGTTTCCCCCCTAGAGAACACAGAGAGATGAACTTGCTGTGGGCTGGTCATTAAAACAAGAAGCTATTGGTTGGAAACACCCACTGTGAAGCTGTGGAAGTTCGCTGAAACCGTGGAGTACCATACAGCCATTAAGACTTGACCATGCTTCGTGATGGGAGAAAATCTTAATCATATCAGACATTTAAGATGTGGGCTACACAAAAACAGAAAGTGTAAGCTTGATTGAATAAAATGATGAACCAGACTTCAGACTCAGAAATGTGTTTCGGATGGGTATGTGAGTACACTATTATGTGTGGTGTTTAAAAAAGCAAAGTAGGGGGCGCCTAGGTGGCTCAGTTAGTTAAGCAACTGCCTTCGGCTCAGGTCATGATCCTGGAGTTCTGAGATCAAGTCCCGCATTGGGCTCCCAGCTTCATGGGGAGTCTGCTTCTTCCTCTCACCTCCCCTCTCATGCTCTCTCTCTGTCTTTCTCTCTTAAATAAATAAATAAAATCTTAAAAAAAAAAAAAAAAAAGCAAAGTAGGCAGCCTTGGGCCAAAGCTGGATTCTGCCACATCATTGCTGTGTGCTCCTGGCCAACTCACTGGACTTCGCCAATTCAGTCTTCCCATCTGTGATATGGGAATAGTACCTTCCCCCTGTCGTTGTGGGAGTTAAAAGAGAGCAAGGGGCGCCTGGGGTGGCTCAATCGGTTAAGTGTCTGCCTTCAGTTCAGGTCATGATTTCCAGGTCCTGGAATCGAGCCCCATACAGGGAACCTGCTTCTCCCTCTCCCGCTCCCCCTGCTTGTGGGCTCTCTCTGTCAAATAAATAATATCTTAAATATATAAGAGATCCCAAGGACAGGGCTTCATGCCTTTCTTCTTGGACCGCCCCAGTGGACTCATGGCACTGTGGCCGAGTGATCAGACCAGATCACATTATCTGCTGCTTCAAGCACATCAAAGCTCCAGTGCCTTCTGGATTCTGGACTTGCCATATGGGCTTGCCACAACTGCACTTCTTGTGGTTCCTCCAGTGGGCTGTGCCCTTTCTTGCCAGCAGTCCCTTACCCAGGATGAAGTAACTGTCGTGGTTTTCTTCCCTCCTAAATAGACGAGGTTCCCCCTAAGACACCATGTCCTAGGGCCCGGGACCCAGTGAGCACTCAGTAATCATGTGTTGAATGAATCGGAGAGGTGGGCTTTGACTTGGGCCTTTCAGTACAAAGTGGGGCTTGATGAGCAGGGTAGAAGCCTTGTTCTAGGATGTGGGCAGGGCAGACTACTGACTAGTGGTCACTACTGTCTGTTCGGGGCCAGATCTGCTGGGCATAGTGGAGACCTATATAGATGCCCCCTAACTTCCTGTGTCCATTGTCCCATGGGCATTGCTGCAGTGTAAGACACTTAATCTGTGAGGCTTGGCCCGTCCTGCTAGCTTTTGTAGTTTGGGGCTGTGTGTGTCTCTTTCTAAGAGGGACCCCTCATGGCCACATCTGTGCGTGATCATATATGCACATAAGGCTGCCGGTGCTGTATTGACGTGAGACAAGGGCTGGACTTGGAGGCGGAAGGCAGGCTGGGTTGTTTGTGGCCTTACCAGTTTCTAGATTGGAGATCTTAAGCGGAGTGACTTGAGGGAGGAAAGCAGTGCTTACCAGAGTGTTCCAAGTGCTTTTACACACAGTTCTTAGAGCAGGCCACACCTGTGGGATTGGTGGTAATGAGGCAGTAGGGAGCAGTGGGGCTTGGGGCAGACTAAGAGAATGTGTCTTGTTGGAAGGGGCGTGCCTCCTCCCCCAGCCTTTTAAAGTCTGCACATTCCTGTTAAGTGTGTTAGGTGCTGTTTGTTTTTGGCTCAATTGTAGTAATACCTACATAACATGAGATTTAACATTTTAACCATCTCCAAGTGTACAGTTCAGTGGCGTTGTGTCCATTCTCTGTGTTGCACACCATTGTCCCTTTAGGTACTTTGTGCTTTGCAAATACCCCCTCCCTTAGTCCTCATTACAGCCTGATGAGTTGTCTGCAAATGTTAACCCTTATTTAAGAGTTGAGTTGTGTGGGGGGCATCTGGCTGGCTCAGTAGGTAGAGCATGAGACTCCTGAGCTCTGGGTTGTGAGTTTGAGTACCACAGTGGGTGGAGAAATTCCTCAAAAATAAAATCTTTTTTTTTTTTTTTTTTTTTTTTTTTTTTTTTTTTTTAAAGGAGGGGAGGTATCTGACATGCAGAGGGATTAAGTAACTTGCCCAAAGCGATACAACTAGTGTTAGATCCGGGCATCTTACCCCTGGGAACCCAGAATTGCTGGTTATTCTGATTCTTTTTTCAAGAAGAGCTGGAAATAGTTTTTAATGTTAAATTTCCTGCTTTAAAAAATATTGACTCCAATTAACCAAACAAAACACTGTTGGGGCCTGATAACACCCATCTCTATTGTTTTCTGGGTGTAGTTCTCCCTGCACTCACTACCGACACCCACCCCGCCTGTCTCCAGGAGGGCTGGGAGGATCCAGGGAGATAACGCGCGGAAAGTCTTCCGTAACCGTGAAGAGCAGCAGCGTAACTGTCAGATACGGGGTTAACACTAGTGGTGGCTGGAGATGTTGGGTGCTTCCTCCACACTGGCCCCATTCTGAGCCCTTTAGAGCCCTCTGAGGTGGGGGTACTGTTCCTGCCTTTTGCACATGAGGGAATTGAGGCACAGAGGTCAGACACCTCATTGGAGGCCATGCAGCTGGGAGTGGTGGAGTTGGGATTAGAACCCCGGGCAGTCCGGCTGCAGGGTGGGACTCTGTCCACCGTGCTTGTTGCTTCTTTGGGCCCAGCTCCGAAGAACCACGGAGCCAAGGGGAGGGGGTTGAGCCCCAACTGGTGCCAGACCCTGTGTGGGGCTCTAGCGTACTTTCTTTCCCTCGGCCTCGGAGGTGAGGCAGCGGCAGGGTTTCCTGTGGTACAGATGTGGAAACTGAGACTCACAGAGGTCTGGAGACTTGCCAAGATCACACCGGGAGGGAGCGGCAAAGCCAGGATTTGAACTTGGATCAGAGAGGCTGCAAAGCCCACCGTATTCCTTCCTTCACATGGAAAAGTAGTAATGAACTGATTTCCGGTTTTGTTTTGTTTTTGAATTACCTGTGGAAGGGAGGAGCACTGAAAAGTGCAGCAGAGAAGACAGGTCAGGTCTGTTGAATGGACAGACGACACGACGTCGCAGTTTCCTGTCCTGTGCATTTTGGTGGCTTCTTGGGGGTGGGGTCCCAGGCATCTAGGTCTAAAGCAGCTCGGGGGCACGGGGTGGGTATCCCGGGGTGAGTGCTCTGGTCTTCTCCTTTCTTCTTTGGGCCATGCTTGGCTAGTCACAGCCTTACAGTTCCGCTTGTGTGGATCCTCGTCTTCTCTCTAAGGAGGGCTAATTGAATTAAACTGCGGCCCTAATCCCGTGTGTTCAAGGTTGGCATCCAGGAGGTGTTGTCAGGAGGCCTAGCCAACCAAAATGTTGACTGTCCCCCGTGCTCATTCAGCAGATTCCTCTTACCGCCTGCTCTGTGCCAAGCCTTGTGCTGAGTACCAGGAGAGTAGCAGTGGAGGATAATGTCCCGCATCCAGGACCCTCTGGGCCATCTGGGGAAGGGGCGGAAAGGAGGGGCCACTTCTCTGCTTGTTGTGACAGCACGTACAACCCTTGGGGAGGGTGTTCGTGGCAGCAAGAACAACACAGGCAGACGGGCAGCTGGGAAGGCAGAGACACCTCTAGAGGGGGGCCCTGGGAGAAGAGGGCTCTTGGGTCTCATCCATCTTCCTGCCCCCCAGCACCTAACTCAGAGCCTGCAGGCAGCAGCTGCTGAGAACGCATTTTAGGGTTGTATTCAAGATATCGAGCCCCCCATGGGGCAGAAGGTGAATGACAAGGGATTTTTAAACTCCTTTTGGGCTTGTGTTCATCTGCAGGCCACTTTCATACCTTTCAGACACATGGCACAGGCATCTAGAACTAGGAGGACCGAGAATCTGGTGTAGGTCCGCTTTAGGTGTGGACAGCAGGCCTGGAGTCCCTAGTGTGCAGGGACTGAGGCCTCTGAGGTCAAGGCCAGGGTTTTAGTTAGAAGCCTGAGCCAGTACTTGGCCCTTGTCAGCTTGACAGCTGCTTCACAGATGAGTGATGTGTACGGGAGACCTGTGGGGTGAGGGGAGCTGGGGCCTGGAGCAGCCCTCTGCTGCCTGGAAGTGCTCAGTAAACACTTGTTAATCATTTCCTGCCTGGCAAGGCCTGTGGTGTGCCCAGGGGAGCCCTGGTTCACGTGGGGGAGGGGATGCTAGTCACTCAGATGGCCTGACCTCCCGCCCTTCTGGCTCTCTGGGAGCTGGGGTGGTGGCACCAGCCCAAGGAGGTGGGCAGCGAGGGTGTCAGCGAGGGGACCTCCCTGTTGCCAGACGGCCTCTGTGCTTAGTGAGCTAAACAGAAGCATGTGACGTGCCTTGCAGGTGGCAGACCAGGGGCCTAACTGGGACACATACCCAGATCCCTTCTACCCAACTACCTTAAGAGGAAGTGCCGTCCTTCTTGTGGTGGGGGGTTGAAGACCCTTCCTGGTCTAGTCTCTGGGATCTCTGCTTTGACTTTGGGGTGTTTCTCTGCATACAGGTGGCCCTGAGCCAGGAGTTTGGGAGGTAGTCTTGCTGAAGTCGAGCCGACAAGTGGGTTCTGGAATGTGCACGGGCAGCCAGAGTGTCCATGTGTCCAGACAAAGGGGGCTATTTGATTAAATAGCCTGAGGGGTCCATTTGATTAAAAAAACAAACAACCAAAAGTGATGTGTTCCAAAGTTAATGGCGTGAGTGGAGGGGTTTGCTGTGAAGAGTGGAGATGTTCTTTGTTTCTCAGCTGTTACGGGATTTCTCTTATCTCTGGAGTGGCCCCTTTTCTGTCTTAGGATCAGTTAGAGTCCACTAGGGTTGTGAGAACATGTACGGGTCTATCTTCTATTCTTTGGGGGAGAAAAAAGGGATTTGTGGTCAAGCAAATTTGGAGAACTCTGGGCTAACCCAAATCAAACATATCTTTCTTGCAGGACTTCTAAGAAACTTTAATATACCTATGACCCTTGAAGAAGGAGGAGAGTATATGAAACCCTTATTTACTCCAGATTTTTTTAAAAGATTATTTATTTATTCATTTGACAGATACAGATTACAAGTAGGCAGAGAGGCAAGCAGAGAGAGAGAGAGGAGGAAGCAGGCTCCCTGCCGAGCAGAGAGCCTGATGTGGGCTCGATCCCAGGACCCGGAGATCATGACCTGAGCAGAAGGCAGAGGCTTTAACCCACTGAGCCACCCAGGTGCCCCTTTACTCCAGATTTTTATCTTTCCTCCTGTTTCTCTTTCTCCTTGGAAGTATCTCGTGAGACTAGTATTTTCGAGAACCTGCTGTAGGAAATTCATTCGTTTGCTCAACCAATATATATTGAGTACTTACTATGTGCCAGGGACCCTTCTAGGTCCTTGGGATACATCATGACCAATTCAAACCACGAGCCCTACCCTGGAGGAACTTATATTCTTGCAGAAGCAATGAACTGATCTTTGTGGATCGGACACACACCCTCTGTGTGTCAGGCACGTGGGTTCTCACACATTTTCCTGTTGAACCCTCACAACAGCCTGCTCAGATAGACGGACCATTTTACAGATTAGGTAATCAGCTCTAAGGAGTCCCGTGACTTGCCAACTTTGGCTGAATCGCCCATTTTAGATTGTGCCTTTACCTTGCAGGAGGGCAGGGGCTGGTCAGTGAGGAGCTGGAAGAGATGTTCGGGTCTGTGCTTGTCGCAGGCTGTGTTGCTGTGTTGCTGTTCCCTTGTGTCCCTTTACGAAGGTCCAATGGAGAGAGTCCCCTGAGGCTCGGAAACCGGTAGAGAAAGAAGAGTGACTCCAGAACAGCTGGTTTGTTTGCCTGTTCTGGGCACTGAGACGCTCGTGGCCGATCATGTTTCCCTTTGGTTTTGGTTACTAAGCACCTGAGAGCCTGGTGTGTGGGCCATCTCGGCACTTGCGCAGAAAGGGACAAAGTAGTATGTATTTCTATGTGGTGATCTTACCTCTGGCTTGTTTTCCCTCCACTTATTTTCGCTTGGCCTGATTCCCTTGACTGTTTATTTGTTTGTGGTGTTTGCACTATTCTAAACCACCGTAAATGCTTGGTGAACGGAGCTGGGTATAAAGCAGTTTTAAAAATAATGGTAAGATGACTGGTGTCAGATCCCCCAGCTAGCCTGTGGGGAGGCAGGCTCTCCCCTTGCCTCCACACTATATGCCTTTCTAGACTGGGATCTACCCGCACATGGGTCTGTTTGCTTTTGTATCCACCGTTTTGTGGGTTCCCAAGGAAGCCGGACTGGCCGGATTGGAGGTCTTGAGTGGCTTGAATTGACCTGAACGTCACGCATGTGGTTTGAGCAAAGCTACGGGCTGTGGATTCCTTCTCCGTGCGGGCTGCTCAGCTTCTTCCTGTGCGTGTGCCGAGGTTTCCCAGCCGGGATGGACAGGAGGGGCGCTGTATACTCTTTCCAGCCACTTGCCATTCATTATGCTCAAGGCAGCTCTGGGGAGAGAAGAGGACGGGGAGCAGGTGGGACCGATGAGGACACTGAGGTCTGGGGAGGTTGAATGACTGTCTCCACCGGGTGTTACCTAAGCCTGCAGCCCAGCTTCAGACCGGGCAGCCCGAGTGTAAGCTCGCTGCACCCGCTGTGGGGTAGAAGGCAGCCTGGGGAGAGCTCAGGATTTGGGATTTGGACTATAGGAGGCTTGAGTCCCGACCACAACTGTGTGCATGTGGGTAAGTCACTCCTCCGAACCTCAGTAGTGTCATCTTTAAAATGGGCGCCCTAGTTCCTGCCCTGCTGGCCTGAGAAAATGAAGGAGAAGACGGGCAGGGAAGCGTTTGTGTGGTGTTAAGCACCATGCCTGTGTGTTGTGCCCTGTCTGCATTGTGCCAGCGATGACCATGATGGTGATGATGATGATGGTGAACATTACAGGTAGTGGACTTCCGTACCAGTCACTGGGTCAACTTTACAGACATCAGCTTAGTGAGTACACAGGAGAAGCAGATGAGTAGGGAGTATTATAGCCTCCTTTTACAGATGGAAAAGATTAAGTAATTTGCTTGAAAAAGATGCAGTAGTTCACTCAAGGTCATAGAGCTATAAAGTGGTAGAGTCCCGATTTGAACCCAGGCAGCCCACCCTACAGCTGAACCCGTCACCCCATCACATAGGAAAGGGCAGAATCCTGGGACCTTTCTGGGTAATGGCACTCCTTGTGCATCAGTGTGGAAGGGCACTCTGGGTCCTCTGGGGCAGGGATTTGGCGTGGGTGGTCCCTGGAGGGGCTGTAGAATCGGGGACTTAGTGGGAGAGCAGCCCTGGGTGACAGCATTCATTTCTGAGCTTCAGAATTCTCCCCTGTAAGATGGGCTTTGATAATATGCCGCAGGAGGTTAAATGAAACAGGGGTGCACTTGTACATTGCTACTTAAGTGTGTGATATGTACATGGCATTTTGCAGACAGGGAGAAGAGATGTGAAGTCGTTGGAGTGGCCACCACTGGGCTTTAGAATCCTATTCCTTGCAAGATGGCTTGACCACTGCCAGAGCTCTTCCAGTAGGCAGCATTGTGTTACCTCCCGGGGTGGGTGGGGGCCAGCAGCTGTGTGCTAGCCGCTCCTGGCAAGCCCCTGACCTTGCTGGTTCTCATCTGTGAGGGGAAGGCTACCTGCACTCCCATCCGTGTGCACCACGCCTGTGGATACACTCTGCCGGCCCCGGAAAGCACCTTGCAGAGCCCTGCCATGCCTGACACAGAGTGCCTGGTCGGGGGGAAATGGACGAGGGACGAGGGACGAGGGAGGGGACGGGTCAGCATGTCATAGTTTCTTGGAGAGCTCTGGGCAGAGATGCCGGGAAGCAGAAAGTCCTAGGATCATCGTTGACTCCTGGGAACTTTTGTGGTTTTAAAAGTACTTTATAAAGTGTAAAGCACTCTGGAAATGTTAGTGGAAATGTTAGTTCCTGTACAACAATGGAACAAAAACAAAATATACAAAAACTGGTGGCTCTACCAGGCTGGGCTGGGGAGATGCACGTGTTTTATTTCTGATTTTAAAAAATACTTTATGTGGCACTTGGAAAATAGAGAAAAGCACAGCGTTGGAAATAAACATTATCTATCATCCTACTAAGTAGGTGTATCATATAGTATTTTAACCTATATCCTTCCAGTGTTTTTTTTTTTTTTTTTTTTTTTTTGTATATGTGAGGGGTTTTGTAACCCTTCACATTCTGGAACCTGTCAATACTAACTTCTCATGTTTGTTCAGCCCATTCGGTGAGAATCCATTTTGCAAAGTCCTAGTGTTGTGCCAGGTGCAAGTTGCACACCTGGGGGGTGTTGCTGGGGCGGAGGGCTGGGGAAGGGGACCATGAGTGGCATGAAGCCAGGGTCTGCCTTCGTGAGATGTGGGAGAGATCTTCAAAGTGACGTTCCTGGAACGAAGGAGTGGGGTCCCAGGGCTCTGAGGTGGGAGGGAGACTTACTCCTCTTTTCATTGTTTAGATCTTTTTGTCTTACCGCCCTGTACAAGTAACGATAATACTTTAAAAATTATGTAAAAAGCAGCTAGTTAAAAATATAAATACGGTTTCCTTGGAAACCAGAACCAGCCAGAGGAGAAACAGGTTAAGTGAGAGCAGGATCCTTGGCAAGTGCCCGGAAGGGGGGAGGGTGGCGAGCAAATCCCTCACTCTGAAGGTGGGGACAGGCGCTCCCTAAAGGGAAGCTTGAGGAGATTTAAGATTTGAATAAGTGACAGTCCTTTTACTTCCTGCTTTGTTCTCTCCCAGGTACAAACTGACCACAGTATTCATTCATGCAAATGGCAGCTGTCTGAGGGGGAGGGAAGGATCGATACCTGGGAGGATAGAGCAGAGGTCTTCCTTTCCTCCAGCCTCTCTGGAGTCAAGTTACTCCTCTCACCAAGCATCTTTGCTGTGTGTGTGTGTGTGTTGGGGTGGGGAGGCCCCCTCACTGGGGCCTGCGGGAATACTGGGGTAAGTTCTGCCCTTCCAGGCTGCTGGGAATTTACATGGCCGCCTCCCAATCTCTCTGTTCTTTTCCTGCCTAGAGGACAACCTCTGTTTAGGGACCGGGCCTGGCAGGGGCGAGGCGGGTACTTGGCCTTTACGGGAATGACAGAGGACTCTTAGTGGAAAGGATGCGTCGTGCCTGGTTCACCCTCGTCCACCTGACCCCACGGGACGGATGCGCAGGGACAAGCCTGTCCTGACTGGAGACATCTTGTTTCACTGGTCTCGAGATGCTATCCCTCCCCCTACCAAATCCCAAAACCCACCTCCTTTCTCTGAATCTGAGAGGAGTTAATTGTGTTGTGGGGATGGAGGAGCCTTCAGGAAGGGGCCCTACTCCCCGAGTTGACTATTCAGCAAACACATTTGCCTGAATCTAAAAGTAAAATATGCTGGTCTGGGTTAAGGGGTGACAGAATGGGGGGCACCTGGGTGGCTCAGTCAGTGAAGCGTCTGCCTTTGACTCAGGTCATGATCCCAGGGTCCTTGCCATCATATCAGGCTTCATGCTCCACGGGGGGCCTGCTTCTCCCTCTCCCTCTGCCTGCCGCTCCCCCTGCTCATGCTCTATCTTTCTGTGTAAAAAAAAATAAAGTCTTTTAAAAAAAGAGGGAGGGGGTGACAGAATGGTGTGCTGGACATTTTGGCAGGGTGCCAGGAGTATGTTACCTATTCTAAGGCATTATTGCCCTGAGACCTAGGATGAGGGTCTTTTCTCTCTCTGTGGTGTGGAATGCTGTCACCTTTCCCTTCCTAATTATTTAACCTCACACATTATTTGAGAAGAGTTGATTTGCTTTTCAAGTGAGCATCAAGCCCGTCGCCCTGCCCACAGCGGCAGGGTGGACGCCATCTGTGTCGCGCACATGGCGGTTAGACTCGGGTGCTGGTCATGTGTGTGCCGGTACCGGAGGAGGAACCATAAATTTTGCAGGAAAGAATGTGTTTTGGTGCCCTGTTCTATTTACTTTGCATCACATATTGTTTAAAAGAGGGATTTTTTTTTTTTTTTTGTTAAAGGAAAAGGAACTGTGGATTTGAGATAAGAAGCAGAATAAAGTGAAATAAATACTTGAGTTTTGTCAAGTGGGTATCAAAATGGCCCGGTTTCTGAGATCCAGCCTGTTTCTGTGCTGTTCTACTATTGACCTGAAAATCAGAAAATGCAAAGTACGGACGGGTCCTGAGATCCCGGTGAGACTGTGGTTTACAATGGCGTCCTTTTTGGTTTGTTTCACAGAGTTGAGTTTGGTGAGATTTCAGAAGTTTTCAACCAGTGGTGATCCAAAGACAATAAAGATTGCTTTGTGGGAAGGTCTCCGCCCTGTGTCTTATTTGGTGACCGTTAAATGGTAGCCACATGTCAGAACCCATTATGCAAATGTGGATGTGGCCGGATTTGAGTCAGTTAGCTTGGCTCGCGGCATGAGACACCCTCATTTTTGGTGCTGGCGTGTAGGGTGTTGGCACGGAAAGTGGGGACTCTCTTTGTTCCTTGCTGCTGTGGGAATGTCTCTCGTCTCCCCCAGCCCCTTGTTTGGTTTGGCCCCTTTCCCTCTGAGGCCATTTGGAATTGTCTGAGTCGTGAGGACCTTGTGCGTGTCTTTTGCCCATTAAGCTCACATTTGGGGGTCGGTAACTGAGCTGATTCTATGCAGGTGCAGAGGGGACGCAGCCGCAGAGCGGACGCAGCCGCAGAGCTCAGGTGCCGAGGCTAGTGGGCAGAGGTTTCAAAACCCTCTAAAAATCAAACCATGTGTCGGTTCCGCTTTTGCCAGCCATTAGCTTGGCGCTTCTGGAAGAATCCTTCACTACGTTGGATCTCAATGCCGGATGCCTCTACTCTTGCTCCTGCCCTTTTCTGGTGCGGACATGCCAGCGACCTACAGACAGGCTGCAGTCAGGTGAATGACACACTAAAGAAACAAGAGATTTGGATAGTCCACCCCTGGATTACCTGACTTTATTCTGAGAGGCATGTGCCAGACTTGGGTGAGGAAAGATTCCCCAGATAGAGGAAGATCCCCAAAGGACAGGCTAGCCACTGATAATTTTTTTTTTTTTTTAATTAAAGAAAAAGCCATTTCTAGTCATGGTTGTAGAAATACCAGGGTTCAAGGCATCGGAGGTGGGAACGAAGCCAAAACAGGCATGTGCAAAGGGCAGATGCATTAAGAATAGGTCAAAAATGTGGGCCCCTGGGTGGACTGCTGTGTGATTGCCCTGCTCCCAGCCCCTCAGGCTGAGAGAGAAAGCCAGTGGACCCTTAGTGTGGGTCTTGGCACACTTGGGCTCTCTGTGCATATTCCACACTGACAACACTGGAATTTTTTTTCATTTTTTGGGGTGCCTGGGTGGCTCAGTCGATTAAACATCTAATGCTTGATTTCGGCCCAGGTCATGATCTCAGGGTTGAGATCCAGCCCTGCGTTGTGATCTGCACCCAGTGGGGAACTTGCTTAAGATTCTCCCTCCTTCTGTTCCCTGCTTCCTCTCTAAAATACATAATAAAAATTCCTCATTTTTACATGTCTTTGCTTTTTAAGGGAAAATCTAGGTGTATTTCATTTGTCAAGTGCTGTATAACATAGCTTTCCCTTTTCTGCCTAAAGGTAGCAAGTGATTTCCTTTTGGCAAACGATGTGAGAATCTTGGGTAAGGAGCCGGGCTGCCTAGGTTCACCACCCCTGCCCTGCCGCTTATCAGCTCTGTGACTTTGGCCAGTTCCTTCATCTCTTTGCCTCCATTTCCTGCTCTGTAAAATGGGGAGAATCAAGGAAGCTACATCATTAAATTGTGGGGATTACATGTGTCGTCTGCGTGGGGGGCTTAGTGAAATGCTGGGCACAGGGTAAGTTGTGTGTGAGTGTGGGTTATGTAAGAGGATGGAGGTGCAGTGTGGGGTGGGGGTAGGAGCGCTGGTCTCCCGAGTTTAGAGACCTGGTTTCCGGCCTGATTCTAACAGACCATGTGCCCTTGGGCTGGGCACTTTCTCTCTGGGGTCCTGATTTCACATCTGTTACATGAAGAAATTTGACTTGAATAGTGCTGTTTTTGGATGCTGTGGTGAGGGGCAGAGGTTGGGGCAGCCCCAGGACATGGTGACGGAGGCTTGTAGACGTCTATCTTCGTTTCAGCCAGAACAGCTTAGCTTCTTTCATTTATGGATTTTGGTTTAGGGGGAAGAAAGAGTTATTTAGTGTGTGCATGCGCGTGTGAGAGAGAGAGAGAAAAGGACAGAGGGAGATAATGAGATGTAGAGGGGGCCAAACCTAAGGACCCTTCCTGGGGAAGATTTTGGGGGGCGGGCGGGTGAGCCCAGGGGAGGTCAGTGGGGCTGGGGCTGGCAGGTGTGACAGGCCTGGGGAGGGTGATTTGAAGGCCTGAGGCCACATGGGGCAAGACAGGAGTAACGGCAGCGTGGGGCAGAGCAGTGGGGAAGTGTTGTTATCAATTTTGTCCAGGTGTATGGGCTGATACGCTCATTGGGGAGGTGCAGATGGCTGCGTGATACAAGGTGATCGGGCTTTTGAGGAGACATTAAGGGTGAGAAAACCAAGCAAAATGACTGTGAAGAGCATAGGAATTCAGCTTTGTTTTAGCTTACTATTTCTTGCTGGAGGTCACTCCAGCTTGAACAAAACCGCTGTCGCCTTTGCCAGAATTTAAACCAGAGGGTGCCTGCCGGTGGCTAATACTCTGGCCTCCTGCCTCTTTCCTTTCCTTTCCATTCTAATAATCACTAGGAATTTCCCAGATAGGAAGGCCCATTCATTCCTTTGTGCTATCGCTTAGGGATGAGGAGCTGTGTTGCCAAGCGGAAAACCCATTCACAGGAGAAATCTGTGTCTTCTTGAACCAGTTTTCCCTGGGATTTTGAACTTCAGCTAACGTTCCCTATTGTTTTTTTCAATTGTACTTTTAGTAGATCCACAGTTTTTTCCCTCTGGGGGAGGGCCTTGATGTTTGGTCAAAACCAGGAATTTGATGATTTGTGTCCTCCTAGGCCCCCTCTTCGGTTCAGAAAGTCCTTCAGCTGTAGCCCACCTCATCCAGCAGACCCCCACCCCGACCCCTCCTGTAGGCATATTCCTCGCACACGTGTATGAGTGACCTCGTGCACCTCTGGGGTGTGGTGTTTTGATCCCAAACTAGACTGTTTGTGCCCTAAAGACAGGAACCGTACCTACCATTCTTTTCTGTTTTTCCGCTGCGACCGGCCTTCTTTCTCTCTCTCACTCTGTCTCTAAGATCGAGGCAGTGGAGTGCATTTCCTTGCATGTGTGACAAACAGCTGATGCTGGTGGGAGTAAGTGTGGGGGACCGTGCGTCCACCCCGTTCGGAAACCCTCTGCTGCCGGCCTGTTTACTCGCCCACGAGTGCTGAGCGTTTGGTTGTAGAGCAAACGTTCGCGCATTGCTAGGTTTCACGCGCGAGCTGCGGCTTTATTCCATTCATTGGGAGTGGTGTCTGAGCCAGGGCTCCTTGGGGTTTTTCCAGGTCCACCAGACCTGGCAAAGGCAGAGATCCCATGTTCTTCAGCTGGGATCTGGAGCCCCGCTTGGAAGGCCTGACACCCAGGACAGGTTGGGGCAGGGTGGGGCCGGGGTCATTGGGAAGAGCCGAGTCAGTAATAGAAGGGCAAGGAGAGGTATATTGAATTTCTTCTAAGCTCATTGTCCGTTTCTCTCGAGGGGCTCTTCTGTTTTTTTTCAGCAGTGCCATCTGCCAGGGCCTGGGAGGGCTGGTAGAAGTGAGGTTGCTGGGTCTCATGGGTGGGCTGTAGGGTTTTGGTGTGGGAGGAGTATCCGGGACCAGGAGGGGCAGGAGGCTAGCGGGCCCACGAATGGAGGCTGCATGTGGTTCGTGTCACAGACCCAGAGGTCTTTGGGGGTGTGGTAGGAGGCCTGGTAAAAGATAAGGGGGGCAATGGATTTTTTTTTCAAGTCTTTTTTTTTTAAAGATTTTATTTATTTATTTGTCAGAGAAAGACAGAAAGAGAGAACATGGGTGTGCACAAGCAGGGGGAGCAGCAGGCAGAGGGAGAAGCAGGCTCCCCTCTGAGCAAGGAGCCTGATGTGGAACTCGATCCCAGGATGCTGGGATCATGATCCGAGCTGAAGGCAGATGCTTAACCAACTAAGCCACCCAGACACCCCATGGGCAGTGGGTGTTTATTGTCAATCTTGATGATTAACAAGAGGTGGCAGGATGGGAAACTGGAGGTGGCGTGCTCTGCCCAAGGAGGCCATGTGAAAGGGTAATCCTAGAAAATTCCAGATTTTTGAGTGTAGTGTCTCCTAATTTTTTAGCCTTGGCAACCGATTCAAGTAGAAATCATGCCTGCTGGTCTCTGCGTGGGAGGCAAGGCGGGTGAATGCTAGAGGCCACTGGGGGACACGCACATGCCACAGGGTCTGATTAGGTGGGTGTTAGTCACCGTCCAGATGGTTGGACACCGGGATGGCCACGGAAGGCGGCGTGACATGCAGAGTGGGTGGAGCAGATGCCACCAGCTGGCGTCAAGGAGGCGCTGGTGACAAAGGCCAAGTTCTTTGCCCACCCAGAAAGCCTTCTGTTCCTTGTCTCCATCCCTCCCCATCCCTTCAGGGGTTGGTCACTGCTCCCCATTGCGTTAGTCCGAATTTTCCAGTCTGCATTCGAGGGCTTTCATTGGATGTGCTGTGATGGTGCCCTCGCTGCAGTGTGTGACCTCAGTTTACCCCTCCCCTCAGCCCGGCCAGACTTCCCTGGCTAGCGCTGCCGGAGCCTGCCGGGGCTTCAGAGACATGCCCTCCGCTCCTTCCCTCCTGCCTCTACTCAAACTGTCCCCACTTTCTACAAGGCTTCCCCCCTGTTTACAGGAATCCAATTCTCCATCCTTCAAAAGGCTCAGTCTCCCTGAAGTCTGCTGCCCTGCCCGCTCTGTAAATTTGGAAGAAATCACACCCTTCTCTTAAGTGTCCATGGCAGTGTCCCTCCATGTCCACCACGGGGCTTGGGTCACACTTGTTCAGAAGCTGTCTTCCGTGGTTTCGATGATGGGGTCCTTGTGGGACAGCTCCAGTCATAGTCATCACCGTGTCCCCTCAGCGTGTGGCTCAGGATAACAGTCAACAGAGATTATTGAGTTAGGCTCTGAGACTCAGTAGAGAGCTGCTTAAGGTCCGTGGTGAGCCTGGAAGAGGGGCAGGTGGCTGGAGCACGGGGTGGGGATGGGAGCAGGTAAGGCTGCATCTAAGTCCTCCTCGGGCTGAGGCAATCCCCTGGCTGGACCTTGGACTTAGGCGGCTGCGTCCTGAGTGTCTTCCTCACGTGGCGATGAGATCTGCATGGGCCTGACTTGAATCCTGGGATTCTAGGTCTGTCCTTGACATCTGCAAGAAGCTGAAGGCCGGGCAGAACCGCTCAGATCCCAGTCGTCCATTCCCTGGTTTGTCATTCCACATCTCTCTGCCCTCCAGGGACACCGTAACTTGTCAAGTTTTGTTCTCTCTCTCTTTTTAAAAAGATTTTATTTATTTATTTGAGAGAGAGAGAGCGAGAGAGAGAGAGAACACAAGCAGGGGGAGCAGCAGGCAGAGGGAGAGGGAGAAGCAGACTCCCCATTGGGCAGGGAGCCCGATGCAGGGCTCGATCCTAGGACCCTGGAATCATTACGTGAGCTGAAGGCAGACACTTAACTGGCTGAGCCACCCAGGTGCCCTGCATTATCAAGATTGTCACTTTTTCCTCCACAAACGCTATTCTTCAGAGTGTGCTCCGGGCCCAAGGTCACATACATCCAGGGTCCAGGCAGTGGGTGGGCATGAGAGGGGCTCCCCAAATGAAAGAAATAGCACCCCAAGTTGATAACATTCACTTTCCGACTTGCGTATTACAGAGCTAACCCTGAGTTATATACTCTCCCACCTTTCTTGAAACACAAGATCTTCTCAGTTTATCTTTCCATTTTGTGCTTTTAGTTGAGCCATGGCAGGAAACGCTTCTCTTGCCGTGAAGAAGTGGGTGTGAGGATGGGCGCTGCCCTCAACAGCAGAGGTACTGGGCGCCCCTGTTCCCATGCCACCACCTTCCCAGGGGGTCAGCCTGAGCATGCGGCCCTGGTGTCACCACGTTACCATAGCTTCATGGCATGCTAGAAATCAGGGCTTTTAGTGGGAAATGTATTAATTGCTCAAGTTGGCTTAGGTCTGTCTCAGAACATCATGTGGTGCCTCCAGACTTTTTCAGTTCTGTAGCCCATCTGCTGGCAGAGAGGGAAGAAGTGAAAACTACAAGTTAGGACCCCTGCAGCAGGAAGCTAGTTTGAAGTGAACCTAAAGCAACAAAGAACATTTTATTTATGTATTTTTAAAAAAATTTTTATTTATTTATTTTTTTAAGTAATCTCTACACCCAACATGGGGGTCAGGCTCATAACTCTGAGGTCAAGAGTCACACGCTGTACCAACTGAGCCCACCAGGTGCCCCGAGAAAGAACATTTTAAAAACTGTGGATGTGTGATTTCATACCACGCTCCTCCAGGGCTGCATGACACGGGCTTGTCTCTGCTGTATGGTGGCTGTGGGCTCAGTGTTGGCAGGGGGTTGCTGTGTGAGGGCCCTCTTCTGAGAGCTGGGGTGCTGCAGGGAGCGCAGGGGACAGGGCCTGCCTCATTCCTCGTCCCTAACCACGGCTTGCAGGTGTGGGCTTGTCTTCCTGGGTCAGGTGAGCCTTACAACTGGGTGCCTTATTAGACCTTGTGGCCTCATGCACATTGGTCCAAGTACTCTTCCCTTTACAAAGCCATGAAAAATAACGATTATTTTTATAAAAGGAAAAAATGTGAACTATTGCATGTACGTAGTTGTATAGAATTCACATTACGTAGGAGGATATGAAGAGAAGTTACTCTTTGCTCTTTCTTTCTTCACCTCCCAATTATTTTTATAAGAAGAATGTCTAACTAGTTACATGGCTTCAGACAAATCCTCTAACTGCTCCAAACACAAACCTAGCCCATGTTATGATTATTTCTTTGGTGTGGATTAAGTGAGGCGATACCAAAATCCCCCAGATCCTATGCACATATAGGAGGGGCTCATAGAACTCCCGCCCCTTTATGTATTCAGGATTTCTTTGGCAACTCCTTTTGTAATTATTGCATAATTTGTGTTTGATGAACATACATGCTTGGCTTTCTAGAGAAAATAATGAAAACATTAAAGGTATACATACTCTTTTCAACTTGAAGTCCTCTTCCGCCCTTCTTCCCTCCCTGGGGGAGCCTAACATTGCTTTCTACACCTTCTCATCCCCTGGACCCGTGAAGACTTCTGATGAGGGCCTCACAGTGAGACTGGGGGAAATTTCTCTCTTAATTGGAAAGGAAATAGAATGTTGATTGTATGTTCTTTAGAGCCAGTGATAGGGATGATAGTATAAGAAATTCTGGACATTCAGATGTAAAACAGATTAACTTGTAGGAATGTTGGATTTTTATCTGGACAGATGTTTTGCTTTTTATGGAGCTGGTAGGGAGTAAAGACGGGACCAGGGTTTTGTTGGGTCTTACTTTTGCTTTGGGCTTCTGTTAGGATTAGGTTTGGGCTTATGTTAAGATTAGCTTTTGCTGTATACAACAACAACAACAGAAAACCTCTCAGAGGGACAGCAGTTTGACAGAGGCTTAAGTGACATCAAGAATTACTTCTCTCTCACATAAAAGTAAGTTGGAGGTAGCTGTCCAGGGCTGTGAGAGCCCCAGGGTGTCCCCTGGGACCCAGGCTCCTGTGCAGGCATCTCTCTGCTGCAGTGTGGTGCAGGGTCGCTCCTGGAACTCCATTTTTCATGTCTGCCACATGCTGGCAGAAGGAAGAAAGGCACAGGCCAAAAAGGAGGCCTTTCTCTGCAGAGCTCTGCCTAAGCTCTTCCCTAGAAGTTCCATGGAACTGGTCCACTTAGGTCTCACTGCTGGTAACTTAGTCTCAGGCATACCCCTAGGTGCAAGAGAGGCTGAGAAATACAGCGTTCTAGTCCCTGGTGCGTTATAGAAAATGGAAACTAAGGGTCTTTGATGAAGGAGGAAGGGGAGACTGGATGTCGTGGATGTGGGCAGCATGCAGCGTTTTAAAGGATTTTAACAGATTGTAGACATTTGCAAACCTTCCTTTCTCAGGAAAGGCCTTCCTTTCTCAGGAAAGGCCTTCCTTTCTACTGCATTGCTTGCCTTGAGCCAAAAGAACCATCTGACCGCTCGGCACAGTGACCATTGCCTGTTGGTTTCTCGGCGTGCAGACTTAGCCACTCTCTCTTTTTATAAATGGTAGAATGAGGATGCGGGGAGCCTGAAAAAGCGAGGGGGCTGATGTAAATGATTGCAGGAGCAGATGTAGAATGAGCTCCGGTCCTGGTATTGGAGACCTGCGTCAGCTATAGTCCTCTGGGACCCTGTCATCTCCTAAGTCTCTGAGCTTTGCACAGCAGTGAGATGGGATTATCCCAGGGCTGCTGACCTGGAGCTGGAGGAGTCTCTAGTGGACCCTAAAACATGATGCAGATGATTAGTACTCCGCATGACTGACATGCTTCCAACAGGCATGTGGGCAGCACCTAGAGTATGGAAGGAAGACATAAAAGATGGCAGTCTCTTTCCATGGGGCTGGGATTATATCTCTGGGTGCTGTCCTTGGATAGATAGGCCTGTGAGGACTGGCCTGAGTCTGGCTCAAGAAGTTAGTGGGGTGGGGTCAGATTCTGGCTCTGCTTCTTCTAGCTCTATGTACAGACTTGGCCGGGACAGAATGCGGGATTGGAAACACACATCTGATCTTTCTTGTTGGTGTCCTGATGCCTCTTGTATGGTGCTTCTCCTGCTACGGTGAGTTTGGGTCCAGGTTCCAGTATTAAAAGACATATAACTTTAGCCCAGTGCTCCTGAAGACAAGCCTCTAGCCTGTCGCTTCACCTGTCCCCGTGCTGGAGCCCAAGGGGTTGGTATGGCCTTTGCTACGTTGGCACACTTCAAGGGTTGTTACGCTTGTGCCTGATCTGACCTCTCCCCATTGACGTTGGAACCTTGCCCCATGTTAGAGGCAGTGCCTCTGTGACTGTATCATCGGGTTGTCATGAGGCTGAGTGCCCAGCTCAGGTTCCTGGTGCCGGATCAGGGCTCAGGGCGTGACAGCTGCTGTTGCTGGGTCTGCCTGGCCAGATCAAGCCGGGTGGCAGAGAGTGACTCAGTCCCCAGCATCTTCCTGCTCTATGTTCCGCCAGGCCTGGTTCCCCCTTGTGTGTGTGTGTGTGTGTGTCTGTGTGTGTGTGAAATTCTCAGCCCTCAGTTCTGGACTTCCTGTGCCATCAGTTTCAAAACATTCTGAAAAAAAAAAAAAAAATACAGAGGGGAGAAGGGAGAAGAAAGAAGCCAAGAAGCCCAATCTTGCTCTACTGTTAAACTGCTCTAGAGACTCCTTGGCTCGGTGTCAAGTGCTTTTCAAAACTTCCTTTTGAGTTAGGCCCCAGATGTCATTTGTTTCTGACCATCTTTTTGACTGCCTTGGCCTCTGATTAATTAACCAATTAACTGATCATTCAATACCTACTCTGTACCAAACAAAACACTGTTTTTATGTGGGGGATGTTGATGTCACCCAAACAGACCAAGTCCCCGAGAAGATGGGGAGATCTCAGGGCTATGATAAGGGGGTAGGGGATACAGTGTGATGGGGAAGGTGCTATTTTTACATATGGTGGTCAGGGACTGGGCGAGGTCACCGTCATTTTGGGTCCTTGACACTGGCCAGATGGTGGATGTGTCCAGTCCTGGCAGACATGCAAGGATCACCTGACTACGTCGTTGGCCTTGGATTTGCTTCTGGGCAGAGTGACCAAGGACCAGCCACTGAGCTGTTCCAAACCCTCTGTGGAAATCTCTCAGAATGCCAAATGGTGGTTGAGAAGAAGATGGTCCCTGGTGAGTCTGTCCATGAGATCTGCCCTTGATAGCTGTGTGGTGGGTGGTCCTCCGGATGCTGGCCCAGCTCTGGCTGTTCAGCAGATGCAGAGCACTCGACTTACACTGGCCAACTAGTAGTCAACACATGCTTTGCTTACTAAAAGGCTTGTCTCCAAGGTCAGTTGGGGCCCTCGTGAAGCAGGGACTTGGGACGGTTTCTCAGTCTGAGCTCCAAGGTTGTGACACTGTCAACAGTATACAACAACAACAACAGCCCTTCTCACTTGGTCAGAAAGCACCCCATACACTTGGCCCCAGTCTTACTTTTTCTTTCCTTCAGCCCGTCATGTCTGGTGCTAGGCATAGGCTTGGACCTACCCGTTGGCCTTCCCCTCAAGACGGCACGTGAGAGGGATGTGCTCAGTTGGGAAGAACTTGGCTGTACAGGCGAAGACTTGAGCTAGGAAAAGAACAAATGGTCATTCATTCTTCCCATTAACCAAGGCCCCCCCCTTTTTTCTACTTTCTTAAAGGAAATTCTAAGAAAGGAAGATTCTCAGGCCTTCGTTAGAATTTAGACCTCAACTTTACATCATAGGATATTTTTTCTTGGGTTTCAGTTAAGGGCTTAAATAATGTAGTGGATATGAAAGTGTAATATAGATTTTAGTAAGTGTTGCATTAATAGAAACAACCTCTGTTCTTCAGATCCCTATTGATTCATTTTTTTTTTTAAAGATTTATTTATTTATTTGAGAGAGAGAGAGTGTGCACAAGTGGGAGGGGCAAAGGGAGAGAGAACCTCAAGCCGACTCTGCTGAACATGGATCCCAATGCGGGGTTCGATCTCACGACTCTGAGATCATGACCTAAGCTGAAAACAAGAGTTGGACATTAACTGACTGAACCACCCAGGTGCCCCTCATCTTATTTTTATATAACAAATTGGCATATGAGCATAGTCCCTCATTTAATCCTCACAGCGGCCCTAGGACATAGGTGCTGCTATTTTGCTCATTTTTACAGATAAGAAAATAAGCATAGAGGTTAAGCAGGGTCACCCCAGCAGCAAGTGGTGGAGCCAGAATTTGGACCAGGGGAGCCTGGCCCCAAGGTCTAGGCTCTTACACATCGTACCCCAAATCCTATTGGTTTTTGCACAAACCTTGACTGAAGAATCACGGTGCTAACGGTTGTACCCACAACTGTTGCTCTTTTTATGCTGTGCACCACGTCTTGTATTTCAGATGCAGAGTAAAAATCTCCACCCCTGCACTGTTTTGAAAGCCTGCTTTCCAGAGGAGGAAGGGAAGGCCCCGAGCATTTGCGTAACTGCTCACAGTCTAAGGCCCGGAGCCGGGAGGCCAACTCTGGTCTGTCTGGCTTCCGAATTCCGTTTTCTCGGCATAGCAGCCATCCTGCAAAGGCCGTAACGCTCCCCTTCCCCACTGACTCATGGTGCCTGGTTACCTTCTCTCACACTCACGTCGTGGCTCGTGGCACCAGCTGGGCCACAGAATGCGATGGTGGCCCATGTTTCTCCAGGCCTGAGTCCAAGGCCATGTGAGCCACTCCAGTGAGGCCAGCCACCTGAGCTCGGGTGGGAAAACTGTGAATCCAGCCGGGCCCCTCCGCGTCCCTCGCTCCATTTTACGAAGCCCGGGGTTTTCCCAGAGCACCCCGATCTGCTTTTCCTGTGTGAGAAGATGAGGCCAGTGTACACACGTGGTCATGAGCAAGCGTCCAGCCTCTGGTCAGCATCAGGATGAGCAGTTTCGAGTGAAGTGCCTGGGCCTGGCAAACCCTCGGGAAGGGTGTGGACCATCTGTGCTGTCCTGTCAAGGAAATTGTGGTTTCTTTCTTTCCTTATTTCTTTTTTCGTTTTTGGTTTATGGGAAAGGGAGACTTGTATCTCAATCGAGTCTTTGTGGCGTTGTATTACAGAGAGTCACAGAAAATGTTCTATGTAAATGACTGTGTGCCCTGATTAGAGCCTCAATAGGTACCATTGTGTCATATTGCTATTATTGGCGATGGCAAGATACTAAATGATATTCTCATCAGGCTGAAAAAGCTCAGTGTTAGCGGCGAAACTCGGGGTTAATTATACTGTTCTGAATTAGAGCATAGAATTAAGTTGTAGGGAGAGCAAGGCTCTTGCTTTCTCCCCCTCTTTCTTTTCAGGGTTTGTCGCTGGGGGTTTGATCAGAGTACCTTTTAACCCATGTTCTAAATTTGTACTTACTGGCATTTGGCTCTGCCTGGGTTACTACCCCTTTTGGCGTTAGGAAACACAGGACCAATTTATAGGACAGTTGGAGAGGGGAGAAATGGTCTACTTAATAGTGCATTCTTCTTAGTCAGTAGCTGGGTAAAAATAGCGTGAAGAGTTAAGTCTTTGGGGAGTGCCAGACTCTCTGGAGGGGCCTCTTTAATATAGCTCTTCTTGTCTCTTCTGCCTTTGAATTATCGGTCGCTGTGATCCTGACTCACCTCTTTGAAGAAATGACACACTGACCTACATCTCAGCTGAAACCTGTAGAAGAGCCTGTCTCTGGTCTGCCCCTTCTTGGCATTCCTAACACAGCCTCGGCGGGAGTGTGTCTGAGGACTGAGACAAGCCCTCTCCGGTTTCAGGCCATTGACGGCTCTCCTTATTCTAATCACAGAGCTTTGCTCCTTTGGAGACATCCCGGATCATCGTAAACTTCCTGTGTTCCTTTCGCTCTTCTTCTGTTGGTAGATTTCACGTCCCTCATATGGGGTCTAAAGCCACGTCTTCCCCTCGTTTAACGTTACCTGGGCTGTGACTATAATGATTATCAAAAGAAATCTCCAAGAAGTGATTTTTAGTAGTGGCCTTATAGTTTATCACACCTACGTATTATTCCTTATTTAAACACTGCGCCACTTTTGGACGTTTAGGTTGATTCCTTTTTCTTTTTTTTTCCTTTTGTGATTGTAAGTCACATTATGTTGGCAGTTAGCCTAGGACAGATTCCTAGAAATGAGTTTGCTGAGAACATGATCTCAGAAGTAGAGACAGGATTTAGACCCAGATCTGTGTGCCCTCAAATTCAGAGCTGCTGCTCCTGTGGTGACATGTCCTGTCTTCCACCCGTCAGAACCGCAGAGTGCTCTGTGAGAAACCAGGCACGCCCTGCCCTCCATCAGCAAACTGCTTCTTGCCTGGTGGTCCAGGGTGATCTAGTGCCTTCTTTTTCTCCTCCATCTTCTTTCCTTGATTTGTCAGTGGCGAACTGTTCCCCTGGCACAGCCCTGGGTGGCAGAGTCCTCTCCTTTACCTGGAGTGAGCACAGCACACACACATATCACATGTGAAAACGTAGCGCATGGTTAAAAAAACCTGCATTTCAAATTGCATTTAATAGGTTTGGTGACCAGAGTGAATGTAGTTGAATCCTCCTAACTCAAGCCTCTTGCAGAATGCCTCATTATTCCTGTTTGGAAACATCAGTTACCAGTCTCAGTCCAGATAGTAACATTTTTTCTATATTTGTAATATATAAAAGAGACTTTCCTAAGTGGCGCCCTGATCGACACAACTGTCTTTTCTACACTGTGCATTCTCTCCCAACCAGGACAGACTGGGGGGTCGGGGGGGGGGGGGGGGGGAGGAGGCCCTTTGGTTCAGCAGGCTGGGAGAAGCCCCGAGCTCCATTCTAAGGAGATTCCCCGAGCCCTTCGAGCTCTTGAGGGCTGGGATCCAGGCTGTGGTCAGGAAGCCTGTTTGATTCTGTGGAAGCCTGTGCGCTGTACAGCACACCTGTTGCTGTCCTGCGGAAGAAGCATGTGGAACAAAGCTGAGCCCTACCCGACAGCCCCGTACCTGCCATCCCTTTTCATTTCCCATTCTCTCTGGCCTCTCTGAGGCCTCATAGATCATTGTCTCTGCCTGGAGTGCTCTTCCCTGATCTCCACGTGGCTGCACTTGACCCCTTTTGCAGACATCTTCTCTCTGTGCTTAATCATTGTGCATTCTCCGTGTAATTGGCCCTTGGCCTCCCGTATTCTTACAGCTGCTCCCTGTACCTGCCCCATGGCAGGATTTCCTGTATGGCATTACAGATATTTGTATACATGTCTTGTTAATGGATTCATCTCCTTGAAAGCAAGACCAGTCTTCCTGGCATTGCTGCAGTATTTGGGCTGCCACATGGGCTTCTGCGTGGTCAGCGCCTGCAAATGCTTGTGGAATGGGTGTTCATGGTGTCAGTAAATTCTTCGGTGGGGGGAGGGCCTGGCAACAGCATCAACAGTGGCCACGTTCCCACGGCAATTTCTACACTGACCTCGAGCAGGTCACGGCGTGAGATGCGGACTCTGCCTCATGCTCTGTTCAGCATCTCTGGGGAGGGCAGCTTTGCTTCTGAGTTTTTCTGAGGAGCTTTCTCAAGGTTTCATCTCTAAGACTGCTGGTGATGGTCTTTACTTTTTTGAGCACTTAGCACACCGTAACTGCTCTATGCACGTTTTCCCTTTAATCCTGATCTACCCAGTGAGTTAGGTTTTGCTGTTCAGGCAACGTCAAAAACTGGGGGCCAAAGAGGTTAAAAGACTGGCTCAAGCAAGGTCATGTGGTAAATGTCAGTGCTGGGAATTACATTCAGGTCTGACTCTGGAGTCATTATGTCACATCAGTGCACGGCTTCCTGCTATGGTGTGCATGCAAGGCGGGGGGGGGCATGTGTGTCCACGTTCCTGTGCGTGGCATTTATTGATTTATTGAAACGATCCCTCCCGCTTCCCCACTCTGTTTCTCTTTCCAGATAACATCACCTGACACCATTTCCTTTTCTGTCCTGGACATAGTATTTGTGGATTTCAATGTGGCTAACTAATTTGCTCAGTTTTACGAGCTTTCTGAATCCTGCGGTTTTCCTTCACCCCTCTTATTTTTGAAGCTTTACAGAGAAATTGGCTGATGGGAGGCTAACGGGCTCCCAGCGTCGAGTTTGACATTCAAAGCTGAGTGCCTCCCGTTGTCTGCCTTTTGCCCTGTCTTGGCATAACCGATGCATCCTGTCCCTGAGACTTTCCAAGTCTCAGATTTGTTTGGTTTGGAGACACAAAGCAGTAGGTGTTGCTTCTTACTGTGCTTCCCGGATAGCACAGGCTTTGCTGAACAACACAGCACTGGGAACTCCATCCCTGGACCCCCGAGATGCTGGGTGTGTGCGTGCGCACGCCTAGTGAGATGTAAACATTTACAGGGAATAAAAGAAATTCCTTCCCCAGAGCCAAAACTTAGATAGTCTCCTTATGTACACAGCTTTGACAGTGATTCCATATGTTTCATTCATCTTTGTTTTTTTTCAGCTTCTAGAAGTTTATTTCCCATACTGCTACCACTGACAGGAGAGACGTTTCCAGAATGCATGTCATTTCGTGGCTGAAAATCCTGCTTTGGCCCTTGGAGCCCTCAGGGTGATTGGCCGGTTGGCCGCTTTCCTCTCTAGCTTCTTGTTTTATGTTCTTCACCCATCTTTGCTCCAGCCGTAGTGACCTCCACGTTGTTCCTGCACGTGTGTGGCTTTCTCTGTCTCCTCTAGGCCTTCCAGGCTGACGGCACCCTCTGTCTATGTCACCTTTCTCCACCACCTGGCTAATTCCTGTTGGACGCTTCTGGAAATCTGTGTTTAATCAAATCTGTCCTGGGTCTGCCCTTCTGTTGCATCTCTTGGCTCACCGTGCTCTGTTTTGTTTCTCTGTTTCTTCCTCAACTCGACCGCTCACGTCTTGCCTTCTTTGTCTGTGTACCTCCCAACTCAGTGCCTGGCATACAGTAGGAGCTCAGTCACTATTGAATGAAGGATTAGTCACATGTGCTCATTTCCTGTGAAAATGCAGGGCGGTGGAAAATCTGAGCTTTTCTCGTTCCTTGTGCGTAATAACAGCAGGTTTGCATAATAACGATAATACCATTTATCGAGTGCTTTCTATATAGTTCAGTGCTATCCTTGTGCTCACACGTACCTGGCGTTATCACTAATATCATCACGAGGAGGAAGAAACTGGCATTCTCTTTCTCTTTGTTTCTTAGTTACGATGACTTTACTCCGGAGCAGAGTAAGGGCTTCTGAGCATTTCAAGGTATTTACTGGATTTAAAGCTGAAAGGCATCACCACTGAGACTCAGGGAACTGTTGTGATGGTATTTCAAGCAGAATTTTAGGTGCTTAGGCCTTGAGAAGTTGTCAGTTGCTGAACTCTTGAGTGAAAGGAAGTTTTGAGAGGTTTTCTTTCTCAAATCGTTTACATTTACGTGAAGGTCAAGTTGGACTTGTTTATTGATCCCATAAAGATACTATGCTGTGTCCTTGAATAATTCAGAACCCAATATCCCTCTTAGAGTGAGTTCACCTTTCTGAGGGACCCTGGCTGTGGCATGGGGAGGTGTGGAGCTGGGGAGTTCATAGGGGTTGCCTTCAGTGTCTTTTTGGCCATATGAGTTTTATTCGCCCAGCAGAACATCACTGAGGCTCTGAATAGTCAAAGAAAACATCTCTCTTAGGTTTTCCTCATGAATAGGGAATATTCTGTGTCCTGAATTGTTGCTCTGCTGGGTCTGGCACGTGGTGTATTTTCCTGCCATTTGGACCAATAGGCTTTTTTGTTTTGGGGCAATCCAGGTAAAGATTTTCTGGTGCTCCTGGGTGGCAAGGAAGGCCTGCCTTTTCATCTCTCTTTTTCTCCCTTTCGTTTCTGTCTCTGAGTTTGAAAAAAGCATATTTTAGCATATTTACTAGAAATTAATGTCCTGCCCATGATTGGAAATTCTTTCCTCTCCTTCTTTCTCCGAAATCAAAACAGCTCTGTGGATTGGGACTGGGGTATTGAGAACCAGAGGACAACAGCTCAGCACACTGTGGACATTTGCAAGAATAAATCTATAGCCCTGGGTGCTGACTCTCTTTTGTCTGTCGGGTGTGTGTTTGTGTGTGACACAGAGACACAGACACAGACACACACTCAGACACACACACACACACACACAGACTGATTGGAGGAGGCTTTTGCAAAGAGAAGTATAGGGATTTCTGAAACAGGGGACCCAAAGAGACATCATAGATAATCATGTTTCCAGCCCTTGAATTAGGCTTGAGGTCTGATAAAAGGTTTTCTTATGATTTGTGAATCTGTTAATATGAGAAGTATTTTAAAGGTGTAAAAACGTGGCTGCTAGACTGCTTTATGAAAAAAAATAATGCCCTACAGAGTGGGCATTGACCTGTGAGATCTATAACCTGGTACGTGTGCAGACAACGGTTTCCTCAGTCTTTATCAGCTCTGTTTTGGGTGGAACCTTCTCTTAGAGCCTGATACTCCTAAACGGGATCACAGTGAGTCTGAGCAGAACCACACCCACTAGACCAGAGACACCTTGGCTGAGCCCTGGGGAGACCAGCCCCGGGTGGTTGGAGGATGGTGAGAGCCGAGGATAGTCAAGTCCAGGAAAGCAGCAGTTTCTCGACTAGAAAAAGCTCAGTGTTCACTTGAGTAGAACAAGTGCCACCTGTATGACACTGTGGAAGGTCAAAGCAGAACAGGGAAGGAAATGGTTGAACAATTCTTTTTTTTTTTTCCCTTGCATTTTTCTCCTCCCCCTGCCCCCAACCCCCACCAAGAGGGATATTTCAAAACAGTGAAGTGGCTCTTGGGGTCCAAGGGAGTGGGATTGAAGGGGCTCAGTCGGTTGACTGCTAGCTGCTGTTGCCCCAGCGCTGCCCTAGGTCAGCACCATGCTTAAGCCTCACAACAGCCCGCAGGCTGAGAAAATGAAGGCTGAGAGAGGGAGAGTCCCGGGTATGTCAGAGCTAGTCAGTGCCTTTCAAATCCACGCTGGTGGGCAGGTGACATCTTCAGAAGGGCCATCGGGCAGCCCCTCTCCTCACCCTGTGAAGGGAAGCTGCATCCTTCCGTGATGCTCTGCTGCCCTGGGAAGTTCCAGAGCCAGGAGATCATGTTGCCCAGAGGGCTTCTGGCGCTGGGCTCATTTCCTCCTGGGGGGTGGGGAGGGAGGGTGGTGGAGGGGGGAAGACTGGCCCTGTGGGAGGATTGGAGGAATCTGCTGGCCCTGGCCCACACAACCTTCTCTGGGGTGGGGAGGTCCACACTTGGGTTTCTCACTTGTGGTTATTTTGAAGCATATCTGCTTCTTGCTCAAGTGGGGTTAAACTGATTCCTTGCCCAGCTGAATGTAGCCCTGACTTCCTTAGGGGTCCCACCTGGGGGGTGGGAGGTGTGATCTCGAGTGAGGGCCCCAGCATGGTTGGAAGGGTTCACAGCTGTTCTGAGGTCAGGCCTGATGGCTGGTGAGGGCCTGAGGGAGTTGGATCACCCAGGGGCCAGGCAGGGGCCCCGGATGGTTGTGTGTGATTATGGCACCCTCTGTAAGGGAGCTCCAAAACTGGTTGGCTTGCTGGTGAGGCTGGACAAAGGAATGACCAATTTGTGTAATTCTTTCATAGGCATGAACTAGACTTTGGTTTTCAGAAGACACGGGTGAAGTAAATAAGTCTATCTTATTTCACATATGAGAAAAAGAAGACCCATTTAAGATCAAACATGAAGTAGGTGGAACTCAGCTCCTTTCCCAAGTCTGTTACTCCTTCCACTACCCTGTTGAAACCCATGGTAGGCCATCTGCGGCCAGAGCTTTAGGGGAGGGAAGGGCCAGCTCGACTGAGCAGTGACCAAAGACTGAGCAGATGCATGCCCTCATGTCTGGGGTTTGTCTTGTTCACAGCTCTGTCTCCAGGCCCTGACAGGGCCTGGCCATAGTAGGTTCTCAATAAATGTTTGCTGAGAATATGCAAGAATTTCTTAGGTGTGGGGGATCATCATGCTCACTTGCTCAACACCTTCCAGAATTCCCCCTTCTCTTTACAAATTCCCTCTTTTTCCCTGGGCATCTCTTCTTACCCTGGGAGTGGGATGATCTCTGAGACACCCATCCGGCTCTTCCTTGGCCCTACAAGAGCATTTGGGATTGCTCTGTGGGAGAAATAGGGAGCTCTTAGGTGCAGTGCGTTAACACGAGGTCTGCTTTGTGTGCTTGCTTCTCATGCGGATGGGCTACTTTTGATCTGGAAGATCTTGTGACCTCTTTATTTTGCCAGCTGAGAGAGTGGGTTCCAAAGAGGCTTGGGGAGCTGCCTGGGGCCTCCAATGAACAGTGACAGAGCTGGACCTAAACCCGCCCCTTCCCTCCCCTCGCTTTCAGTGCAGTTCTCACCACTACTCCAAATCCCAGAGGGTGACCTGGTGCCTCTTCTGAAATTTCAGTCCCTCTGGTTTCTGCCACCAGGAGTGGAACAGGAGACCTTCTCTTTAGTGCTGAGTGATGGCAGGGGGGTTTCTGTCCAAGTGAGAACTGGGGGCTCTTTGCTCACACTGTTACAGCTCTCAAGTTAGGATCTCGCAGGGGTTTTTCCTTTGAGTTTGGCTCTTTCCCGTTCCCTCTGCCTCTCTTGTCTCTCTACCCACCTTGTGTTTCGAGTCTTTCATGGCTGCCCAGATCATGGCTTCCCAGACAGAGACGAGTGGAGGGGAACCGGTGGAGTATTTGAGTGTGGAGCCGGCTTCTCAGACCCCCTTTTGGTCCGTGCAGGGGCAGATGGTGGGGGGGGGGGTTGTTGTGGGCCAGGTTGCTTGGCCCTGTGATCTGAGTTATGCAGGCCACACCCTGCCCTGCCTCTCCCCAGGGGCAAGGGGCTGGCCACCTGGCATTTATATGTACAGCTCCGCATCTGTTCTGTGAAGGAAGGAGAAAATAAGAATGCCACCTGATGGTGTGCATAGCGTTTGCGACCGTTTCAAAGCTTAGTTTTGTTTCAGAGCTTGGTTTTGTTTGTGGTCTCCTTTGAGCCAAAGAAAGGATGGATTGGTACTGAGCAGGCATCTACAAGAAGGTCTCCGCGGGGCGCCTTCCCATGCAGGAACTCACGGAACCTTCAAGATCCTGCTAGGGGATAATCTCTGTCTCATAGATAGGACTTAGAGCCCTTTGCTCAGGGTTACTTTATCTGTTCATTTAATAGGTAGTTACTGAGCCTGTGTTGTGTGCTGGCTCCTACCTTCAACTTAGCCTTCGTGGGTGAAATTAATGAGGTCCTTGTTCTCAGAGAGCTGGGACTCTCTGGTGGTGGTAGTGTGAATTGGACTGCATTGTGGGAGCCGGGATTAGGGGTGGGAGGAGAGAGTTAGGATTTTAGCCCATTTTACTTAAATGCTTTGTATTGTACTGTGTTACGACCCTTGTCCTTCCTTGTGTGTCTTCCTCCTTCCCTTAATGGGGATTATTTGCCGTTTACATATGGTTAACTGTGGGCTCCGAGAGGCTGAGTGATTTGTCTAAGGTAGCATAGCAGACGATTTGAAATAAAGTCCAGGTCTCCTGTGTCTACCTGTGAAAAATGTGGTTTTTATGTTCTTCTTACTGCAGTTTTTAAAAATGGACATATAATTGACATAGAGCATTGTATTATTTTTAGGTCTACAACAGTAGTGTGTTTCTTAAAAAATAAAAAAAAATCAGTTTGCAGAAGAATAATCTGTCTTTTGGCATTTTGACAAATTCTCAAACACATTAGAAGAATTCAAAGTTGCTAATACATAAAGGGGAAGCTCTGTGTCTCATCTTGTAACCTGGATTGAGGAGCGAGGAGCGTGGCATGTCTGTGGTCTGAAGGCCAGGGGCCGTGTCTGTCTGGAACCCAGGGCTGGCCCTGTCCCAGTTGTGTTCCACTTAGAGTTTGGGGGAAGAGCTCTTAAAGCCGTTATATTTGTTGCCAGCATTAATCTGTATTAATATTTGAAGCTGTTCAAACTTTTAGAAAGCGGAAGTCTGGAAATTCCAAGTTGAACCACCAGTGACCTCCTGCGACGCGTGAACATGAGCGTGACATGGGACTGGGGAGGGTGAGGTGGCCCTGGGGCAGATGCCTTGGTAGTTCCCTTTAAAAAGAGAAGTTCCCAGTACACACAGTCCTCCCATCTCATGGGGCTTGTGTGGGGAGCTCTGAGCCTCCCTAGTTATTTGGTTCCAGTCATTAATGGCCTTCTTGGGGGATGCCTTACAGCGACTGGGCATTTGGGGGGGACCCGTTGGGGCCCTGAATTCTGCATTCCCAGTTATTGTTGTCACATGATTTAAATGACACAGTGGAGGGGGCTGTGGTTTAGTCTTCTGCTCCTTCCTTTGGGGTCTAGAAGAACCCTGGCTGAAAATCTTCTTTGATAGTATTTTTTCTCTGCCACCAAATCTCCACCCAGGAGTGGTCTAGCACCTGGGCCCCTCCTCTCACTGCCTTTGCTTGGTAAGCCATTGCCCTCACCCAGAACATCTTTGAGGGGCACAGATGACCCCAAGAAACTCTGCTCAGTTGGTGTCTCTTCTCGAAGAACCCTGAGCTGTCCCTGACCTCAGCCTACCGAGTGGCTCTGCTCTGCTTCCAGAAGCTGCATCTGTTTGCCCGATGCTCCCTCAGGCCGGGGGCTCCTCGGTTCATGGCAGCAACGGCTGTCACGGTCCAGAAGTTGTTTCAGTTTTGCTGATTAGTCTCTTGTGTACTTTGTGTTTGTGAAGTGCAGGCCACTAGGACTCTCTGAACCTTTTATGTTTGCAGCGTCACTGTTTTCGCCACAATCTGGGGAGGAAGGTATTTCCGTGTGCCCCTTTGAAAACTGAACCAAACAGGCTTGAAGAGAGCCCATCACCGTCTCCGCTCACACGCTGCCTGGCAGGGCAGAGCCCTTACCAAAGGAGCACAGTTCCGCTTTGGAATAAACCTTCACTTCCAGTCCTGAGGCAGGAGTTTTACTCTGAGGCTCCCTCAGCTTCCCCTCGAGTTGTGGAAGGGCCTGGGGCCAGAGAAGCCTTGATTGTGGGAGCTGACTTGTGGCTTGTAGGATGTGGAGGAGGACCTCGGGCTTGTGCCCACTAGACCCCCCTCCCTTGCCCCATACCCTGCCTCAGCTGCCCAGGGCTGGCCACCAAAACTCTCTGGACTTTGCCAGATACCCCCCCAGGGGACGAAACTGCACCCAGATGAGAACCACTCAGCTCTGGCCACCATTTCAAGCTCTAAGCCCAGACAGTGCATGGAGACAGAGAAATGTAGAATGTTTGAAATCAGGCCTGTCTTAGAAAACCCAAACCTGGTGCTTTTAGCTCCAGCCCTCTGTGTGGGAGGACAGACTGACAATGGGCTTTATGTGGGGATAACCTTTCCCAGTGGAATTTAAATCACCACCGCATGCCTCTTGGAAGTCTCATTATGGAGCCCCCCTTCAAGTATCTTGTCTTTATGCACTGGAGACGTGAAGGGGGAAAAGCAGTGTCTTAGGTTTATTGAAGTTTTGTGGTGAAGGCCCTTTTTGTGGAGAAGAACCAGGTGAAAATGAGACGGGCCTCTTCCGAGCCCCTTCTGAGACGGGGAGTGTGTATACAATGGGCAGAACATTCCTGTGCCTTCTGGAAGGCCCCCGATGAATGGGCTTTTCAGGTTTCAGAGCCATTCCCCGTCAGTCAGAGGATTTGAGATGTGTGCGTTCTGTGGTGTACGTACACAAGCTTGAATGAGTTTGTCTTCACACACATGGCTGGTAAACCTGTCATGTTTTGTCAAATTCAGTTTCTTTTCCTCAACGTACAGTTTCTGTTCGTTCTCAACGTTTTCCGCTCAAGGTGCTTAGGTGCCTACAATGTGCCAGGCCATATCTGAGGCCACCGAGTATTTATTTAGAGAGTTAATTGAACATTAGAGCCCGTAATTTGCTGAGATGTCTTGTACTAAGAGAATCCAAGCTGTAAAAATTTCAGGAACAGGAAAATTAGGGAACTTTTAAAAAAAATCTTCTGACGATAAGAGGTTATAAATCCATTTCTTGGATTCTGTGAAACAGAGCTCCCTCCTGGAATGTCATAAATAGGGTTCAACTTGCAATATCCCTTCATATGTGCTCATATCTGTGCTCTTTTCCAGCAACATCTATTTGAGGCGAGGTGGAGTGTGCCCCTTTCTATAGGTGGCCTTTGGGCCACATGTTTGGTACCTCCCATGAGAGTGGTTAGTTTTCAGGAGATGGTTCACTTGTCAGTCTTGGTAACTCTAACAGATGATTTTTGCAAGAGCACCCGGTGACCATTTCTATCTTCTTGCATTACTAGCATCACTCCTTCAGGGGTGACAGGTAATTATTATTATTATTTTAAAAGATTTTATTTATTTATTTGACAGAGATCACAAGTAGGCAGAGACGCAGGCAGAGAGAGAGGAGGAAGTCGGCTCCTCACTGAGCAGAGAGCCTGATGTGGGGCTCTATCCCAGGACCCAGGATCATGACCCGAGCCGAAGGCAGAGGCTTTAAGCCACTGAGCCACCCAGGCACTCTGTTTGTTTATTTATTTGACAGACGGAGATCACAAGTGGGCAGAGAGGCAGACAGAGAGAGAGGGGGAAGCAGGCTCCCTACTGAGCAGAGAGCCCAATCTGGGGCTTGATCCCAGCACCCTGAGACCATGACTTGAGCTGAAGGCAGAGGCTTAACCCACTGAGCCACCCAGGTGTCCCAGGTGACAGATAATTAACTGATGGCCTCTTTTTATCCCATTGCACCTGTGATTTTATTTCCAGGGCTTTACTCCCTCCTCCAGTAATAAAAGTAATAATAACACCTACAGTTTGCAGTTGCTGGTATTATTAGCAGTGTTAGTAACTAGGAGCAGTTAAATACCAGGCACAGGGTCACGTGGCATTCCAGCCTGCACTTACCCACAAGGCTTTCCTGCCTCTGAAGGTCACTGTAGGTGCAGAAGTGGAGAAAGGAAGGAAGGTATAAAGAAGAAATAGAATCCTTTAATCTGCTATCGAGAGATCCACACTGTTAGCATTTTACTGTATACCCTTATGGCTTTATCCCAAACGGATCGTACTGAGCATGTAGTTTTTTATGTCTTGTCTGCCTCACTTGATGTCTTTTGGTGAGCATGTTTCAATGGGATAATTGTTCTTTTAGAACATTGTTAACCGTGTAATATTCCAGCATCTGTTCTAACATTTTATTCCATTCTCCTACTGCTGGGCGTTTAGTTGTTTCTGGTATTTCAGTGTTATAACGTGTTGTCACTGCAGTGTTGTTCTGCTAGTGACATTTGTGTGTGTGTGTGTGCTTGTGTGCAAAGTCACTTGCAGCATCAGGGCTCTGTGATGGGCCACTGGGGCCCAGGCTTGAGCTGGAAGATTCTACTACTTGACTTGTAGACTAAGATGTTAATAGTTCCCTCCCTCCCTCCCTTCCTTTCCTCTTCCCTCCTTCCATCCCTCCCCTCCTTCCCTTCCTACCTTTTTTTTTTTTTTTAAAGATCTTATTTATTTATTTGACAGAGAGAGACCCAGTTAGAAGGGAACACAAGCAGGAGGAGTGGGAGAGGGAGAAGCAGGCTTCCCACAGAACAGGGAGCCTGACATGGGGCTCAGTCCCAGGACCCTGGGATCATGACCTGAGCCAAAGGCAGATGCATAATGACTGAGCCACCCAGGAGCCCAGCTTCCTTCCTTTTTCCTTCTTTCTCCTCCCTTCCCTTCCTTCCCCACCCCATCTCTTTCTTTTCTTTTCTTTCTTTAAAGATGTTATTTATTTATTTGACAGGCAGAGATCACAAGTAGGCAGAGAGGCAGGCAGAGAGAGAGGAGGAAGCAGGCTCCCTGTGGAGCAGAGAGCCCAATGTGGGGCTCGAACCCAGGATCCAGAGATCATGACCTGAGCCGGAGGCAGAGACTTTAACCCACTGAGCTACCCAGGCACCCCTTTCTTTCTTTCTTTCTTTTTTTTTTTTTTAAATTGATTTAGAGTAATTCACTTGATCATATTCCCCCCCCTCTCATGGTGCTTCTCATGAGGTGTTTATCTGTAAATATGGAAGAACCTGCTTCTGGTGTTCAGAGAGGGATTCCAGGTCGCTGCGGGGTGGGTCTGAGTGGGACATTCTACCAACAGTAACTCCAGTGGTTGAGCGCTGAACGAGCCTGCCACCGACCTAACTGCTTTGCATAACTGGTTTCATTGACTCTTCATATCAGCCCCGAGGAGCAGAGGAAGCAGATTTCTATCTCACACGGAAGGAGACTGAGGCACGTGCCAGAAGGAGGGCTGGGATTTGAAGCCAGGCTTAAACCCGGGGCTCCACCACCAGTTTGTGCCTCCTCTGCCCCCCAGTCCTGGGCCCCGCCCTTGGGATTCTGTGTGGTTCACAGCTGGGGCTGATTTGCCACCTGTGGGACATTTGGCAGTATCAGGAGACATTTAGGGTGTTCTGACTGGGGGGCAGAGCATCCTAAGGGTGCTGTTGGCACCTAATGGGTAGAGGCCGGGAATGCTGGTAAGAGCCCCACAGTGCCCAGGACAACTTCCCACATCCTCAGATACTGGCAGTAAGGAGGTTGAGAGGCGCTGTTCGGGGAGACGAGGAAGCAAATGAAGAAAATGCAGGATCCTAGGGACGCAGCCAGGAAGGAGTGGAAGAAAGCAGCTTTGGGAGTGAGACCTCTCCTTAGTTTTATCATCTTGCACACATCACAGAAACAGGGAGGCTCTGCTTCCTCATCTGAAAGTCAAGAAATTGTGCTTCTCTGGCATTTTCAGCATGGGTTCAGGGGTCAGACTTCCTGGGTTTGAATTCTAGTTCCCTCTATGAGTTTGGGCAAGTTACTTTAACTTTGCGAAGTCTCTGTTTTCTCATCAGTTAAACAGGCAGGTGATAGTGACAATAGAATGTGGTAATGAGAGTAAAATGCGTAATATATGAGCTGAGGCATGGTGAGCACTGGACAAATCTTAACGACTTGGTAAAACATTGGGGTGGGTGGGTACTTAGCCAAGGAGGAAGGTCAAGTGTCTATGCTTCCTAAGGGCAGAATTTTGTCTTATTCTGGGCTCTCTCTCTAGTGTCTGGAATTGCCTGTAGGTTTGCCCCTGGATCCATCAGGGTGGGACTAAGTATGGGAAGACACAAGATAACACATTTACAGTAATGTGAAACTTTGTGTTTATTCTTGGTTGTGATGTAGTGGAGTCATGATTCAACTGTGCATGTGTGTTGGGAGCAGAGATGGACAATTTTCAGGTTCTCAAAATGTGGGAATACAGTTCCCTGGGGACAGGCAGTCGCCACTCCTGGCTTTAGCCTGGAATGTGTAGGTACTCACCAATCCAGCCCTCGAATCAGTGCCAGAGCTATGATGGAGAAGCCCCTGGCCCCTACCCCCTGCTGCTTGACAAAGACATGTACCCTCTGGCTGGTGGAAGAGCCTCTGAGGCCAGGTGAGCCTGGAGATCTCATGTGTCTACCTCCCTCATTAATATTTCTCAGGAGGAGGAACAACTTAATCAGTGGGAGCCCAGATCTTAAGGAGTAGGGCAAATGGATCCAGGTCATGGAGAAGAGCCTGGGGGAGCATCAAGCATGCTTGCCGAAGTGGGCTGGCTCCACATTACTGTCTGCAGTGACACATCCTTCACAAGTTCTCCAGGTAACAGGGAAATGGTACCCCAGATCTTACAGTGTAATAAAGGCTTGGCAGAATTGTAGAAACTAGTGATGGCAGAGCAGCTATACCTCACATCATCTCACTTTATGCAATGCTTACTTGCTTTATGCAATGCCTACATCACTGTCTAGAGGAGCCTGGCAGCCACATAAATGAGGGAAGTGGGCTGGGGGCACTGGGGATGAGTTGGGAGAGGTCAAGGCCCCCAGAAGGCAGCCGCTCAACCCTAGCCCCTGTTTTCATGTGAGAATTTGGCCATGTTGCAGATCTTCTGATCCCCTCCCCCCAAGAAAGCAGGAAATGATATTTTTATGGGAAATATTATTTTAGAAAGTCCCTAGCATGGTGCCTGGCACATGATGGGTACTCAACAGATACCCCTCCAGAGTGATCAGGACTTGCTGTTTGTGGATTATGGATTCTTTGGTGGCAGTGGACTGCATTTTTGCCTGGTTGCTTGCCTGTAAGCATGGTGCTTTTGATACAATAGTGCTTCTCAGAGTCCAGGAGGCCCCAGATTCTCTTAACCACATCTCTGGGGTTAACATATACTCAACTTCTTGCTTTTCTTTCTTGGTCTCTTTGGCCAGTCCTCCCTCCCCTCCCTCTAGTGTGACAGTTATGTTTTCTCTAGAATGCTTCTGATGAATTCTGACCTTGGGAGACTCGAGGGATGGTCTTGTGATCAACATGTGAAGAACAGTTGTCCGCCCTCCACCCGCCCCCAATCCTCAATAGAGCCCCTAGGCTCCATACTTCAAGGCAAATTAGCTTCCAAGGCATGCTGACAGATGCTCCTTCTGCCATTGTATACCCAGGCCTTGGGGGATGAGGGTTCCATTCCACTGTAGGTCTCAGGGTCAGGTGACAAAGGTAGGTCCCTGACGTCAAGTCCAGGAGAGGCCACTGGGGCCAGCTTGTCTCTGGTCTGTGATGCTCATCTCAGAATCCAGCAGGATGCTGCTAGCTAGCTTGATTCTCAGCTTCTCAGTGTTGAAGACGCAATGCACTTCAAGCCAAGGCACTCTGATCCCTTTCCAGGCATCGGGGGAATGTTTTTCCAGCTCGGTTACTTGCTGGCATGCATAGGTCAACATACAAGGTGTTCTTGGAGAAACTGGAGCTGGATGTTGACTTTTGCTCCCCGGAATGTGTCCTGGGAGGAAGTGGGTTTTTAGGTTGCAGTGGGTATAGGATGTGGTCTGGGGTGATTAGTATCACACACTGTGGATGAAGTTAACAAGAAATGTGGAGCTTTTTTTTTTTTTTTTCCCTTTTGTACTTTTGGGCTAAGGCTCCTTAAAAGGAGCTTGTGTATCAGGGAGGTGCCCTTGATTCTGCATGTGTTTTAAACATTTGTGTAGAACTTAGAAGCACACGATTGCTTTATTTCATGCAGTAAGTATGTTTCTGGCAAGTAACTTGCTCAGTAAGACCTGAGCTCAGTTTCTGATTTTGATACTTAGTAGTTGTGTGAGTTCTGGATCATACACTTAACCTTGCTCTCCGAAGCCCAGATTCCTGAGTGTGAAATGGAGACAAACCCATGGATTGTTTTAAGGGTTCTGTGAGTTAGTGCATGTAAAGCACGTTGTGTCCAGTTCTTTGCGCAAAGGAAGTATTTAGTGATGGTAGTTATTACCCTAGTTACTTGAGAGGCAGCTTGGTAATCATAATAGTAATGGCAGTGATGGCAGTTATCCGAGGCTTACTATTTGTCAGTTACTCTTCCGAGTACTTTCTATCAATGAACTCGTTTCGTCTTCACAATTACCCAGCAAGGTAGGTGCCGTCGTCATCTCTGTTTTGTAGTTGATAAAACAGAGAGGTTAAGTAACTTAGCCAAAGTCACCCAGCTTATACATATGAAAAGAGCATGGACTGAGTGGCATGCTTGCATGTCACCTCCTGATGGTGTGTCTGTTGCTAAATTCTTAACTCTATGAGCTGCCTTCCCCACTGTGAAATGGTGCTGGTGACCGAGACCTCCCTCCCTCACCCCACCCTGCATTGCCCGGTGTGGTGCCTGATCGTAGGTGCTTAGGACTCAGTTGCTGACTCATTGATGATGCCAGGGGCTTATGATGAGGTCCAAATGAGCTGTAAATCTCTGGACAAAAGGTACTTGCTGTTTTGAGTGCCCTGAGGTGCTTATTGTTGGTGTTTTAACACCGTGCCTGTTTTTCAGATTTCCGAACCACTTAAGAGAGAGGGACAGGCTAAGAAGGCAAAGATCAAAACATCACCTTCGTGAATGATGAAGGCTTGGGGGAGGATGTGGCTTAGGTGTGGGATAGCATGGGCTTCCTGATAGGGGCTGTTATTAGACAGATGTACCCACCCACTCTAGGGCAGCTTGAGCACCCAGGGGCCTCCTTCCATGGGACTGGGAGCTGGCGGCGGCAGCCCACGTGAAGCTTCTGGTGGAGGAGCAGTCCACCAGAGCAAGAGAAATTGTTTCGAGGGGAAGAACTGGGTGGAGAGGCTGATGGAGGCAAGGAGTTTTGAAGGAAAAAGTCCTTTTTTGGAGACCAGAAGTAGGGAAGAAGCATACCAGCCACAATTATTATTTAAAGAAATATTATCCTCACAACCCTCCAAAAAACCCAACGACCAAAAAAACCACTGCTACCTTATGGTGCTACCCAGTTTCTCCCAGCACAGTTCATGGCTGTTTCATACTTCCACTTAGCTCACACCCCAAACCTTTGAGTCATCTTTGATTCTCTCCCTTCAGACCCTGTATCCGTCCATCTGCCATTCTGTGGGCTCAACCCTCAAAGCAGATCCAGAATCTTCTTAGACCTCCCGACTATGGCACTGAGCCAAAACACCATTGCTCTCACCTGGATTACCGTGGGGTGGGGGATGGGGTTCTCTCTTAACTTTTACCTTGGTCTTTTCTCAATCTGTTCTCAGTGAGGCAGCCATAAGGATCCTTTTTAAAAGTGAGGTACTTTAAAAACTGAAAGACCTGTCCTTCCTCTGCTCCAAACATTGCATGGGTTCTCTGTTTCGCCCAGAGGAAAAGGTGAGGTCCTCCCAAAGGCCTGTCCATCTGACCCTGTGGCCCCCTGACCCCCTACATCTTCTCCCTCCACCATCAGCTCTGCTCCCACTGCACAGCCACACGCTTAGGCCTCCGGGCTCTGCACTAATGTTCTGCTCAGAACACCCACCCCAAGTACTGCCCAGTGTTCTCCTTCACTTCCTCTTCCTTCCAGAGCAGCCTGCCCTGACATCCCCATCTATGGCAGCACCCCAGCACTCCCAATCTTTCCTTGTCTGCTCTACCTTTTGCCCATAGCACACACTGCCTCCAGTACACTCTATTGCCTTCCCTGAGTTAGACCGTTGGCTCCCTCAGGTCTGACGAGTTTTGTTGCAGCTGTATCTTCAGCCTTTGGGGCAGCGCATCTAGAGCAAAGAAGGTTCAGAATGTGGCCTTGGAACAAATTTTGGAGATTGTGCCGCATGCACTGGGGATCGAGCAGGAGCAAGATACACTTGCTGGCCCACGGTCATGGGGCTGAGGTCTCCTGGGTGAAATGATGGCGGACCGTGTCCATAGCACTCACTGTGTGCCAGGCACGGCGCCAAGAGCTTCCTCACAACCACCCGACAAGGCAACTCCTGTCATCATCTTCATTTCCAGATGAGAAAACAGGCAAAGAAAGGATAACTAATTGAACCAAGGGGACACATCTGACTTTAGCACTAGGTGTCTGCTCTAGAAGCCTGCTCCTAACCATCGCACCTTCCTTCTAACCCCCACTGGCACAAGCCCAAATCCCAGCGAGGACCATCAGTCCTGATTTTGGTGGAGCTTTGCACCTGGTTAATGGGAGGACTCTATGGCCAAGGGGTTCTAGGAGCCTTCTCTGTGGAAGGGAGGTTTTGTCAAGTGAAGATACCTGATAAATGGATGATTGCCCCCAAATTAGCTTGCTTTCTTGGGTTAACTAGAACACATCAGGCTTTCGAAAGTAGAGGGGTGTATGTTTTTCTCTGTAGATCTAAGAAGTAGATTTTTGATACTAGTAAAATTCAAAATGACTGGGCCCTAAGTTTATTGAGAATTCAGGAGGTGGGTTAGTGAGACAACACTTGAGTGCAATTTTATCTTTTGAAAAACATTTTTGTGAAGTCGTGTTTCTAAAGAAGCTTGCTGGTTCATGAAAACTCTCTTTTCCATGAAAGTGTGTATAGTGTACTGAGAACAAAGATTGAGTTCCTGTGGGCTGCTTTTTCTTAACATATAGAAGCTATCTATCTATCTATCTATATATATATTGTCTTTAAAAAGGATCCAAGCTCATGTTTCTACACAAACAACAAAATAAACCGGTACGTTCCAAGAACAAACATTTGCTTTACCCACTCACAGACTTGGAAAGATGCAGGATGAAGGGAGACGTCGGAAGCCAGAGAGGTAATGCGAGATTCGTTTAGCGGCTCCTATTAATTTCTGTAAGTCTGGAAGGAGCCCTGAAGCCTTTTCATGTTTTGATTAGAACTGCCACCTCAACCAATTTGTTAGAAAAGTATATTGTAGAGATTCACTGGTCCCTTGGACACCTGGGAGCTGCCAGCCCCTTAACAGGGAAGAGAGCTTCTATCCTGCATCTTTTCCTTGTCTCCACTTCGGCAGAATAATGTATGGCAAGGGGGCTCTCGTGCCTGTGTACCTAGCGGCTTCTTAGGGAGCCTTAGAAGGGGTAGGGGCTGCTCACTGCTACCCCTGCTCCCCAAGGTGCCTTCCTTGGGGGAGGTGTGTGCTGCAGCATGCCTGGGGTCCCTCCTGGCTCCACCTTTGTGTGGACACTGCTGGTTTCCTTCTCGGTTCCCTGTCTCTTGTCTCCGTCCTGGTTGAAGCCTGCTTCTCCCAGTGTCACTTGGTGTAGGGGTGGCCACGTGACTCCGTTGTGGTAAATGGTTGCACGGCGTCATCACTGGGTGAAGGGCCATGGAAAGTCCTGTGTGGGGGGATTGACTGTTTGCTTGTAGGCTGTGCCCATCTGACCCGAGTGTGGATGCTGTGCTTTGAGGGGCACCAGGATTCCTGCCAATAATCCCAGTAGGAACTACTGTGATCCTGTATCTGTGTGTCCAGGACTTCTCTACACCCCCTGATTACCGTGTTTGAGATAGATAGGAAAACAGTCTCCATTGGATGGAAGAGGAAACCAAGGCAGAGGAGGGAGAGTAGACCCTCCCAGGGCCCCAGAGAACGAGCAACAGAGCCAAGACCTGGGCACCCGAATTTGTATCCCTCACCTTTCTCTCTGTTATGCCACCTTTCCCGAAAGTACAAGTCCTGTCCTGAAAAATGGGAGCAGAAAGGAGCCTCAAGGAGCTCTGAAGTGTCCTGGGCTGCCCACTTCTGGAGTACTTGTTATTTAAGAAAAATAAGCCCCTGGTGCACCTGGGTGGCTCAGTGGGTTAAAGCCTCTGCCTTCAGCTCAGGTCATGATCCCAGGATCCTGGGATCGAGCCCTGCATCGGGCTCTCTGTTCGGTAGGGAGCCTGCCTCCCCCTCTCTCTGTGCTTGCCTCTCTGCCTACTTGTGATTTCTGTCTGTCAAATAAATATATAAAATCTTAAAAAAAAGAAAAAAGAAAAATAAGCCCCTTACTTGTTACCAGTTTTGCTTTACAAAATTGATGGAAATGCTCCATGCTGTGTGACTTTGGCCATGTTCTCTTCCTTTGTTTTGGTCTTCTCACCCATCGAATGGGGATACTAATGGGCACCGACCTATAGGTTGTTTAGAAAGTACTGGCATATACTTATGCTCTGTTCTTTTTGCATATCATCCTGATCAGGCACTTTGGCTGTGAATTCATCTACTGATCTCCTACTGTATACCAAGCCCAATCAATATGGAGACAGAAATAGCCGGCAAGGGATGGGCAGGTATGGGAGGAACATCGAGAAGGGGATGAGTATTGAGTAGTAAGACCGCTTTGTTCTTGGACAGCTTTGTTTCTGAAGCACTTTCTCAGATACAGGCTTCTATGTATCTCAGATACAGGCTTCTCCTCCCACCAGCTTTGCCAACAGGAATATCCCTTGGTGGAGCTGTTCCTGACTAGCCTGGGGCTGAGCTTTGTGCCTGGGCTGGTAGTCCACATGCGCACCTGGATAGATGCAGGGGCAGGGGACTGGTTTGGGTCCCAGGCTAGGCAGAAACAGGGGGCAGGTGAGAGCAGATGTATAGACATGAGTGAGGGTGTGAGATAATGTCTTAGATGTCATTTCCTTTGTGAAAACCAGAGAACTGATGCCTTTATTTAAAACAAAAAGCAAAAAAACAAAAACAAAAAAACCCCTCCAGCTTTGGAGACATTAGCCGCAAAGGAGAGAGGTTTTTGTCTGTTTTGCCCACTGCTCTAAAATTGTGACTGGCCCATAGTAGGTGCTCAGTAAATGTTTGTTGATGGAATAATGAAAGGAAATTGGCCTTCCTTGCTCTGTTCTCATTGACAGCTCTGGTTGTCACATGAAGGGCGGTGTCCAGCACAGGCTGCCAGAGGGTGGCTGCTCGCCATCCCCTTACCAGTCTTTCCTGACAGAGGGAAGTACACATTTTTTAGCTACTTTTGCTCTGACTGATACACTTGGCTGCCTAACAAAAAGCCAGAGGAGAACTGAGATTTTTTAGCATCATTCAAAATGCTTGCCATTCCTCTTGCTTTGCGAAATCATGAGCTAGTTATTCGGAGTTCACGTAAAGGTCAGAACTCGATCTGCAGGAAGGAGGTTCCCCTTGGTTTATGCTAGGGGAACTTTTTCCCCCTTCTGTTTATTTTACCCAAAGGCTTCTGTTTTTCTCCCAAGCTAAAATCTGGCATTTGTTGTAGAAAATTCTCAGCTTATGTGTGTTTTTTTTAAAAAAAAAAAAAAAAAGAGCTCATGTTTGGCTTTGGTTGAGATTCTCAGTGATTTTTCTGCTGCCTAAGAGTGGATGTTCTGCTCTGTGAAAGGCCAGCTCTGAAGTGGGGCCTGAAGTTCCGTCTGTTTTGGAGGGGACTTAAAAACCATTTTCCTGGGCCTTCCAAGGGCCACCGTAGCTTGTGTTCCCTTGTTTTTGGTGGATACATGGGGCAGGGTCTCTCAAACTACATGGGACCTTTCTCCCTGCCCCTCCTCACCCCTGCTTTGTTTTTGAGGATGTGAGATGAGTCTTCTTTCTCACTCATGATTCTTTTGGGGGTGGGGAGAGGCCTTCCTGTAGCCCCTCCCCTGTGGAACTGGGGTCTCCTTTCCAAAGGGCTGGGTTCGTTTAGAAAGCGGGAAGGGTTGGGACTTCGGGAGCAGATACTGAATGCGAGGCCGAGACTGGGCTGCGGCCCAGCGCAGTGTTTCCCTGCAGGATCAGCCCACCATGGATGGCCCAGGCGGCTCCCCGTCAAGGCTGCTGGAGCTCCTTTCTGCTCCTCTGAGATCCCCAGAATGGTTTCCTGCGGAGCAAGGGGTAGGGAGGAAACCCCATCAGTGAGCCAGTGTAAGGGAGGAGCGGGGGGCAGGGGCTGTCCCCAGCCACATCTGGGTTCTTCAGCCTTTGCAGGCCTCCTAGCCCCCTCCGTGTCTGTCCCTCAGGGTGGAGATGTCACTCCCAGGACCTGGTGCCCTCCTCTGTGTGCTTCTAGTCTTCATGTGCCCTCCTGGTGGTACCCATCTGCTTTTCTCCATTGCGGAGATTTGCATTTCGAGTTCTGCTACATCTGCGAGTCTTTTTCCTGTTTGTAAATCATGTATCTTCTGCTTGAGTTTGAAATTTTCTAAAGCAAGCATCTGTGATGCAGTGACCTGTTTGTAGCGTGCATTACAGATTACCAAGTGCTTTCATGCCTGATGTTACTTAGAAGCAGTCACAATGGCAGACAGTCCTGTAGGCTTAACTAGGACACAGCTCTGTCCCTAGAACCATAGGAGGCTAACTTAGCCTCACCCTACCCCCCTGTGCTGTTAGCACCCCTGTTACAAGGAGGGCAGAGCTGGGGCAGAGATGGTTCAGTGACACCCCTAAGGCCACGCATTTGCCTGATGGAGAGCTGGGATTCGAACCTCGGGCAGGTGAGCTCCAGAATCCTGGCGCTGAACCACTGTACCATACTGACCTCTGAGCAGAGCAGGAATAGGGCTTACTGTTCTTATGTCTCAAAAACAAAAGAACCCTTGTCTTAAAACAATTCAAAAGTTAATACTGCAGTGGGGGGCAAATCTTCACTCATGCACATGTGTACAAACAGAGAGTGAGAACTGCACCCCATTCCTCCCACCCTGCTCTGGGCTGTCACCCACAGTGCTCAGAGACAGACCTGGCTGTTAACACGGGATGTCCTTGCAGACCATCCATTCAGAACCCTTATATATTTGCTACGTTAAGTATGGGAACACAGGTAATTACACTAATGGGCCCCCACCGTGGTCCTGCAGGTGGTGGGTCAGAAGTGCAGGGGTGAAGTCTACTGCTGCGTGCGCAGGGTTGCAGAGGAAGAGTATGACCTTGAACCTGGATCTCCTCTCTTACTGTGACCAGCCTCATGGGGGAACTAGTCCGGGGCTGGTTTCCCAAGGACTGGCCTGCTGTATTGTGGCTAGATGGTCTTTGACACAGTTTGGGGGGGGGCGGGGGGGCACCTTCCAGGGTCATCATTATAAAGGGAATGGGCTTCAGGCAAAGGCCGAATAATGCAAATCTTCAGTTTCGGTTTAGAGAATCTGAAACTTGCGGTGAGGATATAGAAAATAAGGAAGTAGTAAGATAGTCTTTTCCCCTCTCCCTTCTTTCCTTTTTCCAGTGAGAGAAGGGATTGGGAGGCCTGCTGGAAAAGTCCGGGAGAGTCCTTTCCTGTGATAAAGCCAGCCCCTTCCCCTCCCCCAGGGCAATTAGGGAGCCTCATCTGGAACCGTCCTCACCAGCCTGGAGGAGACACCATTCTGCAAACAATGGGGGGAAGGAAAGGAAGGCAATGCATTTGCCGATGGTGCCGATGACTTCCTCAAATGCAAGGCTCGGGCTGTACTCAGAAAATTCCCGCTTGGAGGTCCCGGTCGGTCCGACCAGAGCATTTGCTTTCACTCTCCACATCCTATTGTCCAGGACAGAAAAGTTCAGACTGTGTGGACAGGCCCTCTGATTGTGAATTCATGTGGAAATTTGAAAGCAGAAGAAGGCTTCTAGGGAGACTTTTTCTTTTTCTGGGTTCCACTGCTCAGGAAACAGTAATTATCCAAACCACAGGAAAAAGAAATCTGAATAAGCTGAGAAAATAGAGGCCCCCTGAAGCATGCATCAATGTTTTTTTCTCAGAGGAGAGTCTTATTCACTTTTTTAAAGACCGGTCCAGTTAAGTGTGGCTCTGCCAGCTTCCTCTCCTGCAGCAGAGAAGCAGTAAGAACAGACAGCTAGGGGTAGAGACAAGAGAAGCTGGAGAAAGAAGAAGCCTATGGTCAGACACCTCTGTGGCCCCAGGGAGCCTCAGGTGCTTGTGTTCTAATGAGAATGCAGAAGGGCCCTAGCTCAGCAGGCCTGGGAAGTGCTAATTCAGCCCAGTATGTACAGCTGCTAATAATACGACCAGGCATCCTTGAAACATTCAGGGAAGATGAGGGTAATATTATTAGACTCAGAGTACAGTTGACCCCCAAAACAAGACAGGGGCTAGGGGGCACCTACCCCCCCTTTAGTGGCAAATATTCCAAAACACTGAGCTACTCATCGCCTACTATTGAGTGAAAGCCTTACTGATAGCATAAAGAGTTTGTGAAGATGCATTTTGTATGTTACCTATATGTTACATAAAGTATTCTTACAGTACAGTAAGCTGGAGAGAAGAAAACGTTGCTAAGAACATCACAGGGGAGAGAAACTACATTTGCAGTGCCATACGGTATTTGTTGAAAAAAAAGAAAAAACACCTGCAACCCTACGTGTAAGTCGACCCAGGCAGTCCAAACCCGCATGGTTCAAGGGTCAGCTGGACTCAGTTTATAAACAGGACAGTGTGGTACACATGGGTCTCCATCACTTATTTCTCATTCGGAGAGGCAGCACTAGATTGATTGATTATTGATTGAGTAAGCGGCCTGTTCCAGGCAGCAAGAACACTGAATCCACATTGATTGGTCAGTTGGTCCAGGTGGAGAAGCCTTCCGGTTCCTGAGAAGGGGTGGTGCAGACCTTGTCCTCAGGGAGCTTGCACTTGGGCGGCGGTGAGCATGGTGTCATCGGTGTTGAGCTCGTGGCGGGAGCAAGGGCAGGAGAGCCCAGAGCCAGGAAGAGCAATGCCTTGAAGTTGATCCTGCCACTTGCCTTAGCAAGGGGTACTGGCTGGGTCCCTGTCTTCCCTACTCTGTACCTTGCTCACGTGGGAAACGGTGACCTTGAAAGTTCTACCCAAGAGAGGTCTCCCAGGAAGACTAAGTGAGAAGGGGCATGGAAACGGCCTTCGCACACAGCCTGGCATAGCCTGGTAGTGGCAGTTCTTTTTATTCTCCTTGGCATTCCAAATCTGCCCTGGGGAGAATTCCAGGACAGTTTCAGAGAGGAAGTGATCTTGGAACCCAATCGTGAAGTCACCCAAGTCACTGAGGTCACCTAGTAGGTACAAAGGAGAGGCCACCAGGTGAGAAAAATTCCAAATGGCTGTGATCAATAATGTGTTGATGGTTAATTTGTTTTTATGGAATGCTGTATGGGCTAATGATGATGGTGGGAAAATGCAACTCGGCTGTATTATACTTTGATCTGGGACCAAGATCACCCTTCATGATGCCAGGGGGAACTGTGTCTCAGTTGGAGCATAGATTGGAAGAAATGCTGTTTAGTCGAAATCATGAATGGAAATTGGTCCTGGAGTCACCCACGGATACAGTGTCCAAAAGTGGTGTTTACCTATCACGTTGGGGAATACCTCCATTTCTCAGCAAGCCTCCCTCAGCTCTTGCATGGTTGAGAAGGTTGCCTTTTGTGGCTGAGGATCAGATCCAATAGTATATCTAGGGGCTCCATAGAATGGAAAGTCTATATCCTGGAATGTGCTATCACTATGAGGCTGGTGAGAAATGGTGCATGGGACTTGGAACTCACTGACCAACAGATTCAGGTCCCCAGGTCATGCTCTCACTCCCTCATGGGTGGAATGGCGGTACTGTTTAAATTCTTTCTCTTTTCCTTCTTCCTTCCCTTAGCAGGTAGAGTTTCATTCACTCAAGTAGTGTGCTTATATGGTGAGACCTCCACAGACTTTGTTTTTGCTACTGCTGGTGATCTGATTTCAAATGGGAATACGTCATTGCTAAGAGTTTTGTTTTTCTGGACTATTCTCTGTGGAAAATTTCTTCTTTTTTTTTTTTTTGTTTTTAAAATTTTTATTTATTTATTTGACAGAGAGAGATCACAAGTAGGCAGAGAGGCAGGCACAGAGAGAGAGGGGTAAGCAGGCTCCCCGCTGAGCAGAGAGCCCAATGTGGGGCTCGATCCCAGGACCCTGAGATCATGACCTGAGCTGAAGGCAGAGGCCTAACCCACTGAGCCACACAGGCGCCCCTGTGGAAAATTTCTTAATGTATACTTCATTATCCCCCCTGCCCCGGGTAATGTACCAATAACAGCAAATCTCATTCATTATTATTGTTTGGAGGCACAAACTATTTTTATAGTTTTCAATGAAAAGTGGCTCTGCCATTCTCAACGGCAGAGGGAAATTTGATGAGCTGGTGTCCTGTGATAGCTGGTCTGAATGTCACATGCTTTTGCTAATTACCACAGAGATACATTATAACCTGTTTTCTGAGAGGTAGGGGGACTTGGTTTCCCTGAGGTTGCATAATTATTAGTTCACTAGGACTACAGACACATTAAAAGAAGAGTTAGAGAATATGCCCTTCACCTTCCTTCTAGTGCAGGGAACCTTCTACAAGGTTCTGAACAGGTGTACTTGGTCACAGTAATAAGGACTAGAGCTTAATTAAGCTCTTTCTACAAAACAGTGTGGAAAATACCAGTGGAGTAAATGTGCTTAGCATTGGGGTGTCTATTTCTTTCTTCTTTAGATTTTATTTATTTATTTGTCAGAGAGAGAGAGAGAGAGAGAAAATGAATGAGCCCAAGCAGGGAGAGCAGCAGGCAGAGGGAGAAGCAGACTCCCCGCTGAGTAAGGAGCCCATCCCAGGACTTAGTCCCAGAACCCCAAGATCACGATCTGAGCTGAAGGCAGAAGCTTAACGAACTGAGCCACCCAGGCGTCCCTGGGGTGTCTTTTAAAAAACAATCCTAAAACCACCCTAACAGAGAAAACACTGGATCATACCCATTTGCTGGTGAAGAAATGCATAGAGAGGGTTGGGATTTCTAACCCTGAGTTGTCTAATTCAGCATCTAGTGGTCTCCTGTTTTGCTTGACTTTTTCTGCTCTGGTGTTCTAAACGTGGAGTCATAAGACTGCTGGTATGCGAGATGATGACAGACACAAGCTGGATGAATATTTATTTTAACTGTCATCTATTTTCATATATATGAGGAAAAAATCCACAGAGTGACAGGCCACCTGGTTTCTTGGAACGTATCATATAGGGTGAAGCTAAATTCATTTTAGTAAAGTATGTAAGGAAAATATTTTTCCTTTTATCTAAATAAATTGAAAATAATTCAATAGACAAAAAATAAATTGAAAATAAATAAATAAATTGAAATAAATTGAAAATAAATAAATTGAAAATAATTCAATAGATAAAAATGTGGAGGGTCTGTGACTATGGCCAACCTGATGGTGGTGTGCCCAAATGAAGTAATTTCAGTGATGCCTCTGTTCGCACACACCAGACTTTTGTTAATGTGGTGCTGATCAGGGGGTTCTTTAAGAGGAAGGTGGTGCAGGGGATGTCTCCTTGCCTGGCCCTCTTGGCCAGAGTTCTGTTTGATCCCCCTGCAGTCACACACAGAGGACCCGCCTGCATCTTGCTCATTGCCTTTGGTCTTTTCTTCTCTAGGTTAAACGCCCCCAGCCATCACCCCCATTCCCTGTGTGCCTTGCTCCTGTCCTGCACTAGTCACTCCTTACTGAAAGTGTTTCTTCTAAGGTGAGCATCCCACATGAGGTCAGATTTCCTCCTGGGAGCTCTGGCAATGCTGCTTTAGCAGATGCTCTAAGATCTTACGACCTCCTGTCCATTGCCCCCATCTCTCAATGTTTTTCTCCTGAACCGCTCACTTCGGTTTTCCCGTCGGTAAGATGGAGAGAGAACACGCAGGTAAAGTAGACTTAACACAGTGTTTCCTATGCACACACTATTGTTGCTACTGTCAAGTCCTTCTTTGCTGCTCATGGGTCATATTCTCTTAATTGTGTCTTCTTCAATATGAACGAGTCAACTGACTTGAAAATTTACAGATTTAGGACTTTCGGCCTCATAGCGAAAGGACCCCTTCCCAATTCCCTTTATCAGTTTTTTCTTAAAAAAAAAAAAAAAAAAAGGATGTTTTATGTTTTCTCACTTTCAAGTTCAGTTTCTCTCTTCTCCTCATTTATTTATTTATTTATTTATTTTTTTGGGTGATGGTTGAAGTTATTATTTAAAAGCAATTATGTACATGTGATATAGAATAAGCCCATGTAGCTGAAAGTGTCCCACAGGATTTCTTTGCATTTTTAGTTGACCCATTCACTTTAGAAATCTTTAGGATATTATAGTTAAGACAGCTCGCAGCATTTTATATATATTTCACACAGCAGAATGATACTTAACAGCATATTAAATTCTTTTTAAACCATAGAGCAAACATTTCCTAAATTTTAAAAACTCAGAAGAAAGGTGCTTAAAGCACTTTGAATTTGCAAACTTTTAATTTAATTTTGTTTTATTTTATTTTATTTGACAGAGAGACACAGCGAGAGAGGGAACACAAGCAGGGGAGTGAGAGAGGGAGAAGCAGGTTTCCCAAGGAGCAGGCAGCCCGATATGGGGCTCGATCCCAGGACTTTGGGATCAGGACCTGAGCCGAAGGCAGACACTTAATGACTGAGCCACCCAGGCGCCCCTAAATATGAGAACTTTAAGTATCTTTGTGTGTTCTGTGTTCTCAGTTTATTTTATTTTAAAGATTTTATTTATTTATTTGACAGAGATCACAAGTAGGCAGAGAGGCAGGCAGAAAGAGAGAGGAGGAAGCAGGCTCCCTGCTTGAGTGAGAGCCTGATGAGGGGCTCAGTCCCAGGACCCTGGAATCATGACCTGAGCAGAAGGCAGAGGCTTTAACCCACTGAGCCACCCAGGCACCCCCTCAGTTTATTTTTGTAGCAGTAACGATTTCAGCTGTCTTTAGTATTAGCATGTTGGGACAGTGGACTAATTTGTGCAATATATTTAGAACCTTTTATTCAATAAGAATCACGTATGTCATGCCTGGATTTGTAATTACCCAGCGTGGGCCCAAATGAATATACAGTATTTAGATTCTAGGCAACAATGTATTGTATAAATTGGCATCCTTTAGGTAGGTGTTAGAGCTCTGAATTTGGGCAAAGTATGTAACTTTTCTGAGCCATAATCTCCTTGTTTATCAACTGGAGTAGACCCTTTCTCTACCAACACACAAGGGTGTTAGTAAAGGTAACGTGAAAAGAATCAGTCCCTGTACCAATGCAAATTGGGTGAAACCATCTTCAGTGTGAACATGACCTGTCATCCTGGAGACTTTGAACCTTAGTCCTTAAATCAGTCCTTCAAAATTTTTTTGACCCTCTCATTGGGTGTTCTCTAAAGTGCAGCACGGTATAGTGTTTAGGTATTTTTGAGAATGCTAATGCACTTGCTGAAATAATTGATGAGAATGTGGAATTTCACCAAATTAGGCCTACCAGCCAGTGCTCTCAACACAGAAGAATCTCACATTCTCTATATTTTATGCAGGGTTTTGCACTTTGAACAAAAAGTAAAAGTGCAGTGAGGGGAACAGCGATTGTTATGAGACCAGATTTTTCTTTGCCAATAGGGGACCTAGTGAGAGTGTATCAGATGAGCTTACGGAGGAGAACAAAAAGAATCCTGGGGACTTATTGACTCTCCAAGATTCTCTGGTTCTTGTTTATAACCGGCAATTCTGTTTTAGCCATTTATACCTTTTCTGGAATACTTGAATATTTTGATGTTTGATGATGTCCCTTACCTGCTCCGAAGCCCTTGGGGGCTGCTGCTTTCTGTACATTTTACCTTGGGATCCCAAACCTGTACCGTGGCTCCTTTTCCAGCCACGCTCCCTGACACCTAGGCCAAGTTCTACTTACTGTTTCCTCTATGAGGGCCAGGTGTTGGGGTCTTCTGCATGGAATGTTCTTTCTTTCCAGAGATGTCTACTAAAGCCCTGGTCATCTGGTTTACTCACGAAACCTCTCATGGTCTTTCCTCCATCTCAAGCAGGTATCTTTTTCTTCTTCTTGGGACTACTCTTTGGGAAGAACCTGGTGGCTTGACCTGGATTCAAACTCCCATCCATGTGTTTACCTGAGGAATGATCTCGGGTGGGGCCTTTGATGTCCTTAGGACCTTAAAACATCTAACTTTCATGAGATGGATAGCTGGAGCACTTCACACAGGGCCTGGCCTTGGAGACTTACCCTCTTCTTTCCGTAATTGTTTTTACATTTACTCTTGTGTTAGAGTATTGTTTTTGTCATATCTTGGAAGAAGACCATGTCTTGTCTTTGTTTCTGCAATAGTGCCTAGCCCAGTGCATTTATAAAAGTGGATGTTTTGCTGATCTCCATAGATTCAAGTTGGTCTGGAGTTATTCTGGTTAGGGGACGGTATTGGTGTTCAAAGGGCCTACTTACCCTTTTCATCCTTGTATTTCTGTCTTCTCTTCATCTTTTCACTTCCATTTTTACTTCCTTTATACCGAGAAAGCACCAAGCTCACTTCAAAGAGCTGACTTCAAAGCCCCCTTAGCCGAGAATTGCTCGCCACTGAAGCCTATAGGAGTTGGCGTCAATGGAAGACCTTGTGTCGGTTGCATTTAAGAGTTTTTTGGGACTGCTATTTTTATAATCTTTTAAAGGGGAAAGGGGGGAGGGTTCCAGAAACATCTGCTTCTTAAAAGAAAAAAAAATCAAACATAAGCCAGTGTGATTCCGAAAAAAAGTTGAGATATAAAAAAATGAAAGTGATTTTTTAATTGGTGGAAATGAGTTAAGTCTTTTTTCTTAAACTGCCTTTTCTATTTTGTCCTAGTTACAAGGGCCTAGGATGGAAATATAGTCTTAACTTCTGCGCAACATTTTCCAAGATGGCTAGTGGGGTTGCAGGTTATGCAGCAGAAAATAGGGGTTGGGTCTCATGAGACCTCACACTCAGCTCACCTTTGAGCTGTGCATGTGGGCGGAAGGAGACCAGTGCTCTCCCACCATGGATACTTTGATGCTCTTGTTTGTTGACTTTTTGCGGCTTGGAGTGACTGTCTCTTTCAGGAATGAGAAGTGGAACCCTTCTAGTTTCTATGGTAGTCCCCAAATATACTTACTGAAGGTCCTACTGTGTGTTTTAGCACCTTGCCAGGTCTCTCTCTGGAGCCAGGCCAACAGCCTTACTGAGCATACTTCTGAGCCAAGCCAACAGCCTTACTGAGCATGCTTCTGAGCCAAGCTCTTCATGATCTGACTTTTGCCACCTGTCCAGTCACACCCCACCCTGCTCCAGCCCATGCCTTTGTGCAAATCTTTCCAGCCTGCTCCCAAACCCTATGTCTTTCCGCCTTGATGAATCCTTACTCTCCTGGCTTAGGGGTTAATCCTTTACAGAGCCTTCCCCCAATTTTCCCTCTGCTGGTTGCTTTGTTCTCTGGTATGACCTCGTGAACATCAATTAGAACATTTATTTTATTCTTCCATAAGTATCTATTTACACTTCTCTCCTTGCGAATTGCAAACCCTCTGAGGGCTCTGTGAATGGCTTAAACAGGTGCTGTAGGAATTGAGACTTGGTGGAGGTTAGGTTCTCAGGGGAGAGATCTCACTCAAATCTGTAAAGATGGATCCAGTGTATTTGCAAAACGGAAGAAGATGGGCTTAGTTCAGGCTATGAGGAGACAAGCGTGGAAAAATACCTTGTAGCCCAACTAAGGCCTCAAACGGCAGCCAAGATGTTTGGCCATTTTTATAAGGGGAATGAGAGGATTGAAGTAGAATTTGTAGGAAGATCTGCTGGGGTTGTAGTGAACGGGGTGGATTTCAGGGTGAGTAGGAGTGGCCAGGAAGGCCAGGGAGGAGAACGTGGCTCAGGTGTGGGAACAAGGTGACCAGGGTGTAGATCTGGGGTCACTGAACTATGTTGTGCCACCTGTTTCTGTACAGCCAGAGAGCCAAGAGACTATGCTGTGACAGGCGGAACTTATAGGAGTTTCAAATGTCAGTGTCCATGGATAAGGTTTTGCTGGAACACAGCCATGCTTATTCATTTACATAGTGTCTGGGCTGGTCTCACACAGTCCTGTCCCCTGCGAGGGATTGCAGTGGAGACCGGGCAACCTGCAAAGGTGAGAGAATTTACTACCTGGCCCTTTATAGAGTACATTTGCTGACCCCAGTGGGGACCGGCCAGAGTGAGAGAATGTGAATGGGGAGGAAGGTTCAGGCAGGGTCAAGGGACAGTTTAGAGGAAGAAGCAATGCAGGGTTTTTTTTCCCAAGTCGTTGCTCTTCCCTTCTGTGTAACTCTGTGTCTTAGACATGGTGCTCTGGATGTGGCCATCCTTAGGCAGGGGACTGTGGAAGGGCGAAAGGGTTTTGGTTTCGTGATGGGGGTGCCTGGGCTAGTCTTTTTTTTTTTTTTTTTTTCCCCTTAAGTATCTATTTAGGGAGGGAGAGCACGAGTGCATGGGGGGAAGGACAGAGGGAGAGGGAGATAATATTAAGGAGACTTCCTGTTAAGTGTGGAGCCTGATGCCAGGCTTGATCCCATGACCCATGAGATCATGACCTGAGCCAAAATCATGAGTTGGGCGCTTCACTGACTGAGCCACCCAGGCACCCCTGAGCCTGTTCTGGTCTTAGAGTAAAGCTGGACCAGCTGGGTGGCTCCAAGTCCACTGTGGGCTCCTCGTGCCCTGACCAAGGCCAGCTTCCTGTCTGCAGAGGGGCCGGACATGACGGGAGTGAGGCCAAGAGGCCCCCGCCTGACTGGGGGCTTTTGGGAGCAACTGTGTTCAGCAGAGAGGGCAGGAGTACTGGGGGGGGGGGGGCTGTCTGGGAGGCTGCTCTCTACCCTCTGCAGCTTCCCAAGTATGTGTTTGTGTGTGACCTGGGCAGCTGGAGCTCTTTGTTTGTGGCTGGTGTTGACCCTTCTTTTCCCTGCCTTTGGGGATGAGAGAGGAAGCTGATGACTCCCTTTAGCCCCAGTGAGGAGGAGGCTGGGAGACCAACTTCCCTGCTGCCCCATGCCTGCTTGGGGGCAAGTGTCACTCACAGAGCTCTTTGAATAGGAGCAGATACAAAGAAGGAGAATGGGCTGGAAAGGGAGGTCCAATGGAAAACAAAATAGCCTGAGGCATGGCCCCAGTCAGGGAAAAGGCACAACTTTCACCCAGCCTTAGAAATGCCAGCTGGGGGCGCCTGGGTGGCTCAGTGGGTTTAGCCCCTGCCTTCGGCTCAAGTCGTGATCTTGGGGTTCTGGGATCAGGCTCCACATCGGGCTCTCTGCTCAGCAGGAGCCTGCTTCCCCCCATCTCTCTCTCTGCCTGCCTCTCTGCCTACTTGTGATCTCTGTCTGTGTCAAATAAATAAATAAAATCTTAGCAAAAAAGAAAAGAAAAGAAATGCCAGCTGGGATCTCAGGCACCGTGAGCCAGAGAGAACACACCTGTCAGTCCAGGACAAGTCCTGGTGACTGGACAGTCTCTCACCACTCTCAGAAAAACTTCAGGGAGGGTCTGGTCTGAGCACCTTGTTTTGCAGGAGAGAACCCCGAGGCCCCAGATGGATGGATTTACCAAAGCTGGTTGGTGGTGGAACTAGGATTTCATCTCAGGCCTTTTAAGATTATTGCTAAGCAATTCCTAGCTTTTTAAAATGCATGCCGTGTACTAGGCTCCATGCGAGAGGCTTTTTAGGCAGGTTTAGCCTTCCTGACAACCTTGGAAAGTAGCTGTTTTCCCTGCTTTATAGATGGGGAAGGTGAAGCCTGGAAAGGCTGATCTGCCTGTGACCCAGAAATGGGAAATGGCAGTCAGACCCTCATCAGCCCCACTCAAGGGCCTGTGTTCTTAAGCAGTAGGTGCACAGATAGCGATTCTGAGTGCCTTCCTAGCTCCTGTTCCCACAGCGTCTGGTCCGTTGTCTGTTTCTGTTCCTTCACTGAATGTGTACTGAGTACTTGTGAGCTGTCAGGAGGATACCGGGTGAGGTGAGGACAGAAGGGACACCATCTCGGTTTTGGCCAAGCCAAAGGGAATGTCAGAGCCATCCAGGACAGGGAATGATTCTTCCAACCTTCTGGTCTCAGGTCCAGGATCCCCTTGTCTGTGAAGCTGCCCCTGACCCCCCAGGCAGGTTAAATGCTCCCAGGTTTGGGCTCCCATGGCATCCCATGCTCTTTTAGCATTCACAGTGTACTTCGTCTTCCTCGGACTCTCAGAAAGGCAATTTATCTTTGTATGCCACTCACTTCATGAGCCCAGTGCTGGGCCCTGGGCAGATGTTGAAGGAATGAGTGAATGAATGAATGCATCCTGCATTGCCAGTGGTTCTCCAACTTTATTTTGCAAAAGACTCACTTGAGGCACTTGTTAAAGATTCACACTTCTAGTCCTATGCCTGGTGATTGCTCCCAGGTGTGTGATAGGGCCCTAGACTCAGGATTTCCCTGCAGCAGCTAGGTGTTTCTGATGCCGGTGGTCTACAGGCCACACTTGGAGCAACTCTGGCACAGGTGCCAGGCTTTCTGGAATAAAGACAGGAACCAAACATTAAAAATAGCCCTCCATTCATCTGCTTGTGCTGGGACAGCCAAGTGCCCCCTCCTACTGGTGACAGGTCCGGATGTGGGCCAGTTCTCAGCCCAGGGAAAATGAACAGTGTCTTCTCCGTGGTGTCCAGAACGGTCTGAGTCAGTGGAATGTGCCGGCCAGCCAGCAGAAGGGAACTTCTTCTTTTTTAAACCTTGGTGGGAACTGTGTTGGCAAGGCAAACGGGGTTGGGGCGGGAGAGGAAGCTTGAGGGGGGCGTGGGGTTGGCTGACACCGAAGGGCTGGTTGTACTTTGGGTGGCCGCCGAGGGCCATTGCTATATATGCCCCTTTCCTCTTGAAATAGTCGTTTCCCCGGCTGGGATGTGTGCTTGTTTGGCCGCCACAAATGCATGGCTGTTGTTCAAGGAGGCCTCTTGGGATGTTAAAAAGAGAGAACTGGGCCGGCCAGGGCTTCTCAGGAAGAGAAGGGAGCTGGCTTTGCCCCCGTCATACCTCTGACTCATTGTAAGACTCAGAGGGAGTGGCTTTGGAGCCTTGGGCTGGCTTTTCCATCTGTAGAATGAGGTGGGGGGGGGGGAGTGAAGGGGCAGAGTAATAAAGCTCATTTCTTCTCCTGAAAGGGTGTTCCGAGGCCAGGATTGAACACAGGGCTCTGTTGTTGATCTGATGCTATTGATGAAGGCTTAGGAAGCTTGGGTTTTGGTGTTAACTCTTTTAGGGTCCATGAGGCAGATATTGCCAAGTGTCTCCGTTTTGTGCTGATGGCAGCCCTCTAAGAATATCAGCTCCAGGAGGCAGGGACAGGGTTGTTTTTCTTCACCTCTGGGTCCCCATTGCTTAGAACTGGGCCTGGCATAGCAGTAAACCTTCACCATTTATAGAGCTCGTAGCTGCAAACACTTGGTGCTTACTAAGCTTCAGCTCCCATTTGTCTTTTGTGTTCTTCACAGATTGGCTGTTTCAGGAGGGGGATATGACGAGCAGGACATTTTTTTTTTTAAAGACTTTATTTATTTGAGAGAAAGAGACAGAGATAGGGATAGCGAGAGCGAGCACAAGCCGGGAGGAGAGGGAGAAGCAGGCTCCTCCCTGAGCAGGGAGCCCGACGCGGGACTTGATCCCAGGACCCTGAGATCATGACCTGAGCTGAAGGCAGAGGCTTAACCAACTATGCCACCCAGGCATCCCCGAGCAGGACATTTTTAAAGGAAGAAGCTAAACGGACACCTTTGGTTTCAACATTTTGCCTATTCTCTCTTCCTTACGTGAAGGAATATCAGAGGTGCGGGAAGTGGTAAAAATCTTTGTGGAATGAATGGTGCTGAGGAGTCAGGGCACTGGGGTTCGAGTTCTGAGGTGTCGTCCCTTGGCATGTTGCTTATGAACCTCTCCCGGGCTCAGTTTCCTCCTCTCAGGGATTCATGGGTGGCTCACACAGGACAGCATATTGGAACGTCCTGTACGCGGAAGAGGTTGGTGAAGGGATCGTGCAAACAAGCAGGGAGGGCGGGAGCATCTGAGTGAGGTGACTTCTGAGGTTTACCTCTCGTGGAGCAATCAGAAAGGAATCTAGTCTCAGTGGTGAGCTCTCAACTCTTCTGGGGCAGGGCACCCCCCACCCCGCCCGTGTCCGCAAGTATTTTGGTATTAAAAAAAAAAGACGCTCCATATTTTATTGTGCAACCCTTACGTTAGTGAATCCCAGGCTGGCTGAATTAGGCTTCCCCGGGAAACCACAGGCTCGTGTGCAAATGTCGGGCACAGGGCTTCATCCAGCATTTCGCCCGGCCTGATGTGATCGTGTACATGGACTGTTTATTCCCGTACAGTCTGCCTGCCCCAGGAGAATGTGAGCTGCACGAGGACAGGACTTTGTTTTGTCCGTCGTGGAATTCCCAGCACCTGGGATGGTTGCTGGCACGTAGTGGGTGCCCAGTAAGTATTTGCGGAATGAGTGACGGGAACTTCTTTGACTTGAATCTCAGCCAGTGTTTCTCAAAGTGTGGTCCTAGGACCTCAGGGGGTTCCTGAGACCCTTTCCAGGGGTCTGCATGGTCAAAACTATTGTCATAACAATATGAGAACTTTCTTTGTCTTCTCGTGTTTATTTTCTCATGAGTGCAAATCGCAGCGAACCAGTATTGTCCAGCTAAGCAACGCACGATGGCACAAAGCCATGCAGGCTAGAAAGAGCCATCCAAGGTGCGATGGATGGAGAGGCCCATGGATTTTCATGTAATAGGACAGGAAAAAAAGTCTTTACCTCTGGGTCCCCATTGCTTAGAACCGACATAGTTTGAGATTCTACAATGTGGCCCACTTAAACAACAACAACAACAACAACAAAATGATGTACCATTTGTCAAGTTTTGGTGTAGCATAAAAAAAAATACACAATTACTGAGAAGTCTATGAAAATACTCCCTTCTCCAGCTACATGTTCGTGTGTGGCCAAGATGTCTTCCTATACCTCAGGCTCCCCAAGCCCCCTTACCACAGAGTGAATGCAGAAGCACCTATGAGAATTGAACTCCTAATCAACCGGACGTTAAAGAGATCGGCAAACATCTAAAATGAATGCCACTCCTCTCACTGATTCTTTTCCATATTGGCAGATAGTTCCTGTGAAGCATCCTTTTGTTAACGAATGATGGATGCATTATGAACAAAAGGTCTTTGGGGTCCTCAGTAATTTTTAAGACCATAAAGGGCCTTGAGACCAGATGGTTCAGGAGGCAGGGGTGTCGGTGGAGCCCTGCAGGCTGTGGCAGGGACTGTTTGGACCCCGATCCCATAGCTCACACCAGGATTCCTTTCCAGGCAGGTGATTGGTGTTTGCGGAGCATCCCCTTGGTCAGGAGGCGCCTGTCTGAACGGCATGTTTGCCTTCCGGCTGCATGGCTTTGGGCACATTGCTGTCTCTTCTGGGCCTTGCTCTTCTCATTTTTTAAAAAACTGGGCCTGGGGACCGGGGCTGAGGAGATGAGAGAGTGTGTGTGGTCTCTTCCCACTCTGACGTCCTTGTGTTCCATTCTTGAAACCTTCCATGTGTTAGCTCTGTTCACCGCTCTGAAAGAGATAGGTGGAAAGTGAGAAGTGACACAGTGACAGGTTCCAGGGATGCGGCGAGGCTGGAAGCGGGACAAGGGCAGCGTGTGAGGCGGCGGCGGGGACGGCTGCATCCCACAGGTGGCAGTCTGAGGCTCTCTGAGGCCTGAGGCGTGTTGCCTTGCTGGAGGTTGTGACCGTGATTCTGGGTCCCAGGCTGTCTCCGGCCTCCAGCCTGGAGCTGCTTCTCCTCACTTAGTCGTCTGTGCTGACGGCACTGACCTCGCGCGGCGCCTTGCCTGAGGCTTATTGAGCAACTGAGGTCAGTGGCCTGGGGCCACCTGTCCTTCCTGACCGGCCAGGGACTCGGCAGGAAGACAGTGCGTGTGTGTTTATTTTAATTGCTCCTGTATCACTTCCTGCTGCTCGTCTCAGTGCAAAAGGGCTTAAAAAAAAAAAAAAAAAAGGCCCATGTGTCCCCATGTTGAGCCACGAACCACATTGAAATCTGTTTTGTTCCAATCTGAAAACATTTCCATGTCATTGTGCCCCTGAAGAACTGGGCATTTTGATAGAAAATGGGCAAAAGGTGGCTATGGACAATTAAATGAACCAGTGTGCCCATGAAGCACTGAGCACCTTGTTTCCATGGCAACAACAGGACTACAGTTAAAGCGATACGTTGTTATTGTGATCAGTGCCGTTTCTCTTCAGCAATTTTGATAATTGATTTGTACATCACATTGTACCGGTTAATTCTGCAACGACATTGGCTTGCGTTCTTCCAGCATGCCAGGCAAAATGATGGATTTTATGTCCTATGATGAATGTGGTTAGACATGCCTATGACATGAGTTCCCCGACGCTGCTCTGCAGACCGAGGCAGACCTTGGGAAGTTTCTAGTCATCCGTCTTAAAAAAAGATAGAAAAATAAGACTGACCCCCTGAGATTCTCATGACGTTAACTCAGTCCAAAGGATCATCCTTTCATTAGAATATGTCCTTCCTATATTTTTATGGGGAAAGTATTTCCTTTTGTGAAGAATGACAGTAGGTGGTAAGTAGCTTTTATCTGGTAAAATAAAAAGTTGCATCTCTTGGGTTGCCCTTTAATGTTTTGTGTGCGTAATGTTTGAAACTGCATTGATCTGGGAAGTCCAAAATCCTGGTAGATAAAACCATAGGGGCGCCTGGGTGGCTCAGTGGGTTAAATCCTCTGTCTTTGGCTTGGGTCATGATCCCAGGGTCCTGGGATCGAGCCCCACATTGGGCTCTCTGCTCGGCGGGGAGCATGCTTCCTCCTCTCCCTCTCTGCCTGTGTCTCTGCCTACTTGTGATCTCTGTCTGTCAAATAAATAAGTAAATAAATAAATAAAAATAAAATAAAAAAAACCCATAAAAATGTCAGAGCTAGAGGGGCCCGAGCAATCAGTCAAGGTATGTTCCCCTCATTTTACAGGTGAGGACCGGAGACTCAGAGGAAGCACATGACTTGCCCGGTGTCACACAGCAAAACTGAGGCGAGGCAGGGCTAAAACCCAAAGAGGATGGTGATGGGTTCTGGTTTTGAGTCAAGCATGCCTGTATTCCAATTCTGCCTCTGCCATTTACGAGCTGACCTCTTAGCTATGAAATTGGGTTACCCACCCAAGGAGTCAACAGGAGGTTTTAATGAGGTGGTTTGGTTTGGAGAGATTTTGGCTCTAGGGTAAAGGAAACCTTCCTCTCTTCGCCTCCCCCTTATGATAGGTCAGTGAGTGACATCAGTCAGAAGGGTTGTATTTTTAGCAAGGTCCCTGCATTTCCTACTTGTGATTCTAAGTGACACCAGCTGTCCCTTGGCTTCTCAGTCCTCTCTTGGTGATCTTTCTCTTCAACTGTTGAATGATTTCACAGATCCGTTTTGAGCCTCTCTGCTTCTAGTCCCAGGCACTGGTCCTAGGAGGATGGGCTAAAAAGGGTTTGCCAGGGTCCAATGCTATGCACAGATTTGGGCACTTCCCTTTCTTGGGGTCGGGGCTGGGGGAGGACCTGCCTCCCTCTTGGAATCCAAGATGATTGAAAAGCATTTTCTTTCTCGTCTAGGGGCTTGGAGAGGCAGCCCTTTAACAGAGTAGCAAGCATGCAGAAATTCTCATGATATGTCAGATTTAAAGACTGAAGAACATCCCATACTTCCTCTTGAAGCCTTGTAATAATGGACATAAATTATCTGTGGGAATGGAATGGCCCTGACCTGGGCTGAGCTGTACCATGCTCTCCTAGTGACAGTTTAGTGACTCCATATGTTCACAGATGAAGGAAGCATGGCAACTTGGCAAGTGGACCCAGATGTCGCTGGCTGGCTGCCATCAGCTTATCCTAGAGACTTGGGCAGAGTGATGTATGAAAAATGCCCACCTTTGTTCTTGGGCCCCAGTAGGTGCTCTGCAAGTGGCGGTCATCACTTCTGGAATTTCCCATGTTCCTAGTCTCAAAGTCTTCTCTCTCTGCATGTTGTCTGAGTGTCGTCTTAAGTCTCTTGTGTCCTGCGGAATGGATGGGTTAGAAGCCCGCCATGGGCCCATCTGTGCACAAGGGGAGGAATCACATGAGGCTTCTGTACTCACGCTGGTTGTGCATGGCTTGGGGCGATCTCCACAAAGGCAGTTCCCACCCTGGTGTGTCGTATTAAGACCATTTCTGTTGTATTGACTTCAGCCAAGTCAGCTGACATGCTTTGCTTTAGGAACTCTGTGTAGGGTTGTTATTTATTATTTATTCAAGTAACACACTGTATCTCTTCATGTGAGAGATGGACCGTTTGTCAGCCCTGGTCAGTGTGTTGGGCAGCCACGCTCTGTCTACTGTGTTTGAGAACCGCTTTGAACATTTTAACTGGGGCTGCTACTCATACCCAAATGTCCTAGGAGACATTTTTTAATTGTAAAAGGAAGCCATGCCCTGCATGGAAATTATGGCAAGTACAGGAACATATTAAAAAAAAAATTTTTTTTTTTTGCCTATAGTGGTACCCGAGGAGACCATTGTTAAAATTCAGTGTTTTATCAGTATGGCTTTAAATGCATGAAGAAGATTTATGCATGTTGATGTCATACTGTGTGTGACTTTCTAAAGGGAGATGATGCATTTAATTCAAAGGGCTGTTGTGGGGGTTTAATGAGGAAACGAATGTGAAATGCTTTATTTAGCACATGCTGGCACCTGGGGATGATCAGGGAATGAAAGGAATTCTTATGGAAGGTATAGGGCAGAGGGAACGCTAGGCCTGGCCCTCTCACAGCCTAGCTCTAGGGCCCTGTACTACTGTACTAGCCATTGAAGTATAGTGCCTTTGTTTCCCCACCTGTAAAATGGGGCCAGTTATATCCCCAGATATATCTATATCTGTGTCTCTCTATCTGTCTATATATCTCTGTATCTGTATCTCAGTCTCTATCTCATCTATATTTATGGGATCTTTGGAGTCATATGCTTTATAGCAGGCTCACGATAAATATTGGCTGTCATTATTCCAGAGAAACAAAGGAAAACACACTCTTAAAGCAGGTGTTCAGTCTCTCCTCCCCCCCACCCCCGCCCCCAGTCTTAGCGGGTCAAGGAAACTGTCATTATTTTGCGGCTTGTTGAGTGGCCCAGTTAATTTACAGCCTCTTGAATGGCCCCGTGTCAGGTGGGAGCCACTCTCGAGGGCCGCCCCAGCAGACACTGTCTTTGTGGCGACGGGGTCGGGGGGACGCACTTGCCACCTGGTTTTTCTTCAGCTCATGAACAAATGCCCAGATTACTTGGATCTTCCCCTTCCTCCTCACACATGTTTTTCTCTCCTACCTCCACTTGGTACTCAAGCTTCAGGGGGAAAGGAAGGTGGTCTTCCTTCCTGGCCCCTAGGCCAACGCTAGCTTCCTTTCTTGAATCTCCTAGTGCCTGATCAGATACTGGTAGCCTGGCTTTCATTTCTGCTTTGTCCTCTCAAGTCACTCATAAGGAAGAGGCTTTGGTATCCTGTCCCTGACCAGAGCCAAGCATAGCCGCCTTCCTTAGAGACAGGTCCGTGCCCCAGGGCGGCCTCATGGGCCAGCATGGTCCTCACAGACCATGACGTGGGTGCACCCTGACACCCAGACCCACACCCGGACTTCCATCTGGTTTCCTCCACTGCCTGCCCCCGGAGCTGCACCCCTGCCTGCCTTGGCTGTGCCTCATTGTGGGCACGTGGCCAGTGCTTTGTACTTCTGAATTGCTCGGGCCAGGTCTTCATCCTGCTGGTGTGTTCTCCTCAGGACTTCCAGCCTTATTGGAAACATGCCCAGCCCACCCCACTCTGGAGGATGAGTGTCGCAGGTGGTGGCGAAGTGTTCAGACACCGAAGGCTGCTCATCAGACCACCATCCAAAGACTGGCCCTATGTGTCCACAGGGGGCATTTACTTGTGGTCTTGGAGGGTTTCTTCAGTCTGCAATGAAGCAAAGTCCTCTCTGGTAAAAGAAGAGAAGGTACAGGCTTTGGGTAGACCAGACAGGTGGGACTGGAGAGAAGTACCTGGGTGCCCAGGGTAGCTGTCTGGTCCTGGGCAATTCGCTTCCTATGTTTGGACATCCACTTCCCGATTGTAGAGTGGAGGTAAGAGTGTCTCTTATCTCCCTGGAGTATTATTAGGATGACTTGTATGATGGAAATGTTTCCTGGTATATTAAGAGCTCAGTAAAAGGGCTGCTGTTACCATATCATTATTGTTATTATAAATTTGCATTTTTTATTGCTTCCTCTTAAGGAGGTAAGTGTATATGAGTTTAAAAGGTTCCAGAATAGAATTGTGTACAGTCTTTAGGGCAGGATGGGTCTTATCTATTTATTGGTGTGTGGTGACTGAGCGGTACTTTACAGACCAGGCATTCTCGCCACTTCTCTCTTCTTAAAGGCAGGTCTTCACTGGTCTCCCCTAAGTGGAAAACACGTAGGTGTTTCTGTGACTCCCTTTTCCCTTTCCGCTCCAGATTTGACCTTTTGTTCCTTAGGTGACTGGAAAAATTTCTCAAAGAGACCTGCTTTCTTAGGATTGCTCTCAAGGCAAGCCCAAGTGAGACGGCCAAATCTAAGGAATCCCGCTCCGAGAGCTCCTGCTCTTTGCTTGGGTCAGGGGGTTATGTCAATCAGAGGATGGTGTGCCCTCCCTGAACTTCAAGAAAGATCAGAGCTTGTTTTCTGGGGCCCCGGGTGGGTGGAGCCCGCTTAGGATCCCAGTGGGGCCTGGAGCCTTGCTGCGTCGTGGGGTAGCGTCGAGTCTCCCCTGTGCAGCTTGTAGGTTGTAGGCTTTGGCGGTATACACTGTTATATCTGGACTCCTCTGGGTGCTGTTCAGAAAGGCAGGTGCTTCTGGCCGCTGTGGTGGGACAGAGAGGTAGCTGCCGGACTGAGGAAGGGTGGCCAATTACCTCTGAAAAGCTGCTTCAGTGTGTGTTTTTGCAGACGGGAAAATGTTGTCAGCATAATATTTGAAGAGTGGCAAAGAGCTGGCATGTGCCATCTTGTTGGATCTTTGGACAAGTCTGTGAAGGTAGAAGGCAGGAGTGACAAATCTCCTATCATGGACAGAAGCCTAGAGGCCCAAACAAAGTGAGGCGAGCCCAGGGATGGAATAGGTACTTGGATCCAGGACGGGGACGCAGGTCTCCAGACCCATGGAAAAGAGTCTCACTTTCCTCCTAGATCGGTTCTGGAGGCGGGCGTGGCCACCGCCGGGATCTGAGACCAACAGCCCCTGCACATCAAGCAACCTCTCCATCTAACCAACCGGCTGATGAAGCCAGCTCCCGATTTCCTAATCCGCTCCCTTCCTCTCTTGTTCTCTCTCCCCGCTTCCCTCTCTACTGCTCCTCTCCCTTCCTCTCTCTCTCTAGAATTATGACTCTCAGTACTTCCCTTCCTCCACACTGCACTTAGACCCATGGCCCTTGCCTGGCTGTGGATCTGTCCCCCGCTCCCCCTCGTGAAGAAGACCTGTTGACTTGTGCAAGGAATGACTCCTCGGTGAGAACTTTGAATTTCCTCCGCTTAGAGAAGAAGTCAACTAGCCACAGGCTTATTAGTTACAAATTAAGGGCACTGTTTCTCACAACGGATGACGGTAACCTACCTTTCTGTTGCCGTCTTGTCAACTGAGAACTATTTTTCTAGAAGCTAATGATTAGCTGCGAATTGAATAAAGCACGTGGTTCTAAAGTGTCTGTGAAGGGGCCCCTGTGTGGCTCAGCCGGTTAAGCATCCAACTGTTGATTCTGCTCAGGTCGTGATCTCAGGGTCCAGGGATGGAACCCCATGTTGGGCTCCCTGCTCAGCGGGAAGTCTGCTTGTCTCCCTCTCCTTTTGCTGCTCCCCCTGCTCCCCCCCGCTTAAATAAATAAATAAATCTTTTAAAATTTAGTTTTTTTTTTTTTTTTTTTTAAATGATGTGTCCGTGGAGGTACAGGAGGTCTGGGTTTGTCTTCTGGCTCTGGCACCCCTCTTGGGGGTGCCATCTTGGGCATGTCACCTGGCTGCCCGAGTTCTTTCTATAACAGAAGCAGCGCCTGGCATCTCGTGATCACCTTACTGATAAGTGTTAGGCGTTGCCATGGTCATTGACGATGGTGATAGTGAATTGTGTCCGTGGCTTAAACATGTTGATCATGTATTTGATAATCAAGAGAATATAATCGAACTACATTTGCAAGAGGAAAATGTACACCTGTGAAGCTGTCACCCGGTCATTTCCCTCACCTGTGTTCCTTTTAAGCCCATCACTTGCCTAACCCCCAGCCAGATCACCACTATCTTGAATTATATTTATCCTTTATCAGCATTAACAAAATCATAACCTCTCTGTGCATCTGTACCTAGGGAGCCTGTTGTTGAGTTTTGCTTCTAACAGAGACAATCTGATGAGAGTGTCTCTCTTGGTTTTCTATGACTTGCTTTCTCTGTCTTGTTTCCTAATACTCATCTGTTGTGTGTGTTGCTGCAGTGAATTCAGTTGTACAGGTGTGAGCGATTAATTGGTGTGTTACTCCCGAAACGTAGCGATCCATTCTTCCGGATGATTGACATTTGGCGTGTCCCCCTCTGTTTTGGACATGGTGCCGTGAACATTCCTGCTCGTGTCTCCTGGTTCACACCCAGGGACAGTTTCTCTCCGGCTCATTCCCAAGAGTGGGATTGCGTGATGAAGTTCAACTTCACAAGATTGTCAAACCGTTTTCCAGAGTGATTGTGCCCGATTTCCCGTCCCGTCACTACGTATAAGAGTTCCTGTCGAAGGGGAGTTAGAGAGGAGAAGGGAGTTGAGGGAAATTGGAAGGGGAGGTGAACCATGAGAGACTATGGACTCTGAAAAACAATCTGAGGGTTTTGAAGGGGCAGGGGGTGGGAGGTTGGGGGAACCAGGTGGTGGGTATTGGAGAGGCCACGGATTGCATGGAGCACTCGGTGTGGTGCAAAAACAATGAATACTGTTACGCTGAAAATAAATTTAAAATATTAAAAAAAAAAGAAAAAGAGTTCCTGTCGATCTGTGGATTCTCCATCACTGGATACTGTCAGAGATCTTAAGGCTTTCATTTGAGCAGTTACTTTAATCTTCCATGGTCCCTTGTATTTCTTAGCTGAAATATTGTTTGGGTCCTTCTGTCGTGTTTTTCTGTTGGATTATTTGCTTTTTCTTAATGATTTATTCAGACTCTTTCTATTCCAAAGTTAATTCTCTGTTGGGTGTATGCATTGGATCTCCTCTCAGTGTGTGGTTTGACTTCTCTTTCTTTTAGGATTTCTTTTGAGGAACTGGGGTTTTTAGTTTTGAAGGGGGCCAAATACATCAGTCTTTTTTTTTTTTTTTAAATGATTATGCTTTAGTGTACGAACTATTTTCTTACCCTGAAGTTATAAAGATGCTCCCTGCTATTCTGCTTTTAAAGTTCCAGGGTACTGCCTTTCATATTTAGTGCTTTTATTTGTTTAGGATTGATTTTGGTTTATGGTTTGATGGTAGAGATCTAGTTTCACAGTTTCCCTGTGGATACCACATTTTCCAACACCATTTGATGAATTCTTCCTTCTGCTGCTGATGATTGTCAGGTCCACGTGAGCTTAGAGTGACATCTCTCTGGGTTCTTGATTCTGTTTCCTTGACCCCTTTGTCTGTCCCTTAACACAGCACCACACTGTGTTAATTACAACTAGCATTATAATAAGTCTTAATTGGTGGTAGAGGAAATGACTCTACCTAATTCTTCAGGAGGAGGTCCTGACACTGCCTTGCTTTTTGCCATTTAAGTCTTAGGATCAACTTTCTGAAGAAAACTCATCTCATTTGGATTTTGGTTAGGATTGCATTGAATTGACAACTTTCTTTTTCCCTCTGTCCTTTCTTCCTTCTTTCCTTCCTTCCTTCTTTTCAATTTTATTTGTCAGAGAGAGAAAGAGAAAGAGTCCAAGCAGAGAGGAAGAAGCAGGTTTCTTGCTGAGCAAGGAGCCTGATGCAGGACTTGATCCCAGGACCCTGGGATCATGACCTGAGCTGAAGGCAGACACTTACCCGACTGAGCCACCTGGGCATCTCAAACAGACATCTTTCAATATTGAGTCTTCTAGTCTAGGGACATGGTCTATCTCTTCTAAGTCTTTTAAATAAAGTCTGATAATTATCTCCATACAGAGATTCATAGATGCAGTCCTAGGTTCCTTAGGTTTTTGTTGTTATCATAAATGATAACTTAAATCACCTCTTCTGTTAATAGCTGGTATGCAGAAATGCATTTGATTTAGTAAGTGTGCCAAATGAAATTCTCTGATTATTATTTTTTTTTTAAAGATTTTATTTATTTATTTGACAGAGAGAGAGCACAAGTAGAGAGGCAGGCAGAGAGAGAGAGAGAGAGAGGGAAGCAGGCTCCCTGCTGAGCAGAGAGCCCGATGCGGGACTCGATCCCAGGACCCTGAGATCATGACCTGAGCCGAAGGCAGCGGCTTAACCCACTGAGCCACCCAGGCGCCCCTCTGATTATTTCTAATAACGTGTCTGTGCACTGAAATTTTTTTTCTATACAGCCAATTTTATTATCTCATTTTCTGTAAGTAGATAGAGTTTTATTTCCTTCTTTTTGTTTCCTATCTATTTATTTCCTTTTCTTGTCTGCTATAAAAAGAAGTGGTAACCGAGCATCCTTGTCTTCGTCTTAGTACCCCCCCCCCAGTTTTATTAAGGTTTAGTTGATAAATAATGTCTTGGTTTTGATTTTATGTATTTATTTATTAAAAAAAGATTTTATTTATTTATTTGACAGAGAAAGACACAGCGAGAGAGAGAACACAAGCAGGGGGAGTGGGAGAGGGAGAAGCAGGCTTCTTGCTGAGCAGGGAGCCTGGACTCTATCCTAGGACCCTGGGATCATGACCTGAGCTGAAGGCAGATGCTTAACAACTAAGCCACCCAGGCACCCCTTGGTTTTGATTTTAAAGGGAATCTTCACCAGTGTCACCCGGGCTCGGAACGCTGCCCGTTCTGTTTGATAGATTGCCATTATTGGGTTAAGGAAGTTCCTTTCTAGACTGAATTTTTCATGTATGATGTTGAATATTACCACATCCTTTTTCTGCATTGAGACGACCTTGTGTTTTTTTCCTTTAATCGGATACTGTAATAAATGACATACATTTTCTATCTCGAAGCCATTCTTGCATTCCCTGGGCAAATCAGCTTGGTCGTGATACTGTTTTTACACTGAATTCATCTTCACTAATATTTTATTTGGGGTTTTTGCATCCTTGGTCATGTAGAGTGTTGGCCTATAACTTTTTTTTGCTTATTTGTCCTTCTCTTAGGACCAAGATTATATTGGCTTCATAGAATAAAGGAATGCCCAGGGGCACTTGGGTGGCTCAGTCCATTAAGTGTCTGCCTTTGGCTCAGGTCATGATCTCAAAGTCCTGGGATTGAGCCCCACATTGGACTCCTTGCTCAGTGGGGAGTCTGTTTCTTCCTTCGACTCTGTTCCTCTCCTCATGTGTGCGCTCTCTCTCTCTCTCTCTCCCCCAAATAAATCTTAAAAAAAAAAAAAAAAGAATAAGAGAATGTCTCTCCTCTCTTTGTTTTAATCCTTTAGTAGACTTTGTATAAAATTAGTATATAGACAAGTAGTTTAAAAGTCTTCCAAGGAAATATTATGTGAAATATTTCATGAGTTCTGTAAAGTGTTTCATATTTCTAAGAGAGTAGATCTCAAATGTTCTCCTCCCCGACAAAAGTAACTGTGTGAAATCATGGGTGGTGACCATCTTGTACGTAATTCATACGTGTATCAAATCACCATGCATACACCTTAAACCCTCAATTATATTTCCATAAAGCTTGGAAAAAATAAAAAAGAAGTACCTTTAACAGTGGAGGCTACCTCTTTGTTCCTGTGTACTGCCAGCTTAACTTTTTAAAAAAATGATGCCCTTAGGAATAAAACCTCAGCTTTCTGTTTAATTGAGATGAATTGTTAAACTTTGACCATTTATAGCTCCACATCTATGTGAATCAGAACTTTATTGATTTTGTGCAATGGATGGGATATAACACGTGATTTCAGATTTTCGTTTGCCCAAGTCACTGTTTAAAAAAAAAAAATGGATGCTCCATAATAAGTAAATATTATAAATTTGAACTTTTAAAATATGGCTTACTAATAATGTTATTATCCATTGTATCAGAGCAAGAGGATTTTGCTCTTCTAAAATAATACAAAGGGAAGCTGCTCATTGCTAATAGCTCCTGCAGCCCTGACGATCCTTGATGAAGTGTTCTTTGATTATGTGTCAAGATGAACGGTGCAGATCTTTGACAGACACACAACTGTGGCTGGAGAGAGCCCAGCATTCACGGCTGACCTTGCCATCCCAAGTGAGCAGGTGTTGAATGAGCCGAGTCCCCCTTAGTCCTCCTTTTTCCCTGGTGGGTCATTGGTTCCTGAGTAAGATGGATGCATGCGATAGAGGTACTGTTAATAGCATTTACTCTGTCTTAATCCTTTTTAATCCCATTCATATTTCAGTGTCTGAAACTTGGCAGGATGTCAGAAGCTACAGTACAAGCAGGGAAATTTTTCTTTGAAGAGTGAGGAAGGAGTAAAATTGTTTTCCGGGGATTTAATTTATTAAAACATTTAAGGGTGGACTATTCCCTCCGAGAGACCAAATAGAGTGCCACCAAAAGATCTGGCCAAAATGAACTTCCTGGAGCTTCTCATTATCTTGATTTTTTAAAAAATGGCAATAAAGTCATTTTGTCAAGCTTACCAAGTACCGTAATAAGACATTCCTGGCATTTTAAGTTTACTGAATGGGGAAGTAACTTTGACAGAGGTTGTTGGCTGAAATCAAGTGATGTCTATCAGACATCAAACCTGTTGGGAATTTGGACCATTCGCTGTTTACCGATGTGACTTCAGCTTCTACTTGGGCTTGTTTGCTCTACCTTTTTTTTTTTTTTTTTTTAAAGATTTTATTATTCATTTGACAGACAGAGATCATAAGCAGGCAGAGAGGCAGGCAGAGAGAGAGAGAGAGGAAAGCAGGCTCCCCGCCGAGCAGAGAGCCCTATGTGGGGCTCGATCCTAGGACCTGAGATCATGACCTGAGCTGAAGGCAGAGGCCCAACCCACTGAGCCACCCAGGTGCCTCCTTGCTCTACCTTTTGATTAACAGGACCTGCCTATTTCTTTGCAGAGCTGATAAAAGGAATTTGGAGGATCCCAGTAAAATGCTGGGAAGACCGAGACCCTGATCTCTTTTGAGAGCTGTTAAATCTGAGATCAAGGGGGCCAGTTGGTGGCACCTACAGTGATGGATGTATGGATTTGAAGTCCATACGTGGCTGTTAAGGATGTTTTGGGGATGCAGAAGTTCTTGGTGGCACAGTGGCTCCCCAAATGCTAGAATCTGGATCAGACTTGGGGTCAGCTTCAGGGTAACAAGAGGACAGATGCCTGAGAACATGTTGTCTTCGACTTCCTGGCCTTCCTCTTCTGAGTGCCGGCCTTTATTGGGTGGAGATGGGTCTTGTCTGGAGGGGGAGTCCTTTCTGCCATTTGGGTTCTTGCCCAGCCCTGGGGTGAGGGCTGGCTGAGGGGGGTCCACACCATTGTGGAAGAGAAGCCTGGGAGCTCCTTGAGGAACATTTGGGGTTTGAATCAGTTGTGTCTTTGAAAAAATTTACCCATTTTGGACTTGTCTGTGGAAGCAATTAGGGAGATCACAGGACCGTTTCTGATTCCTGATTCTGTACAGTGTCTATTCAGAAAAATAGAAAACAGTCAACTGGAACAGGGGATTATTTGAGCACACACAGAGTCCTGTTGTCTCAGAGGCAGGCCCTCAGACAATTTGCCTTTTAGTGAAGTTTAAGCCCATGAAAGGAAATAAAAAGTGTTTTATTAGATGGCAAAGAAAGATGGACTGGACTTATGAGACTTTGAGAATTTTAGTTTTTTCTTTGTTAATGCAAACTTAGGAAGAGAGTCACTCTTTATATAATGCAATTTATTCATACAATGTGGTAATTATCATTAATAGTTAATAATCATCTTCAACTGGGTAAAATACCAGTATGTGTGTGTGTTGTGTGTCTTTTGTGCAAAGCCAAATATTGCTACTTCTGAAGATGAGTGTACCTTTGGGATATAGGATGTTAACATTCATTAAGCAACCACTTTGTATAAGACCTGAGGAAAACACTTGCTCGCCACCATCATGGGAGGTCAGGCAGCATTGTTTTCCCAAAGAAAATGTGAACTGGTGACTCATCTGATATCAGACACCTACTAGGTGGTGGGGTGGAGATTCGAACCCCTGTCTGGCTTCCATGTTCATTCTTCCTCTTCTGCAGAGTGCTGATTCATTCACTGTAGGTCTCGCTGGAATCCAGCCCAGGTCACTGCAGTGTACAGAAGATGTTTACATCCATCATGTCTTCTAAGTGTTGAATTTTGTTTCCTGAAAGCACATAAGTAAAAGCCAGGGATCCATGGATGTGGCAAAGAATGTGTTGTGTGAACAGATGGTGCCAGTCAATGGGCAGGAAAAGGAGTTACTACATGCTGAGTGACAGTGTTAGTCTTCCTGACCCTGGTGTGAAAACATTTCAAGTTGTTGGTCAGTGAGGAAGATCACTCTTAGCGGGAATTCGCACGTAGCTGATGGGATTACTTTCTAGGATTTGTTGGATTGCTGGATTTGTTGAAGGGAGAACTGGAAGAAGCTGCCAGAAATTTGCAATACTTCTGAGGGAAACCCTCTCCCTTTGGCCCATCTTTTTCAAGTCTAGTCTGGTTTTAGATCAACTAGAACCCACTGGGAAAATTCCACCTGGATTCTAGAAGACCAGGACCCTCCCTCATTTAAAGACCATCAGAGAATGTCTTCAGTTTATTCTGGGTTGAGTTTTCCTCAAACCAAACCAACTCCCAACTCATTCCCCTGGAGTTGTTGAGTACCCTCCTGGGAGCTTATAGGTTGTGGCTACTCAGACCAGAGGGGACTTTCATCTTTTCTTACTGTCTTTTAAAAATACCTTCATCCAGTGGTTCTCAACACTTTGGAGGGGACTTGAGTCACCTAGAAAGCTGGTTGAAATAGAACAAAGCTGGGCTTTTGTATTTTTACCAAGTTCCCAGATGGTTCTGAGACCTACCAAAGTATGAGAACCACTTCTGTGAGCTCGCTTGCCATTTTATTTCTTTCTTGGCTTGCCTGTTCTCTTCCACTCTTTCCTGCTATCCATAGGAAGTCCAGTTCTCATGCCTAGACCTTGTCTCCTCTCTTATCCTTTCTGCATATCACGCTGCTTACTGTCCAGCTGTCTAGTGCCCAGCCAGCTCAGGCACTGTGCTAGGCATGAGTTAGAGTCCCCTACCACCATGGAACTCCCAGCCAGTCCAGGACACACATACAGTCATGAGGTGCAGGAGATCAAGCTGGGGGGAGAGCACACCGACAGAGGAAGGCTCCTGCCGCACTGGGAGGTGGGGTTAGGCAAAGCTGTCCTGGTGAATGAGCAGCAACCAACTGGGAAAGGGAGGGAGCGAGGCAGCTCTCTCTTTCTAAGAAGGTAGTAGAGATACATGAGTCAAAGTAGGGGATGGCAGCCCAGACTATTCAGAGAATGGGAGGTATGTCAGTATGTGGAAAAATGTACATGAAACGTGAGTTCTGCCTTTATGACTCACACTTTCCTTTACTAGAGGCATTGATTACATCTGTTGTTTGAAAAAAAAAAAAGGCGTGTGTGTTGAAGAGCTCAGGAAAAGATAGAGAGAGGTAGAATGTAAGAACTCAATATCCTCACCAAATTAAGTGCTTCCACCTAAAGGAGCAATGAAAAAAAAACCCTGTTGTTTATTGCTTCGTCTTCCTTGCTTGTCTTCAAGCACCGTAAGACTAGGGAACTTCTATCTCTGTGCTCTAGAAAGATCATGGAGCCTGGCATAGAGAATCCGAGTCAGCGAACATGGGGTGAATGGACGAGTTTCAGCCCAGCTGCTTTGACAAATCACTTTACCTCACCTGGCCTCTGTTTCCTCAACTTGAAACAGAGGCAGATTGGTACAGATAATCTCCAAGATTTTATCTTACCGTATGACGGGCCACCTATATTTCAGTTGCTGGCTCCTGAGGCCGTGAAGTTCACCCACGTCTGCTCGGCTTTACCCACTCACAGCCAGGCCAGCTCTGTGTCAGGCCCCAGAGGGCCAGTTACAACCCACCAGTCAGCCAGTGCTGAACGAGCCTGTATCAGGGACGGCACTGTGCTAGGCACGGATGGGTGTGAGGTGTGGGACTTCCCTGACCTGAGGAGAGAGTTTATCATCTAGCTAGAGCAATAAGGTAAACACACGGAAAATAAATTGCCTGTTGCTGAGAGAGTGAATGCAAACTTATAGGGTACAAGAGGAGCTATTCTGAGAAGCACTCTGGGGCCAATGTTTTTTTTTTTTTTTTAAATATTTAAGATCTTTTTATTTTTATGTAATCTCTACACCCAACCTGGGGCTTGAACCCACAACCCTAAGATCAAGAGTCACATGTTCCCCTGACTGAGGCAGCCAGGCAGCCCTGTGGCCAATGTGTTTTGACCTTCAGGCACCATTCTCTGCCACCAGGGGGCCCATATTGCAAGTTATATTCTCGTTTGAATACCCTGTATTCATTTGGAGAAATTTTGTTCCTTCCCATGTCATATCAGCCAAAGACTCCCAATGGGAAATTCAGACAAGTGTCAGGAGATCCTGTGTTCTTAACACTGAGCTGATTGAAGTCTACCAAGAGCAAGGAAACAATGGCAGTTGGTGTAGAGTTACCCTCTCTTGAGCATGTGCCTTGTGCCAGGCATCATTCCAGTGGATTCTCTTAAACGTTTGAGGAGGGGACTGTTGTAATCCCTATTTCCAGATGAGAAGATTAAACTTCAGTTTAGTGCTCAAGGTAGTAATTTTTGGAACCCAGGACACAGAACCAGACCCAGACCACAGGTACATGTTCTGACCTGCTGTTAGCTGGTGCCTGTGGCTCTGTTGAGGGTAAATATGTCATTTAGGGCCAGTGGTCGGCAAACTACAGTCCTGTGGGCTAAACCCAGCTACCACTTAATTTCTGGGTGGCCTGTGAGCTAAGAGTGCTTTTTACATTTTTAAATGGTTGAAAGGAAATTCAAGGCAAGAATAATATTTTATGACAGAAAAATTATATGAAGTGCAAATTTAATGTCGATAAATAAAGTTTTATTGGAACGCAGCCATGGTCATTAGGTAACACATTGCCTGTGGCTGATGGTTACAACAGTTGTAGCCTAAAATATAGATTGTCTGGCCTTTTACAGACATATTTTGCTGACCTCTGATTTAGGGCATTCATTAGGCTTTATGAGATGTTGAAAATTACCTGTCATTCCCCATCTCTGTCTTCATAATTCACGGATGGGGCTCGGTTGGGCCAGCTCTCCCATAATCCAGGATTTTAGGGCTCAGAGTTCTCTTTTCATTGCTTGGATGTCAGATTAAAGTGTCTGCTTTATGGCATCGCTGGCCTGATAGTACCTGCCCCAGTGGTTTGCCAAGACGCCATTTTATCAAAGATTAGTTTCTCATGGAGGATGATGGTACAGCTTTGCCTTGCAACTTTTTTTGAGGGGAGGGGTGATGGTGATTCTATTTAGCTGATGGGAGAACAAAACAGTTGAAGTTTCCTGTGTTGTCTGGATGGGTTAGTGATGTACTTTTTAAATTAGAAGGGTATACTGTAGGCCCAAAGATCTTTATAAGGACTGATCTGTTACTATCATCTGTGAATTTTGAGGCCGTCCTGAGATGGTGCTGGTGCATGGGGAGGAGTGGGCCTGAGTCCTGGGCTCTCCGCTAAACTGGGTAGACTTCTCCATTGTATGGGGAGAGGGGCTTGACCATGGGTTTGTAGAGTGACTCTCCATGGCCTCTGTAGAGCTCAGTCTGGGGTGGGTGGGAGGAGCCAGGGAAGCAGCCCGTCTCAGAATTTTTGCTCAAGTTCCTCTCATCACACACCCAAATCCAAGATGCCCGCTTGCCCTTCCCTTCTCTTCTTGCTTCAGTGTTGGCAGAAATATGTGCTGGTTCTGCTTTTTCTCTGTAAGACAGCGTGTCCCTCCCGGTGCCTCACCTCTCAGATCCTCTGGTCCCAGTTCCTGGGAGTGATAATCATTGTAGTGATCACTTACACTGACCTGCGCACTCACTGTGGGTGATCTCGTCACTTCAGACTTGTCATGGCAGTGCTGTAAACAGCAAATACTGTTTCTATCATTTATTTACTTTTTTATTTACGAAATGATCAAACATACACAAATAAATTCCAATATACCCAGCGCTTGAGTTCAGTGCTTGTCAATATTTTACCCACCCTTGCTTTAGGTGGGTGTGGTCATCATTGTTGCTAGAAGGGGATGAGTAATTCACTCAGGTTCAAGTCGTTGGAGGGGCTGGACTCCAGACCATGTTCTCTTCATTCCTGTGCTGTCCCACCTCTAAAGGACTGATGTTTGCTGCTGTGTGTAGAGGACCTAGTATGTGCCCTTCAACCCCTACATCAAGCCTACAGGGGAGATGGTAACTTATGGGTGAAAAGAACTCAAGGAGGGTGGCCTTCAGACTCCTTGCTAAGACATGGTGATGCCAGGATTCACATCCAAACCTGACCCCAAGTCCTGCTGATTTTTGACTCCACCCTGTTCTCTGTCCTCAATGCCACAATGCAGTGGTCATCAGAGGGGTGGTGATTTGGGTCATGGGAACCTCTGTTTGTAAAGCCTTGGAAGAACACGGGATTACTTCAGGATGGTTCTAAGAGGGCATGAAAGGCATCTGGGTTTGTGGAAATCACCACTGGCCCTTTGGCCTCTGAGATAGGATCCACCCTTGGGTTTCTGGTCAAAGTGAATAGAGAGTGAGAGACCCCTTAGCTTTCTGTGGTCAGCTGAAGGCAGAGTTTGTGATCTTTGGTCCTGATCTTTGGTCCTCTTCTAGGAGGAAGCGGGAGGGATATGGGAGACTGGGGAGTCAAGAAGGCATAGATTATAGATACACCCAGCTGGGTGGGGTGAGGAAGGGGAGGATTCCATGAATAACTAGCCTGGGCATAGCAAGCATTTGGTAAGTGGTAGCTATTAGCTATTGTTGTCCATACCCAAAGGTGGATGGTAGGACTTTTGGAGTGGTTTTATTATTCAGATTTAGAAGGAGGAAATTAAATTCTTCAACTGAAGGATCACCCTGTTTTTTTCTTCTTTTGGGGGGTGGTGGTGTCATTGGGGGGTAGGTTGAACAGAGTTGAGCAGAGAATTTAGAGCAGGCATACTGGTGCATTTCATATTCACATCGGGCACATAATTCACATCAGGGATTGGCCAGAGATCTGGTCCTAAGAGAGAAACTTACAAAGTAAACAGTTCTTTGATAATTGCAACCCATGAATTTTGCAAGATGCACTTTGATCAATAGAAACTCAGATGTTTTTGGGGGTAGTTAGGAATGTAAGTAAATGGAATAAGCCAAATAATGAAAAATCACACTGCCTTTTGATATTTCTTTCTTTTTTTTTTTTTTTTGGAGCTAAAACTTAAGATTTAAAAAAATCTAAGCTAAGACTCCTAAAATATCACTGAAGTTGGAAAACACAATGGGGAAAAATAGGAAGTGTTCTAGTGAAGGCAAATTAGAAAAAAACCATTGTGAATTGAATAAAACATGTCAGTGTGCTAGATTTGGACAATGGAACTCCAATTTAGGACCTCAGATTTATTGTACAGTGTGGAAAAAGGGTTTAGACAGGGGTCTGGAGCTTGCCAACTCTCACACTCCTTCTCTCTCTCTGTTTTTAAATATTTAATTTATTTGAGAGAGAGAGCACACAAGTAGGGGGAATGGCAGGCAGAGGGAGAGGAAGAAACAGGCTCCCCACTGAGCAGAGAGCTCTATGTGGGGCTCAGTCCCAGGACCCTGGGATCATGACCCAAGCTGAAGGCAGACACTTAACAGACTGAGCCACCCAGGTGCTCCAGATCACTAGTTTTCAAACTGTGTTCCTTGAGGTGTGTTGGGGGTTCCATAAGTGTTTCATTAAAAACACCCTACCTGAAAAAAAAAAAAAAACACCAAAAAACCCCACAAAACACCCTACCTGGTTTCCAATTTGGCCATGCTTGAAATTATAGTCAAATTGTAATGAACACACTTGCCCAGATATGTGTTACACCATATTTTAATACATTGGAGAACACGAATTCAGTGTCCTAATGCAGTTATGCATCAAAATAAAAATGAGGTAGTATTATGGAGGGCACGTATTGCATGGAGCCCTGGGTGTGGTGCATAAACAATGAATGCTGGAACACTGAAAAGAAGTAAAATAAAATAAAATGGAAAAAAAATAAGAATGAGGTAACTTGAACTTTAAAAGAAATATATAACAAAAAACTGCTTGTATCCAAGCGGACTTATACACACATGTACATGTATATATATATATATATATATATATATATATATATATATATATATGAAATGTGGAACTCTGTACATGTAGTTCTCCAGAAGATTCTTTCTTGAAAAAATAATCCTGCTGCTAAAAATACTCATGGCCTGGGATTTCCTCAGCTCTGCATCTCAAAGTTCACATAGCCTCACCAAAATAGCCCCTCTGGTTACTTTTTTCTCCGTGCATTTGGAAGAGTTCATCATGCCTCCAACCATCCCAAGAGGGAAGAGGTGAGCCTCTGGTCTTTGTAGGCTGGTTGGTGCTCATCCTTTCTGACAAAACCTCACCTGGCTGTTTTGGGACACAGAATTCTGGCTGATGCTGACCCTTTTCCACAAAACCCCCCCTTTAAAATTTTTTTTATTTATTTGTCAGAGAGAGAGAGACAGAGACACAGAGAGAGATAGCATGAGCCGGGGGAGGGGCAGAGGGAGAAGCAGGCCTCCTGCTGAACAAGGAGCCCAATGCGGGGTTAGATCCCAGGACCCTGAGATCATGACCTGAGCTGAAGGCAGACACTTCACCAACTGAGCCACCCAGGCGTCCCTCCACAATCCCTTTTGATGACAGCATCAAGTTCAGAGAGTCCCACATAGGCAGGGTGAGCCTGGCTTGGTCTATTGTCTTGTGGTGTGGTAACACTTTGTCATGCCACCTGTTGGCCTGCCTGTCCCTGGCCTTTTGGACTCTAGGGTAGAAAAGGATGATAGGTATTCAGATTATTCAGATCACCTCATAACGCCACACTTGTCTTCTGGGGAGTGATGTTTATTGCCTGGCTTCTGGGTTCAGAGGGAGAGCCCACTCCGGCTACCATTTTCATGATCAATGATTTACCTTTCAGGGACTGGTTTTACAGAAGCTGTTGGGTGCTTTTCACATGGGAGATAAATGAGCATTCAGAAGAATGTACCAAATCCAATAAAATGCTATTTGATTTAAAAAAATTGCTTGAAGCAGTTCACATTTTGGTTAATTACGTCAGTGGGTAAAAATAACTATTGTCATATGGTGTGTGGGCTTGGTTTTAGAAGGATAAAGAGCCTATTGTTACCCATTGTGTTCCTCAGTCACTTATTATCCATCCCTAAAAGCCAAACATGGATAATGGAAAACCTGAAGATTTGTCACTTGCTAAAATCCAGGCAGCTCTGTGAGTTTACCCTTAAACTCTGCTCTTTCTGAGAATACACAGAAGCCTTCTTAATTGAGTCCAGTTAAATGGGTCGACAGACCTGTCCCCAAGGCCCACGTGGAAGGCAGAGGTTCATGGAAGCAGGCCTGAGACTTGCTCAGGGACAAGCCAGCTGAGTGCTCCTGGGAGGGGTGAAGGTGCAGACCTTCAGAACCAGGGAGACCAGTGCTGGAATCTTCAGCTTCCTAGCTGTGAGATGCTGGGCCAGGAACCTCACTTTTCCAAGGCTTCGCTTCTTCATCTGGACAGTTCCTACCTCCTGGGGTTGCTGTAAGGCTTGACTGAGATGTTGAAGGGAACCCTGATCGCACTGTAACTGGCCAGTAGTTAAGCGCTCAATCAGTATTATAGTAAGTAGAGTCAGCCAGCCTTAGGTCCCTGCATGGGGTCCCTCTTTGGGTGGTGATTCCACCACTCTTCCCTTACACATTACCCTCGAACGCCTTGAGCCCCTCGCTCCCTGTCCCCCACGTTCACCATGTCCTCAGGCACCCCCTGCCCATGTAGCGGGGTGGTCCGGGTGGTTCCTGGCTGTCTCTCCACATTGCACCGTCCTGTTCTTTCCTGCTTCTCGTGCCTCTGAGTACCTGGAGACTTGGAACCACGTGAAGTGCCCTGGGTATCTTTGGCAACTGGGCCAGAGTGGAGCATAGTGCAGGGTATGTAGGGAAAGGGCTGAGTGGCAGGGACTGGAAGGGGCTCAGAGCCTGGACGCTCCTGGGGGTTGGAGCCATCGCCAAAGGTCATCAAGGCTGCTGAAGGTGGCAGCTTCAGAGGTTCAGTGAGGCAGGAAGACAGCTGTTAGACTGGGAATATGGAAACCTTATTTTGTTTGAGCTTCAGGGAGATCTCAAACGGGGCATCTGTGTTGCATATATCCTTCCACTGTTTAAAACTGATGAAACAGGTGGCTTGGAGAGACCCTCAAGCCCCAGAGCTCCCGACTGTTGGGGGCAGTTGAATCTAAACCTCTTGGTCACCCTGCTAGGCCTTGCCTACCAATTCACAGGCTCTCAGTGGTGATGGGACATGAGCTCTCTGTGTACCCCTGCAGACCCCTGCCCACTCATCTCCACCCTGCCCTGCCGATAGGAGGAGGCTGACCTCCAGGTCTACACCAGTGGAGGCCCTTGACCTCTAGGAAGCCCCAGATGGGGATGGGGGAGAGGCAGCCCCTCAGCCCATTTCCTTACCTGTCCGACTGGTACCGCCTCAGGATTCTTGCCTCCCTACTGGCTCCGCCCCCCAACTCTTGTAAATGGTCCCTTTTAAACCGTCCTCAGTTCCTCTGGTTGAGTGTGCCTACTGTCCCTGCCAGGGTCCCGGTGAATATTAGCATGTTTTAGAAAGAGGAATCTAGCAGTTCTATTTACTTTTCACTGTTCATTGAAGGGAGAGGTGAAAGGAGGGGCAACCAGGTACGTGGATGAAGGACTAGGGCCTGGCTCTCACCTTCGGTGTTCATCACAAAGGGCCTCCCTTTAGGTTTTGGCCTTTAATATTCCAAATGAAGGATTATGGATGGAATCACAGTGATACTCTCACAAGATTAAAACACAAGTACACTGTAACAGATCTTACCCTGTCCTGGTGCTTTTAATTTTTTTTTTTTTTTGGTGAGTGTATCCTAAGCACTTCGAAAAAGAAATGTGGCCTGGGTTTTGCTCAGCCCTAGGAGGAGGTTTTTTTCTGTGATTTAGGGCTTGGGGTTTAGGAGGCTTTGGTTTATGATGGCCACAGTATGGAAGTGGGGAAGTCAAGGTGATTTGGACAAAGAAGCATCTTTAGGACATAACTCCTGAGTGTACCCATGGAGGGTGAAGGCAGGGAAGAGTTGGGTTCTTCTGAAGTTGGTAGAGTGGGAGACAAGTTCAATGGGGCAGTTACAGAGGATCTTGGAAAGAGGGGAAGAGAATATTTATGAGTATGTTTTGGTATGAATGTGGGAGTGATATTTATGTGTAGAGGAGCTGGGGAGAATTTAGAAGTTTCAGGTAAATGCAGTTAGTGACCTCCTGTGACAAAGGTGTTGAGTAGGAAGAATCCAGTGTTCAGAGTGGACCACTAATGGGATGGCTGCAGCTTTGGCTGAGTTGGGGTGGCATCGAGGGTAGTGTTCATTGTTTGGTTTTCTTGGGGGCCTGGAGGAGGATCCTTAGGCCCAGAGCCACAGTTTCAGGACTAGTGGTAGTTCTCGAAGAGAAGGAGAAAGAGTTTTGGCTCATCGGTGTAAGCAAAGTGAAACAGGAACACATCTCTGTGGGAGGGGAGCCATGAATAAGGCTGGAAGGCTCAATAGCCAGGGTCTGCTCCTCAGAAAAGAGGAGGGAGAAGGCTCTATAGCGTGTAGGGTGTTTAGTTAGTCCCACTATCTGGTTGATCAACAGGTTTCTACTGTGCCTGGGGAGCCTAGGTCACCAGAACTCTGTGGCAGGGTCAAAGACAGTATCATATTCCATTTTTGCATGTCAGTATGTCTTCCTCCTAAAGCAGTGAGCTCAAAATCTCATCTCATGATTTATTTCATTTGCCTAGTCCCGGGGGCCTGCAGAACCTTTGGGTCATCTGTATGGTTGACTTTGCAGAACAGGAGTGAGAAGCAGGGGTGAGCTGTGAGTACTCCTTATGGGTCTGCATTCCGGGAGACAAGGGCTTGGGAAGGGTGAGGAACGTGATTGAGGTCAAAGTAGAAGTCAAGACCTGGGTTCTGGTTTTGGTGCTGTGTGTCCTTGGGTAAGCCACTTACTGTCTCTGGGCCTCAGTGCCTGCCTCTGTAACAGAGTTGTTGCTCATTTATTCAAATGTTTTGGAAGTATGAATTTCAGATTGTCTGTTGGTCTTGTCAATAGATCTGAGCCTTGGTGTTGTCATCTGTACAATGGGGATAAAAATACCTTGCAGAATTGCTCTGAAGATTTAAAGATGCTAACAATTGGTGTTAAAGAGTTCGCTTACTTTCATCCTCACTCCAACAAGGCGGGTATGATTATCATTCCTGTTTACAGATGTAGAGCCAAGGGACAGAGAGGTTAAGGTCCCTGCCCGGAAGTCACAGAGCCAGTAAATGGTAGAGCTGAATGATTTTCCCTGGTCTGATTCTAGATTCCCAAGCTCTTCAGCTGTGATTCCGAGACTCAGCTCAGACAAGGGACATGGAAAGCCCACCTCAGTGCCTGGCACACAATAGGTGTTCAGGGAGCTTCAGTTCCTTCCTTTTATCCTAGGAATCTGTTCGGAACTGGAGGTCCCCAGGCTGCTTCTGTTGGGCAGTTTTGCCTGGCTTAGTTTTCTAATTTCCGCATTCACGGTGCTTCTTCCTCTCTTTTCTGATTGTCCTGATCTGCTTTTTCAAACCTCCCTATTTACTTCCTCCTTCTTCTCCACCGCACCCCTGTCCTTCCTTCAGGGAACTTTCTTTCCCTACTTCCTTCTAGTGCCTGAGCTTGATTATACAAAAATTACCTACTTCCTATCTTAAAAAAAAATTGAGGTGAAATTCATAGAACATAGAATTAACCATGTTGAAGAACACAGTCAGTGGCATTTAGTACATTCACAGTGTTGTAAGACCACACCTCTGTGTAGTTCCAAACATTTCCATTACCCAGATGGAAAGGCAGTAGCCATTAGCAATCATTCTCCCTTCTCTCTCCCCTAGCCCCTGGTGACTTCCTGTCTGCTTTCTGTTTCCCTGGATTTCCCTTTTCTGGATATTTCATATACTTGAAATCCTACAACATATGGGCTTCTGTGTCTGGCTTCTTTCATGTAGCATAATGTTTTTGTGGTCCATCCACGTTGTTTGTAGCAGGTCCCAGAATTTCGTTCCTTTTTATGGCTGAATAGTATTCCATTGTATGGTATAGAGCATGCTGTTTATCCATTCATCCGTTGATGGAAATTAGGTGGTCCTTCCCCTTGGCTATTGTGAATAGTGTTGCTATGACACCGCCTTTTATGGAAACTCTGCTCCCTGATTGGGTTCAAGGTCAGTGACTTCTGGTGTCCCCTGAGTCTTAGCCATAAGGCAGGCTCACTTATAACCAACCCTCTCATTGAGGGTCTGCAGAAGCTGGGAGGGAGAAGCCTGGAGCCTCAGATGAGAATGGGACACCCTTTGGAGTCTGAGGGATGGCTGCCACTGGGCTTGGCTCTGCATACTAACTCTAGTTTAACTTCTGCCAAGGAGGTGGGGGTAGAGAGTGGAAATTGCTGGTTTTATCTCCAGCCTCTAGCATCTGTTTTCCTCTCTCAGCTGTGTGACCTCAGGCTGTACACTCTGAGCCCCAGGGTCCCTATCTGTAAAGTGGGGATTATAATTCCTATTTTATAGGGCTGTTGTGACAATAACGATTAAGTAAAATGGAAGGCTTGCTTCTTTTCCTACCAGGATTCGGGGCGGCCGGGTTAGGGAGCCATTGTGGAAGGGCCCTTGGATGAAGGCTGATTTGTGTGGATGCCTTATGCATGGGCAGCCACCATTTTGGATCCTCTCAGAAGGGGAAGGAGCTGAGGTTACTCCCGTCGTCATGTTTCGCTGTCCCTGCTGGGAAGTTGTCCCCAGCTTCCTGTTTTCTGCAGTTAACTTTGGTGCTTGGTGTATGAATCTGTGAAAGTGGATTGCCTCCCATTTCACCTCCTACAAGTAGGCTTTGAGCTAATTTTAAATATTTTATTTATTTATTTGACAGAGAGAGATCACAAGTAGACAGAGAGGCAGGCAGAGAGAGAGAGGGAAGCAAGCTCCCTGCTGAGCAGAGAGCCCGATGCGGGACTCGATCCCAGGACCCTGAGATCATGACCTGAGCTGAAGGCAGCGGCTTAACCCACTGAGCCACCCAGGCGCCCTGAGCTAATTTTAGAAAGATGAGTTTTCTTTTGATTGTATTCTTTAAAAAAGTATTTACAAATTTCCCCCATGCCAGTTGTCTTGTGGGGTATTGTTTGCAAGGGTCTTTTTTTCCCCACCCTGTGATCAGTGAAAGAGTTTTGGGGGTCTGGCAGACCCGGGCTTGCATCCTGGTTTTATCTCTCCCTGATCAGCTCTACGACCCTGAATTGCAGATCAATGGCCTTTCACATTCTTCATCTGTAAAAATGAGGGTTAATGTGAAAATTAGCTACCTTGCTTTGTAGTTGTGTCAACTAGTGTCCTTTTGGTTTTAAATATTGGACAGCCCAAATAAAAGTAGTTAAATAATGAGGGGTATTGCCTGTCTCTAGGCAGGAAGTCTGGGGGTAGGACACATGCAAGAATGGGTTGATTTAGTAGCACAAGATGTTTCCCCCTTTTCTCCTCATCAGCCATTCTCAGCAAGTCGGTGATTTCTTACCTCCTTGTCACACAGAGGCTGCAGCAGCCCAGGCATCATGGGCAGATCTAGTGAAGTCCACCAAACCAGGACGGTATTTTCTTCCATGTAATTCCTTTTTTTTTTTTTAATTTTATTTTTTATAAACATATATTTTTATCCCCAGGGGTATAGGTCTGTGAATCACCAGGTTTACATACTTCACAGCACTCACCATAGCACATACCCTCCCCAGTGTCCATAATCCCCCCCCCCCTCCCAACCCCCCTCCCCCCACCATGTAATTCCTTTTTTATTAATGAGGAAGCTTTCCCTCCTGGAGCCCCCTTGTGGACTTCTCTTTGGTTCCCTTGTCCTGTGTCTTAGTCTGGGCTTTCTATGGTCCTGAGGAAGGGATTATAGTGTTGAGGCTTTATTTGGGAAGTCAGGCCCAGTGAGGTCAAGGTGAAGGAAAAGAAGGGGAAGGGAGGCCAGGAGAGCCTGAAGCCGTGTGATGGCGAGTGCACTTGCTCTCTCTGGCTGTCATTTTCAGACTGAGCCATGGACAGACACGGCTCCTGTGTTTGTGTGGCACCAGTGGGAGGGCTGCCAGGAGAAACCATAACACTGTTTTGTCAAGAACACTCTTCCTTTGCTTGCTGGAGTTTTTGGAAGGCAGAGAGAAGAAAGGTGACATGGATAGCTTTTGAAATTGACTTTTAAACCTTCTGTTGGTCCCAGTATATTTCTCACCCGTTGCTTTACATGGGAGGAAGGGTAGCTGTTGATTAAGGGTGCGGACCCTGGAGTCAGACTGCCTGGGTTCAAGTCTAGACGCTGCAGCTCAACAGCACTCAAGGGACTTGTTCCTACACTCAGGGCTGTGTGGAGCATTAAGTGAGTTAATATCTTAAAGCACTTGGAACAAAGCCTGGCAGATTCAGACTCTGTGCACAGTGAGGGTGACCCTTGCCCTTTCCCCTCTAGAACTCAGAGCTGTTTGGCACGTTGTCCCATGTAATGATCATCAGCCCATGTTTACTGGGTCTAGGGCTGTACAGGACCCAGCTCAAAATGCACAGGCACTCTGTCTTCGTGGACGCCCTCCTCTGACGTCCCTCAGCGACTGGTGCCTACCCCAGGGGTACCTTCCGTCTGTCCTGCGGTTTGGCTCGCCTGCCTCCCCACCGCAGCCGAGAGCCCCGCACGGCACAGAGGCTGCCTGCCTCAGCTCTGGGTTGTGCGGCTGGGCACACGCAGGCGCTCGACACTTGCTGGTTCACTGAGTTGGCGGTGCTTTCTACTCTGCCTTCAGTTACTTATTTATACACACGCCTTATTTCCCTTACTTTCCTAAAAACAGTCTGAGGGCAGGTCCAGCTCATCCATGTTTGTGGGCAGTATTTGGGTGCATCGTTGACCGAATGGATTCCAGCGTAGGATGCAACGCAGAGCTGTGTATGAAGAGACGATAACATCGCAAGGGGCTAGGACGGGCCAGTACAGAGTAATGAGGTTGGGTAGTTTATGTTTTCCTACTGCTGGAGGAAAAAGGGGGGGGTTGCTGCCACATGCTAACTTGCTTGGCAACCTGGTCTTCATCTTTCTCTCTCCTGTGGTCCATCAGACACAGGAGAGAAGCCTGGCATAGGCGGGCGGCGGGGGCTGGAAGCAGGAAGACGGGCTGAAGGAGTGCAGGCTTGAGGGTAGAGTTGGGGGGTGGGAATGGAAAGTGTGTGTGTGTAGGAAAGGAGGAATCAAGAGGTAGGAAAGGAGAATCAACAGGACATGGGCCCTGAGACTTGTGGGGAGTGAAGAATTAGGAGGAACCCTCAGATTCCTTTGGGAACTGGTGCCTAGGCCCTTGGGAGACAGGCTGGTGAGTAGACCTTTCTGTCTGTCGGCATAACCCCCGAGATGAGAATGAATGTTGTCTTCAGCGTCTCCATTTGGCAAGCGCAGAGGATGTTTCCTTTGGATTGAGTGGGGTATTCAGGCTTCTGGACCTGACCAGCCTTGGCCTTGGCCTTGCTGTATAGGACCTTGGGCAAATCTTCTTCCTCCTCTGGGCCTTAGGAATTACTTCCTTTATAAAACAAGAGGGTCATTCCTTTCTTCAGTGTCATTTTTAGAGTGCCTACTGTATGCACCATTCTAGGGATGGGTGCAGATGAGGTTTCTGTTCTCATGGAGCATACGTTGTAGTTGAAGGAGGCTGATGATAATTGAGGTGAATGCAGAGGAGAAAAGAGCCAGGGGCACTAGGTTTCACTGGTTGATTGGAGAAGGATTCCCCGAAGAGGTGGCCTTTTAGGCCATGACCCTGGAAGGTCTGGGGCAGAGTGTTTTTGGAGAAAGGAATCAATATGTAAAGGCTGTAAGAGAGAACCAGCTTCAGGAACATTTCAAAGGGCATGATGAGATCATGATTTTATTCTAAGTGTGATGGGAAGCTGGAGGACATTTTTTCCCCACTAGAATCCCTTTTGATTATTTTCCTCTTCATGAGGGCCATACTTTGAAAAATCCCGTTACCCAGAGATGTGTTTTCTAGATAGTAGAATGTACAACCTCAAATTATTTTAGGGTTTTAAAGTATGGGGGAATAATTTATGGCTCACAATGAATATCTTTGAGGACCTCGAGGGATCCAAAGATGGCAGATTGAGACACTTAACTAAATAAATAATCTTTAAGGTTGCTCTGTTTTGGACATTCATGCTTCCCAAAGTTGCATGCCATATAATTGGGGGAAAAAAAAAAAAAGATTATTGCCACCTACTGGTAGAAGGAAGAAGCTGGATTGTTGCACAACAAAAATCCCAAACTCAAGTTGATTACCTTCTCGTGTGCACCTGGCTTTACATTCTGTACTTGCAACCTGAACATGGCTGGTGGAAGGGGTGCCATGGTCCTGCTTTTTTTTTTTTCCCTGCCCTAGAGAATCGTGACCTTGCTTCTATGTCTTCTGCCTCAATTTATGATGCGGTGGCAGGAGGGAGTGCTGCCTGGGGGAGCTGCTCCAGTGTTGGATGTATCTGTGGGGAAGAACACTGGATGGCTCAGCCTCCATACAGCTGAGCTAATCCATTGTTTGTAAGCGACCTCTGGTTTCACCGAGTTCCCTTATTCAGTGTCCTGGCACCCTAATCTCTGCCAGCAGACCTTTTTTTTTTAAATGTACTCGTTAACACCCCATCTCCATTATTAAATTCTCAACTGCTTTATTCCTGATTTGCATTTTCCGTGGCTGAATGAATGCACTGACTTCCGTTTTCTTTTTCTGTTACAGATGGTGTGCGCAGGTGACTGTAAGTACCACTTCCCTCTGTTCTCTTGTATTGTTCGCTACCGCCCCCTGATGGACACAGCAGCATTTATAGCAATGCGAAAATCAGAGAAAATGCTCATGTGTTCAAAGTCTTAGTTTCCAGTTTTTCTTTAGAATTGGGGTGAGTGTGGCAACAGCAAGTGAAAGAAAGAATTCAATCAATTGAGCAACTTTGACAAAAAATTATATATTTTCTGGATTTTTCTTTTCTGCAAGCCTACATCCGTGGGTGATTTTTAAAAACACTTACTTTTCATAATGCAGTATGGTTTATATTTACTTTGTGTGCTGCTATCCCATAAGTATTTTTTTTTTTTGCTACACTGCTCCATTATTTTTTTTTTAAGATTTTATTTATTTATTTGACAGACAGAGATCACAAGTAGGCAGAGAGAGAGAGGGGGAAAAAGGCACCCCGCTGAGCAGAGAGCCCAATGTGGGGCTCGATCCCAAGACCCTGGGATCATGACCTGAACCGAAGGCAGAGGCTTTAACCCCCTGAGCCACCCAGGCGCCCCTGCTCCATTATTTTTAAACTGATGTACAGAGTTTGTGTAAGCTTTGGAAAATCAGACGTAGACTCCTGTATATTTTGCTTCTATGTGGAGGACTGAGTCCCAGCTGCTAACAGTGCTGGCCCATTGAAGTGCTCCCTGGTCTAGAGTAAAATGAGTAAAATAAGGCTATGATAGTAAGTTTTAAGTGAAGCTAAGTATATTTAATTGATAGCAACATTTATTCTGGGATTATGTCCTTACTAATTTTTTAGGTCATAATTTGTTTCTATAAAAATAATAGTATTTGGTAGTTTTTTTAAATGTACCTTTTAGAATAAATAAAAATTGGTAGCTTTTATCTGTCCTCAAAATTTGGGAACTTCCCCTCCACCCCCCCATTGGTAAAATCCCAAAGTCTATGAACCATGGAGATAAAATAATTAGAATGTTCTTCCAGTGTCACACAAAGGGGGCAGATCTTGCTGAAACCTTTTAATAAAGCCAATCTTAGTTAATAATAGTGATTATGCAAAGTCTGTACAAACAATGGGAAGAGCTCTGCAGTTGCTTTTTCTTGCTTGTTAATCAGTTTGGTAAATAGGCTGGTAGGTACCTCGTAGAGGCTTGAATCTTTGGTGACAAAGAAGAGAACTTCTGTGCATAGAGGTAGCATTTTAAAGCAGGAGAAGGGGAGATGAGGGACCTATGATTCTTTTAAAAAATCATAACAAAATCCTGTTCTATTGCTAGTATACAGTGGGAGATAATGTTTTGTTAGCTTGCATGACCACTGTTTCTGGCTACTCAAATCAGTCACATTTATCACTGAAAAGTTTCCTGGTGCCTTATTAAGTAACATGCATTTCGGTGGCTATAGATGTGACTGTCACCAGATCACAGTTGAAGCCTTGGACACAGGAAAGAAAAATGAAATACAAGCTAAACAGTCTGTGAACCACAGTGATGAAATAATGAGAATGTTCTCCCAGGACTTTGAGTAAAATCACATGCTAATGACCAGCAGGATGGAACTCTGAACTCCCATTTTATAAATGTCCAAATCCAGCGACCTTGGTTACCATATCACGTGCCTTAAAGATAGTCCTTCACGTTTAAAATAGTGTGTTAGAGCTGACAACAGAGGAACCTGAGGATGAGAGGTTCTTAGGGACTCATTCCAGGTCACACGGCTAAGGGGCAGAGGAGGTCCTCACATCCAGGGGTGAATTCAAAGACCAGCTCCTTTCCCTTCATGCCATTCTGTCTCATGCCATCTTAGTGCCTGAAAATGGCAGAGCTTCCTCCTAATATCAGGGTTTGGCCAAAGAGTTAGCTTCTGCATCTTGTAAGACCTCTCCACGGGCAGTATTTTCTAAGAATGGCAAGAGAGACTCCTTTTGCCTCTTAGGTCTTTCTTTATATCAGCCTCTAGATAGATTTAATCCATACTCAAGTCACAGCCAACATTGCTGATTTCTGTCATTTTTGTCTCCGTTTTAAAGCCTTCAGTCTTACTAACACACAAACATGCATATATGTATATGTATCTAAAATTAGTTTGCTGGAGGAAAGTCCAGGAGGCAAAAGAAAGGGAAATGAACTTCTGTCATTGTACAATTCGCTTCTGAAAAATAGACATACAGAGCAGTCCTGACTCTTACGTTTCTTTTTTATTTTTTTAAGATTTTATTTATTTGAGAGAGAGGGCAAGCATGAGTGGGGCAGGGAGGAGCAAAGGGAGAGGGAAAAGCAGACTCCCCACTGAATGGGGAGCCTGATCTGGGGCTCAATCCCAGGATCCTAAGATCATGACCTGAGCCAAACGCAGATTGAGCCACCCAGGCATACATTTCTTTTTTAAATATAATTTTTGCTGTCCTTTGGGAAATGTTATTTAAGTAGAACCCATGTTTGTGTTTGACATTGAAGCTGTTTCCATCAATACAACCAGTATGACCACAACATGGGCAAACGTGAATGGCACTGTTTCTGGGTACACGCATACAGAAAAGAGCAAGGTAGAGAGTGAGTGGAACACCCCTGCTGAAGATCCAATAAGGAATGTCACCACAGGCTTTAATCCAACAACTCCGGACACGTCCTTTGTCACTTCAGAAACAGTCACCGGGACTTCAAGAGATTCCGTGGCCATAAATGACACACCAGGTAAGATGAGCCTCCAGGAATGATGGTGAACCATTCCTTTTCATCCTGTGTCCTTGAGCCTTGTCCATTCAGTTTGCCTTTTGGGAGAGAGATTGGTTTTTGCTAACGGTGGAAGAGAGAAAAGATTCTCTATTGTTTTAAGCCCAGGAGTTCAGGTGGCTGGATCATTCGGTATTAGGGTCTTCGGTGTTTTGGGAGGTTTTAAGTAATTCCAGCTGTTCAGTTTTAAAAACCCTTTGCTGTTATTGGCAATATTTTCTGCTAAGGCTTGAGGGCAGAGACCTCATTAACCATGTGTTGTAATGGGTCCAGTAATTAGTAGGCTTCTTTAAAAGAAGCGTAAAGCTTCTCAGGAATTTTTGTTGGGTCTGAAAGTTGGGTATACTTTATAGAGGAGTGTGTGTTTCAGATGAAATAATGGCCCTGTGACACTTGGGAAGGTTTAGAGTTTTATTTAGCTTAGATGTCAGTATCCTGAGCCACGTGTTATAGCTGCAAATTTAGCTCTCTCTCTTTTTTTAAGCTGAAAAGAACCAAAACTATAAAAAAGAGATGAGAAGCTCTTTTAAAGCTGAGAAGAACCAAAAACTTAAAAATGAGATCCTCTGTTGGTTTTCTGACCTGGGGATGTGATCTCTTTGGCTGGTGAGGGCCATGGAGCTTGACCTCGTGGAGCCTGCGGCTTGAAGAGACCACCTGCCTAGCACAGTGTCTCCTTCAAATGGAACAGGCGAACAAAACCAGTGGTTTTCAGCAAGTTTTTTTTTTTTTTTTTTAAGGCCAGGAAACAATTTCTTTAAATAATGAAATCTTGCCCAGAAGCCCAATAAATAAAAAGAACTGGAACGAGGGGGAGCTACAGGGGTGGGGTATCACAGATACCTTCAGAAAAACTCTCAGAGCTCCTCAGAGCAGAGTTTTAGAGGCAAAAAACTGTATAATAGAGGTTTGCTATATTATGAAAGAGAGAAGAGCAGGAGGAGAGGACAGGCAGAAGAGGAAGAGAATGGAGGAGGAGGAAGAAGACGGAATTCAGCAATGGTGGTGGGGACAAGGGAACACAGCACTGGTGGCCATAGGAAAGAGGAGGTCGAGAGGTGGCAAGAAGCAGCCAAACAGGAGCTGAGTGTCCTCACTCTGTCTGAAAGTCCCAGGGACAGTGCTTCATTCATCAGCTACTATTTGCTGAGCATGTACTATGTGCTTAGTTATTCTTAATACATTATCCTGTCCTCGTAGTAACCCTGAAGGCCACAGTGACAAACTGTAATGCCGAGGCGTTGTAATACCGAGGTGTCGTCTGAGGGCTTGGTTATTGAGCAGGAAGTGGCGGGCACTGAGGGAGCCCAGGCCCAGAGCACAATAGTGCGCAGAAGCTGGGACCCCTTACCCAGAGTTCTTCCTCTGGCTACTTGATGGCTGTTCCATTTCTTTTCAAAAGAAAAAGGACACAGGAGTGACCCCATTTAGGAATCTTCAAGCCCAAAATGTTTGGCGTGAAGGGTAGAATCACAGCCGATTAGCTCACTTCAGAGCCCACCGTGGCCTCCGGTGCCACCCCTGCAGACCTCAGGCAGGGTTCGCTGTACCTGCAGCACTCCCCGGACCTCATGGGCTCAGCGCCGGAGCCTTGGGTTCTGATTTCCCCAATTCTACTCATGATGTGTGCCCCTGAGCCAGTCAATCCACCTCTCAGTATGTCTACCTTGCCATCTCCAGAATGAAGGGAGTGGATGTCACGTTGACAGAAATGGCTGGTTTATGTCACAGCAAGCCAAATCTGGTGACGGATAGAACAGTGGGGCGATGGATCGGAAGTCTTCCAAAGCACCCTTTGGGTTGGAATGCAGGAATGAGCTCCTTAGTCGAAACGTCTGGGTGCTCTGAGATGACATTATTTTTGTTGTTATCTTGAATTGAGACCTTTAGAAGTAGTAAACAATCACTTTGTTTCCTGCCTTGTCCCCATGCTCTAAACAAATATGATTAAATGCTGCTGTTTGACAATTTCGAGGACAATTTCAGAGTGTCACACCGCCGTTGAAGTGAACTGTGGAGGGGAATACTACAGATCCTAAAAATCCTGGGCTGTGGGTGTATCCTTCTTTACCCGTCATGCTATATCTACTTTTTCCTGCTGTGAAATGATGGATTTGCCCCAGACCCTGATATCAAGAAAGTATTGTTAGTGAGAACCTCAGTGACCCCAGTCATTCCTAATGAAAGGTGACTGCCCATTGTTCCATCAATGTCCACTGTGTGTTTTTCAAATAGAGCCCAGTCCAGTCTCTGGTCTTCAAGATTCCTTCGTGGGGATGACAAAGGCTGCTCTTACCTGGAAGACTGGCAATGGTACTTCTACCTACTGGCTGCTCCTTGAAGGTGTCGGAAGTCCCAAGGAGTTGACTCAAGACTTAGTGGCCAATATATCGGGCCTGAAACCAGGGACTTCACACAATGTCACCCTGACACTTGCAGAACCAAATGAACAGAGAAAGCCCTCGGTCACAGGCAGTGGCTTAGGTGAGTTACCAAAGTGTGTGCTTCTCATCTGCCTTTCTGGATTTGATTTTCCATGACTGCTAAGAAATGTCGTTCTTACATTTCTATAGAGTTTTAGAATTTATTGAGGGCTTTCCTCCACATTTTAGTTTGACCCTACATTTATATGAAGAAGGTAGGGAGATGTTCTTGTTTTATAGATCAGATTGCTGGGGCTCAGAGTGGTAATGGGGGTTGAAAGTTTTTGAGTCTGGCATCCCGGAGAGGAGCCGGCTCCATTAGCTCTTTCAGCTTTCCATCGAACGAATAACAGATGTATTTACGTGAGCAGGGCCATCAGAGGGACTTGCCATCCCATTGAGGACAGGGACGCTTAGCGGGCAAGTCTAGCAGACATCGTCTGCATTGCCAATGGTGTAGCCATTTGCAGATTTTAAGCGTTTTCAGAAGTGACCCTGTGGATTGAGAACACATACTTAATCCCCGTTTTACACTTAAGGAAACAGGACTACACAGTGGGTGTTAGGATTCTTGACTGCAAGTGACAGGAGCCAGACTTCAAGTAGCTTGGGCTGGAAGAGCAACTTACTGGCTTGTGTCTGTTTTCCCACGGTGGGCAGCAAGGCCTTGAAGAAAGAGATGAGGGGACTCCCAATTCCTCTTCCTGTTTCCTTCTTTAGCAACCTCGTTCTCAGAGTGGCTCCCATCACACAGCTCTGGGAGGCATGATTCCCCACAGGTACCCCATGTCACCCCCTATCAGGAGGGGAGATATTTCTAGAGTGGGCTCTGACTCTCCGGGTTTGAGTCCTGTGGCTGTCCCTGGAAGACCATGTTTGGAGCTGGGTGGGAGAAGATTTCCTGAGAAAAGGGGAAGAGCTGCAAACAGTCAAGTTGGAAGGAGAAGCACAGTTGTCTGGTGGTACCTGGGATAAAAGTAGAAAATAAAATGCCTGCCTGAGATTGGGGCCTTTGTAGGAGGATGCCTCAAGGGAAGGAAGGGCAGAGTTTGAGGTGTCCTCTTGTAGGGGAGGTGCTGCAGGGGGACAGGGCTGGGCTTCTGTTGCAGTGAGTGTATTTGACTTTTGTGTTTGAAACAGATGCCAGCAACACCGAGGGTGCCCTCCCGCAGCCCAGGACGCCCAGTGCCCTGGTGTATGGGTACACACTCAATTCCACAGACCTGTCTTCTCACCATCCTCTGACCGGAGACACGGAAGTGTGGCTCTTCGGGCTGAAGCCCTACACGCAGTACAAGGCCACAGTGTATCCTCAAGCAGCCGGTGGTAGAGAAGGGCAGCCCCAAAACGTAACTTTCAGGACAGGTACGTTGAATTTTGTGGAATGTCTTCAGCCAGAGTTTTCTGGCCCCAAGTTTTGTCCTCTGTGATTCTGTATTATTGTCGATGTGTTTCTTTGATTTTGTTATTAATTGATTTATATAGTTGGCTGCTCCCACGTTAGGGGCATAGATATTTAAAATTGTTAGATCTTCTTGTTGGACAGTTCCTTTGAGTATGATATAGTGTCCTTCCTCATCTCTTATTATAGTCTTTGGCTTAAAATCTAATTGATCTGATATAAGGATTGCCACTCCTGCTTTTTTCTGATGTCCATTAGCATGGTAAATTCTTTTCCACCCCCTCACCTTAAATCTGGAGGTGTCTTCAGGTTTAAGATGAGTTTCTTGTAGGCAACATATAGATGGGTTTTGTTTTTTTATCCATTCTGATACCCTGTGTCTTTTGATTGGGGCATTTAGCCCATTCACATTCAGGGTAAGTATTGAGAGATATGAATTTAGTGCCATTGTATTGCCTGTAAGGTGACTGTTATTGTATATTGTCTCTGTTTCTTTCTGATCTACTACTTTTAGGGTCTCTCTTTGCTTAGAGGACCCCTTTCAATATTTCCTGTAGAGCTGGTTTGGTGTTTGCAAATTCTTTCAGTTTTTGTTTGTCCTGGAAGCTTTTAATCTCTCCTTCTATTTTCAATGATAGCCTAGCTGGATATAGTATTCTTGGCTGCATGTTTTTCTCGTTTAGTACTCTGAATATATCATGCCAGCTCTTTCTGGCCTGCCAGGTCTCTGTGGATAAGTCTGCTGCCAATCTAATATTTTTACCATTGTACGTTACAGACTTCTTTTCCCGGGCGGCTTTCAGGATCTTCTCTTTGTCACTAAGACTTGTAATTTTTACCATTAGGTGACGGGGTGTGGACCTATTCTTATTGATTTTGAGGGGGGTTCTCTGAATCTCCTGGATTTTGATGCTTGTTCCCTTTGCCATATTGGGGAAATTCTCTCCAATAATTCTCTCCAATATACCTTCTGCTCCCCTCTCTGTTTCCTCTTCTTCTGGAATCCCAATTATTCTAATGTTGTTTCGTCTTATGGTGTCACTTATCTCTCGAATTCTCCCCTCATGGTCCAGTAGCTGTTTGTCCCTCTTTTGCTCAGCTTCTTTATTCTCTGTCATTTGGTCTTCTATATTGCTAATTCTTTCTTCTGCCTCATTTATCCTAGCAGTGAGAGCCTCCATTTTTGATTGCACCTCATTAATAGCTTTTTTGATTTCAACTTGGTTAGATTTTAGTTCTTTTATTTCTCCAGAAAGGGCTTTTATCTCTCCGGAGAGGGTTTCTCTAATATCTTCCATGCCTTTTTCGAGCCCGGCTAGAACCTTGAGAATCGTCATTCTGAACTCTAGATCTGACATTTTACCAATGTCTGCATTGATTAGGTCCCTAGCCTTTGGTACTGCCTCTTGTTCTTTTTTTTTGTGGTGAATTTTTCCGCCTTGTCATTTTGTCCAGATAAGAGTATGAAGGAGCAAGTGAAATACTAAAAGGGTGGCAACAACCCCAGGAAAATATGCTTTAGCCAAATCAGAAGAGATCCCAAATCGTGAGGGGGGAGAAAGGGGATAAAAAGAGGTTCAGAAAGAAGAAAAAAAAAAAAAGAAAAAAAAAGAAACAAAAAAAGAAAACCAATAAAGAAAAAATATAAAAAGGAAAAAAAGAATATATATATTAAACTAGTTAAAAAACGTTAAAAAAGGAAAGGGTAAAAGTTAAAAAAATTTAGCAGAAGAAGAAAAATAAATTGAAAAAGAAAAAAAAATTAAATTAACTGCAAGGCTAAAGAATCATGGGGAGAAAGCCATGAGTTCCGTGCTTTGCTTTCTCCTCCTTTGGAATTCTGCTGCTCTCCTTGGTATTGAAACTGTACTCCTTGGTAGGTGAACTTGGTCCTGGCTGGGCTTCTTGTTGTTCTTCTGGGGGAGGGGCCTGTTGTAGTGATTCTCAAGTGTCTTTGCCCCGGGCGGAGTTGCACCGCCCTTACCAGGGGCCGGGCTGAGTAATCCGCTCGGGTTTGCTTTCGGGAGCTTTTGTTCCCTGGGCGCTTTCCGTAGAGTTCCGGAGGGCGGGAATGAAGATGGCGGCCTCCCGGTCTCCGGCCCAGAGGAGCCGAGAGCCCGGGGCCCCACTCCTTAGTGCGCCCTCAGAGAACAGCGCCGATTTACTCCCGTCACCCTGCCTCCGGCCGTGCTCCGAGCTAACCGAGCCTGCGACCGGTTCAAGGTAACCCCGAGCTTAGAGCTCACTCCTCAGCTCTGTCTCTGTAGCCGGCTTCCCTGTTCTAATACCTGTAAGCTCTGCGACACTCAGACACCCCCGATCCTTCTGTGACCCTTTGGGACCTGAGGCCACGCTGACCCTGCGTGGGCTTCACCCCGGTTAAGCCTCTGGAGCGATGTCCCTCAGTGGAACAGACTTTTAAAAGTCCCGATTTTGTGCTCCGTTGCTCCGCCGCTTGCCGGGAGCCGGCCCCTCCCCCCCGCGGTCTATCTTCCCGTCGCTTTGGATTCACTTCTCCGCCCGTCCTACCTTTCTGAAAGTGGTTGATTTTCTGTTTCTAGAGTTGCTGTTCTTCTTCTCTTCGATCTCCCGTTGGATTTGTAGGTGTTTGCAATCTTTAGATAAGCTATCTAGCTGATCTCCTGCTACCTGAAGTAGTCTCAGCCTGCTACTTCTCCGCCATCTTGACTCTTAGAATGTCCTCTGTGATTCTGGTTCGCAGTTCTCTCTTGCCTCACAAGCAGTTTGGTTGTCAGAGGGCGTTTTCTGGAAGAGGTTTTGGACAGAGCAGATGCAGTGAGTTTCCTCTTCTCTCTGCAGCCAAGACGCCTCCTTCTTCCAGCTCAGGAAAGCGTTTCGGGAGCGGCTACTACGTGCAGACGCTAGGTGCTACCTCGTGTCTTTCTTTTGTGCCTTTGCACACGAACCTGGGGGACAAAGTCGTGTCCTAGTTTTCTCTTATTAATAGGTGTTCGTGTTGTCATTGTTGGCTAAAGATTTTCTCCATCGGATGAGAAAACAAGTTTTTTATTTTTCTGGCCCAGCCTTGGAATGCATATTGACCTCCCTGCTGAAGCTCGTTGACATTCACGTCATGACGTCCTACCTAGAGTTCAGTGGTGCTTCTGCTCTGCACACTCACCAGTGTTTGGGGTGTTTTGGTTTGGTGCTGATGGGGGAGCAAAGAAATGCGCGGTTCCTCCCTGACGGCATTTGGGTATAGACGGGGAGTTGAGGGAGATGCACGTGCACTGAGAGGCATGTGTCAGGCCCCGTGGGCTCGGGAATAAATGCTGCAAGAAGCATCACCCTTGGGGACCAGGCCGAGGCGACGTGAACTAACTCTGGTTACCTGATCCAAAAATATAGCTGTTCTCAAAGGCTGCCAGAGACCCATAGGATGGAGGGGTGGGGTGGGGGCTAGGGGACACAGGGCAGAAGATAAGACTAGGATCCAGGAAACTCGGGAAGGCTGGATCACACTGTACCAGGAGCAAAGTCCCACGATGGAGAGGGTATCCCATTCCTGCTTTCTGGGTGGCTGTGTTGGGGAGGGGAGCACTGTCCCCCAGCTTTTACATGGCTGATAGGCACTTCCTCCCATCAAGGGGAGTGGGGTGCTGTTGGGAAGAGGGCACTGGGTGCTGCAGAGGCAACACGTGGCCACTGTCCAGGGCAGCTGCCCACTGAGGGCTCTGGACGTTGGAAGGTGGAGCACGATTCTCACATCAAATCCCAAGGGAAGGCCTTTGCAGCAGGCAGGATTTGAACTTGCTTTGAAGAGAGAATAGGATTTGGATAAACAGAGAGAGGGAGGAAGACATGTCTGTTGAGGCAACATTGTGGGTGAAGGTGCAGGTCGCCGACACCGAGGTATGGAGGTAGAGAGGCACAGGGAGTCAGTGATGGCTCGAGGCCCCTGGCAATTCCACAGGGGTTGATTTCCTTCCTAGAGAGATGTGATCAGAGACATGCTGCAGAGTACTCAGGGGCAGTGACTGGCTTGGCCATATTCCTTGCACAGGCCTTGTTCCTGGCAGGACGCCTATGACAGGTGGTGTCTGTAAAGAATTCTTGCTTTTCCTGGTATCTGCCTTGAAGGAGGGTCCACTCGTGCCCTCCTTTCTTCTACTGGTGATGCTACTGTGTGGGTGGAGAGGGGAGGATATACCTGTAGGAAAGGCGGCTTGGCTTCCAGGGACCCTCAGGGACCCAGCAGGTCGGCAGGTGGGAGGGCTTGGTGTCTGGAGTGGGGGTCAGGTTGGAGGAGCGGGAGGAATGGACCCTCTGGGGGTGACTTTGACAGCGGTGGAGCTGTCCGACACACAAGATGCTTGTGTAAGAGGGTGAATGGGCCCCTTGCCAAGCACTGTATCCCAGAGCTGGATCCACCCAATGACCTTTTGCCTGATTTGCTGAAAGGAGTTTTGTGGATTAGTGTGGGTCTTGGGTTCCCTGCTTTTAAAGTGGTTTGAGCAGAATTAAAGTGATAGCGATTGTGCTTTAGGCTCTCGGTCATATGAATACACACATGGTTTGTGTCAAACTGTCCTAGCACTTGATAAATAAGAATTATAGTAACCTTCACCCTCTCTATGTGGCATGTGTGTGTGTATATATATATATGTAGACACATACATATGTACGTATAAGTACGCACACATATACATGTATCATACCAGACATTTTTCAAGTGACTAGTTAGGTGGGATGGAGTTCAGGAAATCATCAGAGCATTGCCAAGACCCCTGAGACTAGTCATGGTAGGAAGTCACCTCTTAACAGGTTGGCAGGTGGAACCCGATCCCAGGCCGTCTGGCAGGGCCTCCCCGCCCCCCAACCCCAGGGATGCAGGGTGTAGGAGTCAAGCTCCCGGGACACAAAGCAGGCCGTAGAAGGATGAAGGATGGATTGCGAGTGTGGGGTGAGCTCTGTGTTATCTTTTCTTGAGGTTAGGAGTGTTATTCCACTTTGACAGATGAGGAAACTGAGCTCAAGTGATTTTCCTAAGATCTATCCGGCCGTTAATGCAGAACTAACCTTGGAACCTGGGCCTGCCTCCTGCTGAAGTTTGTGATCTTTAGCTGATCCTGTAGAGTTCATTCTGGAGGGATAGCTGCTTGAGGGGGTTTCTGGGTCAGCCCGGCACCTGCGCAGGCCTGAGTAGAGTCCGTGTTCTTGTTTGAGGGGCCGTCTTAGCTCTAAGAGTAAACTCCCAAGAAGAACGAAGACAGACTGTGCCGTTGCAGTTGGCCAGGTTGTTTTTCACCGATGATGATGATGATGATGCCTGAAGTTTGCTGGGGCCCCTGTGGTTTTGTGTATTTGTGTATGTTGTGGCTGTGGATACCTGGTGAGGGAGAGGAAGGCACAGTCGCTGAGAGCCCTTCTTACATTAGCTGGCATGCCCTGATGGGGGTTTCTCTTTCTGTCTTGGCCATTCTGGTTACTGTTAACTTCTGTGTCGTCACAGGGGCCAGTCAAGTTTTTGACATTGAAGTTGTGAACATCAGTGCGACCAACATGACCCTGACGTGGAAAATCAACGATGATGAGACATCCTCTGTCTATACCTACAAGATCCAGGTTGCTGGGGCGACGGATTCCTTCACCCTCAACGCCAATGAGACTTGGGTCAACATCCCTTCACTCAACTCAAGTACCTTGTACAACATCACCGTGCGCCCTTTCCTTCAAAACGGTTCTGAACGCATGTCGGGTTTCCTCCAAGTGTACACCCGTGAGTTCACTCATTGCTTTGCTAAACTTTCTTGCCTGCCTGCTATATGCCAGGCCCATGTATGAGACAGAGGTCTTTTCCTGCCCTCAAGGAGAGCAGGGCTCAGTGTGGGAGTCCACGGGGACTCTTACCTCCTTCAGGATGTGCTCTGTAGTACTGGCGACCATTGATGGACCCTCCCCACGTGCTGAGCATTGTGCAGTGTGCTTTCCTTGAGCTCTCAGGGGATGTTCACAAATCTTTGACATGGTTGGCATTAGCCTTATTTTATGGACAAGGAAGCCACAGCTGAGAGAGATGCAGTAGGCAGGTGTCACACCTGGTAAGTGGCAGAGGTGGGATTAGACTCCAGCTGGGCTTATCATGACCATTCTAGAGCGGTAGAGGCACATGGATGTACGGAGACAAAAAGAACCTGCATACTCACTTCCCTTTGTCTTCCGGGGACTGACATTATCATGGAGCAGGGTACAGATATAGCTCATTTTTTTTTTTGCTTAACTCTGCCTTAAAGATAAGATGATAAACAGCAAATAAAAAGTTTTCTGTTCTGAAGGAGGTCCAGTATTTAAAAGAAAACAATAATGGTGTACCAGCAGTTTATAGTACAATAGTATCAGTATTGTACCATGTCCAGTGCTTTAGGATCCCTGTGTTAGAGATGAGAAAGCTACAGCCCAGCACAGCTGAATGATTTGCCCAAGGCCACAGAGTTAGGTAGCAAGTGCAGAACAAAGACCTGTGCCTGGCTCTCGACCTAGGGCTCGTTTCACAGAGTGGTCCACTTGGGTGTCTGTTGCTTCCTAGGAAGCATATCTTAGGAGGTTTTGTTTTTGTTTTTGTTTTTGTTTTTGTTTTTGTTTTTTTTAGAGAGGGGGTGAGGTTAGGGGAGAGTGGAAGGGAGGAGCTGAGGGAGAAGGAGAGAAAGGATCTTAAGTAGGCTCTATGCCCAGTGTGGAGTCCAAGGCGGGGTTCAAACCCACAGCCCTGAGATCAAGACCCAAGCCAAAATCAAGAGTCGGATTTACCGACTCTTAACTGGCTGAACCATCCAGGCACCCCCACACCTTAGGCATTTTTACAAGTGTCTTCTGGACTGGCTTTTTGGGGTAAATGGGAATTTGCTTTCACTTCTCCATCTTTTACATTTATTACTGTTTAATCCCTTTATTAGTTAGGATTATGTTTAGCTGTGAGTAATAAAACACTTCCCGAGTTTGCATGGCTTAAACAAAACAGAAATCTATTTCTTTGTCATCATAAAAGAAGCCCAGTGCCCAGCAGGAGGGGATGGTGGAGTGTTAGCCAGGGCTCCACTGCAGGAAACAAGCTATGAGCCTTTTTTAAGCCAAAAGGAATTTAATCCTGGGAAATGAGGGTTAATAGAATTATTGGGAGGGTTGGTATTTGGTCATGGCAGCCCTAGAAAAATAATATTTTTCTAGGGCTGCCATGACCAAATACCAAAGACTGGGGAGCTTCAACAAGAGAAATTTATTTTTCACAGTTCTGGAGGTAAGAAGACTGAGAACAAGGTGATGCGTGGGGGATTTTCTCTGAGGCCACTCTCCTTGGCTTGTAGATGGTTGCTTCTCCCTGTGTCTTCACATGGTTGTCCTTTGGTCTATGCATATCTGCGTCCTAATCTCTTCTTCTTATAAGGACTCCAGCTAATGACCTCATTTTACTTTAATTACCTTGTTAAAGACCCTTTCTCCAAATGTACCTCACATTCTGAGGTACAGAGGGTTGGGACTTCAACACAGGAATTTGAGGGAGATACACAATTCAAGTCATAACAGCTGGGGAGCAGGCTTTAGGCTGGGACCCAGGAATGATTCCCACCCTAAGGGTCCAGCTTTGTCACAGCAGCTCCAGGAATGTATGTTCTGAGCTGTAGTCTGGGATCAGCAGCCACAGTGTTGGTTCTAGAGCTAAGCAGCCTGAGCTCTAGCCATTGCATCTACATTCCAGCTATAAGGAGGGGGAGGAGCAGAAGATACCGCTCCAGGCTTACATGATACCATTCTAGAAGTCAGACAGTATTTCTGCTCACATCCCATTGGCTAGAACTTAGCCACATGGCTCATCTAGCAGCAAGGGAGGCTGGGAAATGTAGTCTTTATTTCTGATGGCTATGTACATGGCTAAAAATCTAGGGCTGTATGACTAAGGAAAAAGCAGGGTAGGGAATTGGTTTTAGCAGTCAACAGCAGCCTCTGCTGCATGTCCCTCAACAGAGGTTCATTTATTTCCGGTGAATGACTTTGTACAACCCAAAAGCAGTTTCTGTGTTCTTGTAGTCAAGTGTTTTCTCAGTGGCCAGAAATACCAGTTTCTGAGGGGCTTGTGTTGTAGATGGTAATACAAAGAAGAGAAAAAGACAGGTCAGGTGTCCCAAGTGTGCATTTAATCTCAGTATAAATATTTTTGTGATGTTCAGTCACTCTTGTCTTCTGGAGAAATAGGTTCTTAATCTAGTTGTTTACTTTCTTCCCTCAGCCCCTGGTCCGGTTTCTGACTTTCGAGTGACGAGTGTCAGCATGAGGGCAATTGGCTTAGCTTGGAGCAGCAATGACTCAGATTTCTTTAAGATAATTACCACAAAGAATGGAACTGGAGAATCTCAGGAGAACACAACCACTCACCAAAGTATTGTCATTGGTGGCTTATCCCCTGGAACTATGTATGTTTTTGACATATTTCCGAGAGGACCAAATGAGACTGAAGGGGATCCCCAGAGAGTCTGCAATAGCACTGGTAAGCAAATAGACTGTGTTTTCTGTAGAACAGTTCCTTAAAGGAAATCAGTGTAATTTGTAACATCAAGTTTTCCAAATATTGCTTTTCTTTTTATCTAAGAAGAATCTTTAAAAAATGTATAATGATAGTAATGCATATTCATTATATAAAATAGACACACAAGCAAAAAGAAGAAACTCACATAGTAAACTATCAACCAGAAATAATCACTGATAATTTTTGGTGTATGAAATAATTACTGATAACTTTTATGATTTTACAATTTTAAGATATATACAGGTGTGTGTGTGTGTGTGTGTGTGTGTGTGTATAGTGTATTTTTTCTTTTACAGACATTGAAGTCATCCTATTTACGTAGTTTTATAATCTGCCTTTTTCCACTTATCAGCTTATTATGGATATTTTTCCCCTTCAATATAAATATTTCTACAGGATAGTTTTAATACCTGCCTGGCATTCCATTGTCTAAATAAAAGGTCAACAGATAATAATGGCCTATGGGCCAAATCTGGCCCACTGCCTGTTTTTATAAATAAAGTTTTATTGGAACACAACCATGCTTATATATTTACATATTGTCTATGACTTCTTTTGTGCTAGAAATGAGTAGTTGCAACAGAAAATATATGACCCATAAAGCTTAAAATATTTGTTCTGTGGCCCTTAAAGAAAAACTTGGTTGATCCCTGGGATAGATCATTGGTATTCAAAGTGTGATCCAGGGAACCCTGAGAGTTCCCTAGGTTCTTTCAAGAGGTTGACAAGGTATTATTATTATCATAATGCTGCTAAAGTGATATTTGGCTTTTTCACTTTTATTCTCTCATAATGAGTGTACATTGGAGTTCTCCAGATGCTATATGACAAGGGATGACATCATCACTCTGATGGCTAATGGAATGTAGGCTTGTGTATTCTTAGGTTTTAAAAATTCCCTCATTTAAAAAATTTCTAATACTGTAAATATAAATATAGCCTATATAAATAAAAATTCTCTTTTAAAAAATTCTCTTTTAAGAAGGTAAAAGGTCCTGAGATTCAAAAGTTTGAGAACCACTGATCTGGATATATTGTAAATTACTTAAGTATTCCTCTTTCATTGGACAAGCAGATTATTTACAGTCTTTCATGAACAACATTGTTCTTTAAGGCTAAATGATATTGATGAAAGTATCTCATGAAAACAACTTAATGCTCATTTCTTGTTGTTTTTAAAATTTGAAATGATTTTTTTTGGGAAGTTTGAAAAACACGCTATTCTTTGATCTTTGATTGTAGGAGAATTGAAAACTTTTATGGAGAGGGGAAGAATAAAGAAATGAGACTAATTCCCTTAGCTACACATGAAATCAGTTGGGCTTTTGAGATTTTCCTTGTGTGGGTTTCTTCAACTCTGTTGGTTGGGTTAAGACATTGCTAATTACTTGAAAGATCTGTTTCCAAAATAAGGAACTGCTACCGTGCATTCCTCAGATGAAAGGTAGTAATTCCTTTTCAACTCTGAATTTTAGATTAAACTGTTGAGATGGGGTCTTAATGTCAACATATATATCTTTTCTTCTTTTGAGAATGTTGCTAATGATGAGGATCACCATGGTGGGGGACCCTTGATACTGCTTGACTTGCCAAGAACCAGAACTTAATGGAACAATAGTTAAACATATTGGGGGTCTGCAGAGTGCTGGGCTCTCATCCTTTATTTAAAATTTTTTATTACAACTTCATGAAGTAGGTACTGTTAACCTATTTTCCAATGTAGGGAATAGGAGTTCTGTGAGCTTGGTAACTGGCCCAGAGTGACAAGGTAGGGCACTGGCCTCTGTCTGGCTTTGAAGAGTGAGGTGTTAGTGAGAGTGCGGACAAACACTTTGATATGGTGCAGCTGCAAAGCCATTTAGGACTGTCGGTTGAGGAGAAGGCATCTCCTGTACTGTAGCCTGTAATTGAGTCTCATTGAATGGAAATCAAGAAGAGTTCTAACAAGGCGTTAAGTCTCTTAGGAGATTGCCATTCTATTATTGAACAACTTATTATAAATATCAGTATAATGACATTACAGGCAATTTGGAGAATGGAAACAAATACCATATGACCTAGCAATTCCAATCATATATGTCCATATGGGACTGAGTTACTTGGACACCAGTGTTCATAGTAACATGATTCACAATAGCTAAGAGGCGGAAGCAACCACGTGTCCATCAGCAGAGCAGTGGATAGACAAAATATGGTATATATATGGTATAGAATATTATTCAGGCATAAAAAAGATGAAATCCTGGTACCTGCTACAATGTAGAAAAAGCTCTGGGACATTACGCTACATGAAAGAAACCAGACACAGAAGGACAAATATTATATGTTTCCATTTCCAAGAGGTTCTTGGAATAGGCAAGTTCGTAGAGACAAAACTAGATTAGAAGTTACCAGGAGAGAAGAGTTGCTGTTTAATGGGAACAGAGTGTGTGCTGGCGGTGATGGAATGTTCTGGGTATAGTGGTGATGCTGGTGACACAACATTGTGAGTGTGTTTAATGCCACTGAGTTATATATTTACAAATGGTTAAAATAATAAATTTCATGTGTATTTTACCACCATCAAAAGGAAAGGAATTAAGAATAACTCCACTCTTCTAACGCAGCTGCGTTGTTTTCACATCTGTGTCCATGGTCACAGGTTTTGTTTACATGTGATTATTATACAAATCATTGTATTTTGTAGTTGAACTTTTTTTTTTAATGGTCTTCATGTTTTTAGTGGCTGCAGAATGTTTCATTTGGTAGCCAGGCCACAGTTTACAAAGCCCTTCTCTTTTTATGGAATATTTAGATTATTTATAGATTCTTTTATCTTTATAGATAATGGTTTTCTTTTATGGTCTCTGTGGCATCCCTTTGACATCGGGAATTTGGTGGTAGGGAAAGAAGCCTCTCAAAGCTACCTCCCTTTAAGGAGAACACACTTAAAAAAATAAATTTTGGGGGGTGCCTGGATGGCTCCGTCAGTTAAGTGCCTGCCTTCAGCTCAGGTCATGGTCCCGGGATCCTGGGATCAAGCCCCACGTCAGGCTCTCTGCTCACTGGGGAGCCTGCTTCTCCCTCTCCCTCTGCTGCTCCTCCTGCTTGTGTTCTTGCTCTTACTCTCTCTCAAATAAATAAATAAAATCTAAAAAAAATTTTTTTTGGAAGGGAGCGCATGCAGGTGGTACAAAATAATGATCCCCCCCCCCCAAAATGTTTTACAGTGAAAATATTTCTTTCCCTCTTCTGTCCCTTCAGCCACTCAGTTCCTCTCATTAGAGGTGATCTCGGTTCCCAGGTGAAGAGAGAATTGTGCTGAAAGCAAGGGCAGAAGAGACGCTCTGCTTATGTCCTTATTTCTGGGCCTTGATCTGTGCATTCATATTATATCTGGTTTGGTGTGTAGAGGTGAGGTGGGTGGAGTGCGGTCCTGAGGGACACTTCTCTTCTGAGCCCAGCTCTGAGGCTGGACTGTGTGTATGTGTTTTCCCTTCACCCCGTCCTCAAATTCCCCCCAACCTAGTGAATGTCAACTCTGCATTTCAGCTGTTCTCTTACAGGAAGATGTTTTCTTTTGAGAAAATGATTAAAAAATAAAAGCCTATTTATCAAGATACAGGATACACCCTGAAAAACACACACAACCTAAGTGCATGGTTTGATGAATTTTCACTCACTGAACCCATCTGGTCATCAGCACTCAGATCAGGAAACCGAACTTGATTTCCACTCCAGAAGACCTCTGAAGGAGGGGCATTTTTAGGGCAAAAGCAAAAGACCAGAGAACTGGCAGATGAATTGGTACATTCATCTGTGCTATGGAAGAGCCAAAATTCCTGAAAGAAATGAGTGTGTGTGTTTCTCCCTTGTTTTGGAATTTACCTTTTGTGAACTCATTTGAGGCTTTGATGGCAAAAGAACAGTTCTCTTGACATTTTGAAATCAAGGTGGGCATTATGATGGTCCTTGACAGACTTCTTCTTCTCTTCCTTTCTTCCAACCAGACCCCAGTGTGGTCTTTGACATCCGTGTGCTCAATGTCACCACAACCGAAATGGAGTTGGAGTGGCAGAATACAGATAATGCTTCTGATTATACCTACTACTTGGACTTACAGTCCAAGTATGGCTCTAACAGGACATACAGCTCTCACAAAGCCATCACTCTCAAGGACTTGGTTCCAGGCACCTTATATAACATCACGATCTTTCCAGAAGTGGACCACATCGTGGGGAAGTCCGACTTCACTGCACAGTACACAAGTAAGTCTCTTAGGATGCCTGGTCAAGGACTATTCTCCCTGACTCTCTCCCGGAGGGTGGGAAGTAAGCGTTGGTTAAACAGTGGGGAAGGGACCACTGTGTTTCCGGGTTCCCGCTATAGTAGGAAGCTGCTTAAGTGGAAAACATCAGAAAACAGCAGAGATTCTGCTGTTCTCAGTGTTGCTACTGAGCCTTATGAACCTGGAATTGTCTTTAGAAGCAGAAAGTGATCTGATAAGCATGGATGACATAACTGTTTCATTCATTCCTTGGGAGTACAGACTAGAAGAGGGTCACCTTGTCATGCTTCCATTAGAAGATACTGCTTACACGAGGAGCTGTAAGGGAGGTGTCTTTTTAAAAATTTATTTTTTTTAAAGGATTTTATTTATTTATTTGACATGGAGAGGGAGATCACAAGTAGGCAGAGAGACAGGCAGAGAGGGGGTGGGGGGAAGCAGGCTCCCCGTTGAGCAGAGAGCCCGATGCGGGCCTTGATCCCAGGACCCTGAGATCATGACCTGAGCCAAAGGCAGAGGCTTAACCCGCTGAGCCACCCAGGTACCCCAGTAAGGGAGGTGTCTTGCTAATGTTTAATCTAACTTATATGGTAGACATGGTAGTGTGTGTTATCTTTTTAGTATATTTTTCTCTTTCCTTAATCAGACTTCCAAAACAGATAGGAAATTATATCTGGAAAATATATTTCAGATAATTTAAAGCAGTAAAAAATGATTTTTTTTCTGAGATTTAATCTGTATGATTATTTTCTGAAGGTCTTTTTGGGAAGAAGACTTCTGTTGTTTGAGTCAGCAAATGTTAGCTTTATTGATTCTGTCCCAAAGGGGTCAGCCTGTTTTTTAGAGGCAGTAAATAAAATAGTCTTGGAATTCAGGGCTAATCCGTGTCTTTTTTTGTTGTTGTTGTTGTTGAAACAAAGGGCCCAGCATTGTATCCAACATTGAAATAAGTACCAACACCACAGCAGCAACCTTAATGTGGCAGAACTTTGATAAAGATTCTGATATGTACACATACCACCTTTTTATTAAGAAGGATGGAAGTTCTAGCGATGCAAGAGAACTCATCACAGACATGGGTGTCACCAGTGCCACCATCACCGAGTTAATACCTGGGTTGGTATACATGGTGGAGATCTTCACCCAAGTCGGGAATGCCACCTGGTCCCTGTCACGGAGCTGGCAGTCATTCTGTACAGGTGAGTAGCCTCGGGTGGCACTTGGACTCTTTCCTGGGTGGTGCTGACCTTGCAGGTAGGTCCTCTGCAGACTTTAATAAGTTTTGTGTTGTACGGAATACACTGATCTCTTTGAGACATCCTATTAGCTTATTAGTCTGTCTAGTTATTCTTATCGTTTATTCACTCAGGGATTTATCGAACAGTTACTATATGCCAAGTGCTGTTAAATGATACCCACAAGTCCCTGCCTTCCTGGAATTTTTATTTTGGTGGGGAAGACAGGTAATAAACAAGATAAATAAGTAAGTTATTAGATGACAGTTACTGCTCGGCAGTGGAAAAAGTAGAAGGAAGGGGGAGATGAGATGTTTATCTAGGGTGCCCCAGTGAAAAGGTAACTGTTCAGCAAAGACCTGAAGGAAGTGAAGGAGCCAGCCATATGACTGTCAGGGCATAGAGCATGATAGGCAGAGAAGCAGCCAGTGCAAAGGCCCTGGGGCTGGAGTATGCCCGCTGGGTTGAAGGAAGATCAGGAGGCCAGGATGGCGGGAGTGGACCAATGGGAGCAACGGGGCGATGGATGGGCAGATGGTGAGGCCTGAGAGGCCATGGGACAGGAAATGGATGCCATCCAGGCTTGTAGTTCATAGTTTGGCTTCCCCACTGAAGAAGATCGAAAGGATATTGTTAAAATGGATGCTCATCCTTTTCACCTGTCTTGATCCTTATCTCTCAGTGTAAATAGTGCTACAAAGAGAAGGGTAGCCTACGTTTAACTGAGGGAGCTTCAGAGAGGGACCTAGGGAGTGTTTTACAGGTGGTTCTAAGTGCTTTGGCTCACAGATCTGCTTGGCCCTTTGTCACCTTGGCACCTGTGTACCACCTTATTCTCTACCCCCTTTGTACCTACATCTTCTCTTCCTTAGACCAAGCTATGCAAGTGTGTTCAGGCTGATCTGGAAGTGGAGGGTTCCCATTGGATCAGCCTCCCTGGTGGTGTGGGAGCTGGGACCTTGATGACCTCTGACCTCTCACAGGGAGCAGCTAAGAAATCCTGGCAACTCTGAGTCACTTCTGCTAACTTGGGCTCCATCTGCCTGGTCTAGACACTGACCTTTGTGGTTTGGGTTGCTTCCATGCTGACATTTATCTTAGCTATAATAATTGCCACTGATAGCAAGAGAAAAACGTACATGAGCTTTTATGACTGGAGGGGGCTGGAAGAGGAGCTGTGGTGGTAGGTGTGCACTGGGCAGATGACTTTTTCAGGCCTCCGGTGAAGCATGTGGGAGCTGCTTCTAGTGATTTGTTAGTGCTTTTCCTGCTGCAAAATACTGCAGCATTGAAGTAGTGATAATACTCTCCCCTAGTACATTGGTACACAACCCCAAGATCATGACCTGAGCCAAAATCTAGAGTTGGAAGCTTAACTGACTAACCAGCCAGGCACCCCTGACACCCCATTTTAAAGATGAAGAAACTGATCCCATTTACTATTGATTATTCAGCATGTAGTGTGTCTACAAAATACCCTGGCCTTGGGTTTGGAAATCCTGGGCTCCAGTTCTGGCTTTGTTGCTTACCAGTCACATCATCTTTAGCAACTTAACGTAACCTCTTGAAGCCTCAGCTGACACATTGGCAGAGTTAATAGGTGTTAACCCTACCTCTTCCAGAAAGATTGTCAGGATGGCCCCAAGGTGAGATGACACGGGTGAAGGAGTTGCTGTTCCCATGCTGTTATGCCACAGCTAGTTCTCACGGAGCCCTGTTGTCTTCCGGCGTGGTGACTGGTGGCCACTGTTTCATGTAGTTCCCCATACAGTCCTGCAGCTAAGGCTTAGTTGGGTGACTGAGCCAAGGTCACACAGTTCAGTGATGCCTGATTCAATGTCAGCCTCTGCCTCTTCTACTGGACCGCGTGGCTCTCTCTGCATTACAGATGAGCTGGGATTCTGCTGCTCTCTAGGGCCAGTGTCCGGCAAGGCACAAGTCCCAGGCTCTCATGATGTGCTGTCCTTGCTTGGCAGATCCCGCACCAGTAGCCTTCTTCCACTGCGAAGTGGTCCCCAAAGAGCCAACCTTGATTCTCAAGTGGCCCTGTCCTCCTGGCGCCAACACGGGCTTCCGGCTGGAGATCAGCAGAGGAGCTTGGGAAAATGTGACAGACCTGGAGAACTGCTCCTCAGAGAACGGCACTGAGTACAGGACAGAAATCACATGTTTGAATTTTTCTACCTCCTACAACATCAGCATCGCTGCCTCTTCCTGCAACAAGACCGCATCTCCCACCCAAAACACCTGCCTCACTGGCATCACAGGTGGGCTTTGTGGTAGTGGCGTGGAGGGGGGGCAGGTGGCATTGTGGTCACTCCTAGAGAACGCCGTCTCAGTGGGTCTGCAAGTGTGGCCTAAAAACCTGTATCTCTTTTTCAATTTCTACTAAAATACTTGTTTTTGTGGGCATAGACTGTTAATTCTATAGAAATCTAGTCTTAAAAAGCAGAGTAAGAGGGACTCTTTTTTTTGTATTCCAAAAGCTTCCTTTGTTTTATAGAATAATTCATTGCCACGTTTTAAGTAGTAAGTTCCCTGATTGCATTACCAAAAAACATTTTCATAGAAATATTCATATATACACAAAAGTAGAAGGAGGCATAAAGAAACCCACATATCCATCACCACCCAATTGGATGTTTGTCAGAGTTTGACGAATCTTCTTTCATTTAACTCCCCTCCTCCCTGACTGGATTACTTTGAGATCAGTCCTGGTCATTCTATACCTTTATTTATAAATATATCAGGAAGCATTCCTCCAAGATAGAAGCTCCTTTCCGCTTTCTGACAGAACCACATTGCTCTTACCATCACACTTAAAAAGTGAGAAGTGCTTTTATTCCCTATGATCACATATCCAGTCAAGATTCCCATTTCCCTAGAATCCATATGGATAAGCTCCCCACCTATTTTGAGGCACAGGGATCACTTCCTGTCCAGGAGATCCCACTAGTCAAACTTTTCATGCTCATTGTTCTTATTTTTTTGTACTTGGAAAAAAGGTTCCTTATTATGTCTTTGTTTTGTTTTTACCTGTCTTTTCCTTGCAATGTCTTTGCCAACATTATGTCTTAGATCAGCCTGGTGGGTTGGTTTTGTTTTGTGCTCTTGACTCCTGTATATATGTTTCCTTTGGGGTATTAGAATGTTTCTGGAAATTTCCCAAAGAATCCGTGAGTGTAATAAGAAAAAAAGACCTCTTACTATAGGAACACTGACTTGAAAATGTTTGAGGGGTTCTGTGCACAGAGCCTTGGATTTAGACAGGGAGACCTGGGTTCGATTCTGAGTTCTGCCTTTTGCCAGCTATGGGATCTCAGAAGAGCTACCTAACCTTTATGAGCCTTGTTTTTCTTGGTTATAAAAAGGGGAAATAATACTAGCTTTCAGGATTGTTATACAAATTAGATGAGGTAATGTGTTTGCAAGACCCCTTGAGAGTGGCCATGTATGGCTGCTCAGGTTGTGCACCACACAGTTCCAGGGGACACCATTCATATGGACTACAGTGTGCATGGGGCTCCTTGAAGTTGTGTAGTACACAACTGTATCAGATGCCCTGGGTCACACTCCTTCAGGTTTCTGCAGCAGTCTAGAACACAATAGAAATAATGAACCTTCTCTGTAGTTTCTGTTTTATAGTGTCGTCTCTTCAGCTGCTGAGAAACATAAGCCATATCTGACTCGGTATCTTTAGGGCTATACGCAGTGCCTAGGGAAGAGAAGGAACTTGTCAGAAATAGTTGTTTCTGAAGCTGAACAGTATGGTAGGTTTGGATAATGACCAGTTCTTTAGTCCAGTAATTCTCTTACTTTTCAATCTGTACCTCTCCCTTTCCTCAGATGAATTTTTCTTTGATTTATATATTTGTTTGAGAGAGAGAGTGGGTTGGGGGGTGGGGAAGAGGGGCAGAGGGAGAGAATCTTCAAGCAGACTCCGGGCTGAGCATGGAGCCTGATGCAGGGCTCGAGCTCATGACCCATGAGATCATGACCTGAACCGAAACCAAGAGCTGATCTTTCAACCATCTGAGCTATGCGGGTGCCCCCCTCCCGCAGATGAACTTTTATAGACAAAATTAACATCTTTTATTTATCATAAAGGTGGAGCTGCATTTTCTCTGAGAGGTATGGGATGGGTAATCTCGGAGAACTGGAGTGATGGTCTTCTAGCCGTCATTTGTTAGTTGCTGACTCTATGCCCGGGGAGAGGGACACTGGTGAGTAAGGCAGACGGGGTACCTGGAGCATAGGATTCAGATAAGCACAGAGAGGGAGAGGATTTCCAGCCCTGTAGGTAGATGAGCTAGCATGCCGCTGACAATCTAGTCCCCTCTGGGCAGCTAACAGGCAAAGAGCTGAGGGGAATCCCCGGAGTCTAGGCTGGGAAGCCTGGCTAGGTGGTTGACAATTAGACATGGGGATAGCGCCCCCAAGTGGTCACTGCTCTCAGTTACTTGAGAGGTTGCCGAAGCCTGGTTCAAAGCTGTGCTGTCCTATAGAAAATAATAGGAGTCTCTTGCAGCATTTAACATTTCCGAGGGGCTGCATTAAAAAAAAAAGTAAGGGCTGCCTGGGTGGCTCAGTGGGTTAAGCCTCTGCCTTCAGCTCAGGTCATGATCTCAGGGTCCTGGGATCGAGTCCCGCATCGGGCTCTCTGCTGGGCAGGGAGCCTGCTTCCTCCTCCCTCTCTCTCTCTCTCTCTCTGCCTACTTGTGATCTCTCTCTGTCAAATAAATAAAATCTTAAAAAAAAAGAAAAAAAAAGTAAAAAGGGGCACCTGGGTGGCTCAGTGGGTTAAGCCTCTGCCTTCGGCCCAGGTCATGATCTCAGGGTCCTGGGATCGTGCCCTGCATCGGGCTCTCTGCTCAGCAGGGAGCCTGCTTCTGCCTCTCTCTCTGCCTGCCTCTCTGCCTCCTTGTGATCTCTCTTTCTTTGTGTCAAATAAATAAAATCTTTAAAAAAAATAAAAACATCATTATATATTATATATTAAAAACATTCCGACACGTAATCTACACAAAGTCAATTATCGATGAATTATTTTACATTCTTTTCTCATGCTCAGTCTTCGGCATCCAGTCCATGATTATACGCCTAGAATGCCCGAACTGGGGCTGGTCATGTTTTAGCAGCTGAGTAGCTCTGCGTGGCTGGTGGCTGCCACCCTGGGCAGCACCAAGTGTGGGAGCCCCGCTGCCGTGTTTTTGTTCAGTTTTCTCAGTCTCCCTGAATCTTGACTATAATGATGAAAACATTCGAACTGTACGTGGGAGACAGATTTAGGTAAAGGGAGAGTATGTGTGTGTGTGTGTGTGTGTGTGTGTGTGTGTAGAAGGATCATCTTTAATTCAGCGTTTTCTTCCTCTTGTGTTAACTCGGAGGCTGACTTCAGCAGCTCCGTTCAGAAAGGGGAGGCACAATCTCGTGAAGGTCGTGCATGGAATGTTCCTGCATGGGCTTTTTTGGGAGGGGAATCAGTTGGGTTTCTCTAGGTGGCATTTTAAACCAACTCCAGCAAAAAAAATGAGGACTTTAGTTTGAAGAATGTGGACCAGGAACACAGCCAGGTCTCAGGAGAAAGCGCATCCTCTCCATGTCAGCTTTGCTTTCTTTCTTTTCTTTTTTTAAAGATTTTATTTATTTATCAGAGAGAGAGAGAGCACACAAGCAGGCAGAGGCGGAGAGAGAAGTAGGCTCCCTGCCAAGCAAGGAGCGGGATGTGGGACTCAATCCCAGGACCCTGGAATCATGACCCGAGCCGAAGGCAGCGGCTTAACTGACTGAGCCACCCAGAGGCATCCCTCAGCTTTGCTTTCATCCAGGTCTCTCTGTTCCATCATGGTCCTCAGCCAACCAAACCGTCTGGTGCCGTGGCCACACGGTGGGCAGGTGATTGCAGACAGCTCCCACCTCAGAGTCCCAGCCACACAGGCTCTGTCTCGCTCTCCATCCACCCTGGTTCTCTGGGTCAGGATGATAAGACGATAAGAAAGTTAGGTTGTCTTCAACAAACAAGGCTGCTGGGAGCCTGCCCGGGTGTGTGGCTGGGCATGCTGAAGGTGCCGTTGTGAGCTGGGGATCTGCCATCTCTGCCCCCTACTTCCTTTACCTGTCCCTTGCTCTGGATGTGCTTTCCCTGAGCCCCACTCCCCGCTCCCAGAGCAAGGGCAGAGCTTGAAGGCACTACAGCAAACTTCTCCTTAATAATTTTGTTCCCTCTTTGGTTTTAAATGGTGGGTGATCATGTTTTGCTTTGTTCTGTTTCAGACCCCCCTTCTCCAGATGGATCCCCGAATATTACGTCCATCAGTCACAATTCCGTAAAGGTTGAGTTCAGTGGCTTTGAAGCCAGCCACGGACCCATCAAAGCCTATGCGCTGATCCTCACCACTGGGAATGGTAAGGAGGGGTCGGTTATGGCTCCAATAGCCCAGGAGCCATGCCGTGACAGGGTCCCATTCCTGTGCCCACTTAGGCACACTGGAGATACAAGCACATGTCTGTTTTTACGCTGTCACCCACGCTTTGGCACTCAGAAGGCGGTGGGTGAGCTCTTTGTCCGATGATCTAGGTCAGGGTTGACAGACTTTCTGTGAAGGGCTGGATAGCAAATAGTTTCAGCTTTGCAGGCCGTGCAGTCCCTCTCACAGCTGCTCGACTCTGGCACTGTGGGGTGAGAGCGGCCGCAGAAGGGGCGTGAAGAATGAGTGTGTCTGTTCCATTAAAATATTATTTATCAGAATGGGTGGCCGGCTGGATCTGGCCTGTGGGTTGTACTTTGCTGACCTCTGACCTAGGTTTTTCTTCTCTTTTACAACACAGGATCTTTCAGGTGACAGAATGTTAGTCTGTTAGCCAACTCTCTCTCTCTCTCACACACACACACACACGTGCGTGCACGCATGTGCACACACACGTACACCTGTTACACTAGAGGGTGGCTTTCTCTCGAAGGAAAACAGAAAGTGACTTCTGCATTTGTGGTTAAAAACTTGCAGAAAGCATCCTCACAGCTGGGGGGGGGGGCTCACATGCTCCTTTTCCCCAGTGGGGCTCCATTACATTCTTTGGTGGGAAGAAGGGTGTGATTTGGGGTTGTTCTTGTTAGTGTTAGCTGTCCTTGTGCAAGCACAAGGCTGCATTTTCAAGGCCACGTTCTCTTGTTTTGTTGATTCTTTAAATGGGAACAATGCAGTACTGCCTCTGCCCATTCTCTCAGCCCTGCCCAGGGTACTGTCCTCACCTCCTTGAGGACCCAGAGGTGGAGCCCCTTGTGAGGGGTGTGGGGATCCTGGAACACAAGGACTTTCCTGGTGTCATAAACCCATGGCAGGGTTTCCACAACTGATGCTGAGATCTCTCAGTCTCTCTGTCTTTTCGTTTTGGGTCTGTTTCAAGTCATTTTGTGGTGAAGGTTTCCAGCAAAATCCAAGCTTAGACGTTGTTGAATGAAGGAGGAAATATTTCATAGTGACCACAGTGACCAATATCACCCTGTGGTAAGGAAACCACAGGCACTGAGTCGATGGTCTGGCTTGAAAATCAACCCCACTGTATATGCAGTGTGGTCTTGGGCCCAGGTCCTTTAAGCTTTCCATGCCTTCATTTTCCCACCTGTAAGATGGGTACAGTATAAACCCATGTGATGAGACTGTTGTCAGTGTCTGTCGTTTAGTGCACAGAGATTAAGTAAAGCAGGTACAACTTAGTTTAAGTGAAGCCTGACGGAGAGCACATGTGAGAGATGGGAGCTATCGTCATTACCGCCCAGCATCAATGTCACTATTTAGATACGTGAGAAATGGAAATCTCTCTCTGCAGTCACTTTCTTATGACTTTCTTTCTGTGTGCCTTTCTTAGCTGTTCAGCCATCTGCAGATGTTTTGAGATACACGTATGAGGATTTCAAAAAGGGGGCCTCAGACACTTACGTGACATACCTCATAACCACAGAAGAGAAGAGACGTTCTCAGGGCTTGGCTGAGGTCTTGAAATATGAAGTCGATGTTGGGAACGAGTCAACCACACACGGTTATTACAACGGGAAGCTGGAACCCCTGGGCTCCTATCGGTAATGCCCTAGTAGTTCTTGCCCTCTGGGGCCAATCCTCGTGAGTGTGAAGTTTGCACACCACGGTGGTGGCCCTGTCTCAGCTATCTCTTTCCTTCTTGTCATCCCATAGGGCTTGTGTGGCCGGCTTCACCAACATCACCTTTAACCTTCGCAATAACGGACTCATAGACGGGCCCGAGAGCTACGTGTCCTTCAGTCCCTATTCAGATGCAGTGTTCTTGCCCCAGGATCCAGGTAGAAAAGAACAACAGTGCTCTTAACATCTCAGTGGGGTTTTGCTTCTGGTGTGGACAGAAGGCCAGGAGTCTGCATGCCTCCCTCTATCCCTGGGAGGGCTGGTCTCTCCTCTCAGAAGCTGAGAGGTCTCGTGGCCGTCAAGGGCCACATCTGCTTCCTGGAAGGAGGCCCCCCGCCCTGCCCGCCCCCACTCTCTCTCTCCTCAGCCCATTGCCCTTCCACTCTGCAAACACATTTAGTCCTTTTTCTCAGAGTGGTCATTCGTGTGCCCACGTGCCGGGCACCATTTGACTTTAGTGCGTGGCACCTTCAAATGTGAGGGCCAAAGGAGCCGCAGAAATTGTCTTGTGCAGCTCCTCTCTGAGACACGAGGCTGTGAAGGCCCAGAGAGGGGCAGTGACTTGCGTAGAGGCAGGCTTGATACTGTGGCCTCAAACTCCTTGTCAAGCACTCCTGTCCTTTGTCACACAGAACAAAGTGATTCTGGAGCCTCAGGGACCCAAGGGAGTATGCAGCTTACCTTCAGGCCAGCGGCAAAGTGATCCGCTGGTTTGTTAGTGTGTCTGGTTTTTACACTTGATAGTTGTTGGCTTCAGGAAAGAAGCCCCAGGAGCCAAGTTCAGGGAAGCCCCAGCCCCTCCCCCAGTAATCCGAGGGGTTTTCTGTCACTTGAGCACAGTGCTGTTGGTACTTCTGCTCATTGGTGGCTGTTAGTCTCACAGAGTTAGAGGTGGCAGGAACCACAGGGACCATTTTTTTCTAGTGGTTTTTAAACCGGTCACGCCACCAAGCAGGACCCAGGTCCGAGACCCTCCCTGCCCCACCCTGCCTCCACAAGAGCATTTCTGCCTGGTTTTCTACTTTGTATATTGGGCTGCTGCTTGCAATTTCATCTGAAGAAAGACATCAGCAGTAAGAACAACTCGAAAATCATAGACAGCCCAGTTCCTTATGTTTGCAGTGGAGGAACCCTGGGGGAGGGGAGCCGTGACTTTCTCAAGACCAGCCCATTGGTGGTGGGCTGGGGTGGGGGAACCTGGCTCCCAAATGCCTGGACTAATTTTATGTCCAAAGATATTTAGCGTATGTGTGCGTGCGTGCGCACATCTTTTTTTTTTAAAGATTTTATTTATTTGTCAGAGAGAGAAAGAGTGAGCACAGGTAGACAGAATGGCAGGCAGAGGCACTCTTCAGAGGCAGAAGTGGGCTCCCTGCTGAGCCACGAGCCCAATGTGGGACTAGATCCCAGGACGCTGGGATCATGACCTGAGCTGAAAGCTGCCGCTTAACCAACTGAGCCACCCAGGCGTCCCACATCTTTTTTTTTTTAAACTTAATTTTGATGAACATTTTTTTCATGTGTCTGTTAGCCATTTATATGTCTTCTGCCCCCAAACCACATTGAGATACCACATTACACCAGTTAGAATGACCAAAATCAACAGAACGGGAAACAACAGGTGTTGGAGAGGATGTGGAGAAAGGGGAGCTCTCATACACTGTTGGGAATGCAAGTTGGTGCAGCCACTTTGGAGAACAGTGTGGAGATTCCTCAAAAAACTAAAAATAGAGCTTCCCTCTGACCCTGCAATTGCACCACTGGGTATTTACCCCATACATACAGATGTTCTGAAAAGAAGGGCCATCTGCACCCCAGTGTTCGTAGCAGCAATGGCCACAGTCGCCAAACTGTGGAAAGAGCCAAGATGCCCTTCAATGGATGAATGGATAAAGAAGATATGGTCCATATACACTATGGAGTATTCTGCCTCCATCAGAAAGGATGAATACCCAATTTTGTATCAACATGGACGGGACTGGAAGAGATTATGCTGAGTAAAATAAGTCAAGCAGAGAGAGTCAATTATCATATGGTTTCCCTTAATTGTGGAACATAAGGAGCGATATGGAGGACATTAGGAGAAGGAAAGGAAAAGTGAATTGCGGGAAATTGAAGGGGGAGACGAAGCATGAGAGACTGTGGACTCTGCGAAACAAACTGAGGGTTTTGGAGGGGAGGAAGTAGGGGGTTGGGTGAGCCTGGTGGTGGGTATTAAGGAAGGCAAGTATTTTATTTTATTTTTTTAATTTTTATTAACATATAATGTATTATTAGCCCCAGGGGTAGAGGTCTGTGAATCATCAGGCTTACACATTTCACAGCACTCACCATAGCACATACCCTCTCCAATGTCCATAACCCAACCACCCTCTCCCAACCCTCCTTCCCCCGGCAACCCTCAGTTTGTTTTGTGAGATTAAGAGTCTCTTATGGTTTGTCTCCAAGGAGGGCATGTATTTCATGGAGCACTGGGTGTGGTGCATAAACAATAGATCTTGGAACACTGAAAAAATAAAATTAAAAAAATAAAAAATTTTATTCAAATTCAATTAACATATAGTATATTATCAACTCGTGAGCATCTTCTGAAGTGCTTCCTGTTTGGACTTTTCCCAGGTGTCATCTGTGGAGCAGTTTTTGGGTGCATCTTTGGTGCCTTGGTAATAGTGGCTGTGGGCGGCTTCATCTTCTGGAGAAAGAAAAGGTGATTGTTTATGTTGGTGACAATACCCTACTTTTTAAGGGACTTTTTTTTTTTTTTTTTAAGATTTTACTTATTTATTTGACAGAGACACAGCAAGAGAGGGAGCACAAGCAGGGGGAGTGGGAGACAGAGAAGCAGACTCCCTGCTGAGCAGGGAGCCTGATTCGGGGCGCGATTCCAGGACCCTGGCATCATGACCTGAGCTGAAGGCAGATGCTTAATGACTGAGCCATCCAGGCGCCCCTAAGGGAGCTTTTTACTATGGAAAATTTCAGACAGTCACACGATTGGAAGGACCAGTGTCATGGGTCCCACACTTCTCCACTGCTGGCCAGTCCTGCTTCCCCTCAGCCGCCCCGGCATCAGGTCCTGGTGAACACTGCCGTGTAAGGTGCTTCCTCGGAACTGTGCCTTCTGGTTCCCGAATCAATGGTGTGGTGTTAAGAGATTTCACTCTCGAGTTAGCTAAGTTTGAACACATGTGTGGTCTGACTAGCAGTAGGGAGCTTTGCCGGGATGTCTAGGAGACTCTGTGATGTGACACCGAGCGTTAAATAGATACAGTGTGTGAGTAGTAAAAATAGCATCTCTGTTTTGAGTGCTTCCTGTGTGCCTGGATTTGTGTTTTCCATCAATTCTCATATTCATGGGGCTCTAGGAGGTGGGTCTTGAAAGCCCCATTGCAAGGACACACAAGCTTAGTGTAGGAAGTGTGGAAGCGAACTTGAACCCGGTGTTTGCACTTCATTGCTCGCTCTCCTGTCTGACCATGTGTGGGGCACGTGAAGCCTGTGTATCTGCTGGCATTCATTTGCACTCCTCAGGTGCTGCCAGCCAGGGAGTTTCCTTCTGGCTCAGAGTTCCTGAAAGCAGCTCCGCCAGGGTCTTCTGCCGCCATCTTGCCCTGTTGGGTTGACAGGCAGATTTTAAATGTGTGTGTGTGTGTGTGTGTGTGTGTGTGTGTGTGTGTGTGTGAGAGGAGGGGTCAAAACAGCTTTATTGTTTTTTGTTGAAATAAGTGTTATACATGCTTGTGGTAACAAAACAAAAACAAAGCAGAAAAGAAAAAGAAGAGCAAAGGAACTAGATAATTCATAATCACAGCTCCTGCACAAAACTACATTTCACATTGATATGGTTTTCTAGTCTGGACAGCTTCAAATCTTCTTCATTTTAAGTAGATACAGAGTATGCAACTGTGTGGAAATTATGCAATTTTCCTGATGTCTTCAGTTTTTTTTTTGTTACAGTTAGTTAACTTGTCTCTAAATCTCTGGGCACATTCATGATTTTTCCTTAGGCTAAATCCCAAAGTGGGCAGTTTGCTGACTCTTTGGGTATGGTGCCTGTTTCCAATTTTTTTTTTTTTTTTTAAGATTTTATTTGTTTGAGTAAGAGAGAGAAAGAGAGAGATAGAGCATAAGCAGGCAGGAGGGGGACAGGGAGAGGGAGAAGCAGGCTCCCTGCTGAGCAGGGAGCCCAATGTGGTGCTTGATCCCAGGACTCTGAAATGGCAGCCTGAGCTAAAGGCAGATGCTTACCCGACTGAGCCCCTCAATTTTGATACATACTGACAGGTCACCTTCCAGAAGGGGTGTGTGTATATGTGTGTGTGTTTGTGTGTTTGTGTATATTTTAAACACCAATATGGGGTTTAGCCAACAATGCAGGAGATTGCCAGGAGTCCCACCACCATACCTATAGTGGAGGTATTTTCTGGTTTATTTCATTAACTTATCGGGAAGCCCTTCTCAAAGAAGAGTATGAAGAAATGACTCTGGCTTTACAAAGGAGTCATGCTGCGGATTCACATTTACCCAGAGGTATTTCTAACGGTGGCCTGAGCAAGGTTCTTCCATACTTTTGGATGGTATGAAAGAGAGTTACTTCGCAGATTTGTAACCAGGGTTTGCTGCCTAGACCTCTAAGCTTAGTGTTAGGGAACAAGATTTAGTGTCATATATATATATTATATATATACATATATAAAAAAGGCATTTTGTAGATACATGAAAGTGGAAAAGCCCAGAATTACCCTTTTTTTGGTCTTAATGGGTCTTTGTTTCTTTTAAAACAGGAAAGATGCGAAGAATAATGAGGTATCCTTTTCTCAAATTAAGTAAGTCTCTGGAGTTATGAGCTTTATTTGAAGACATTTAATCCCCCAATCTGTTCAGTAACTATCTAGAGAATTTTTGGTGGAACTTGCTGTCCTTTTTTCTAACACATTTGGCCATGATCATCCCGAAGTTCTCGCTAGCTTTGTTTTTCTGCAAGGAATCTGTTTATTTGTCTCCTGAAGCTAGTAGCTTCCTTGCCATGTTCTCCTAAGGCGAGTAAAACCTCACTTCCATATTCTACCAATAAATTTGTATTTAAATTTAAATAAAATAAATGGGTTATCAATATTCGAGGAGAGGACTTTGTTGGAAGTCACAAAGCCAGTTGGTTACATGAGAGGGTCTAGAAGTGAGATTTCCTGATTTACGTTTCAGTGGTTTGTAAACAACATTATAGTGAGCCCTCCCTCCCTCATTTATTACTATGGTTTTTGTTCTTTTGGGGAGATGTTTACTATTATCTCTCGAGTCATGACTGAGTCAGTGTCTCTAATGGATTATTTTTTTTCTTTCCCTTTCTATGATGAAGACCTAAAAAGTGAGTAGCTGCTTTAATTTTTTAATAACTTGTATTTTTCTGTTTTGAGCATGAACTTTATTGAATATAAAAAAGAGTTCTAAGAAGTTGTTCTGTTTTCTTAGATCCAAGTTAATCAAAGTGGAGAACTTCGAGGCCTACTTTAAGAAACAACAAGCGGACTCCAACTGTGGGTTTGCAGAAGAATATGAAGTACGTGGTTGTACATAACGTGTTTTTTAACTGCTTTACGTTTCTTCCAAAAGTTGGGAACCCGCCCATTTTTGTCGCAGGGAGAAGCGCTGGGTGAGAGGAGGCCCTCGTGGAGGGCGGAGGAACTCTTGCATGTCGCCCCGGGGTCCCACTGTGGGCTGCGAGCCCTTAGATGTACCCCCCAACTGCTAGTGGTTTGTGTGTTTAACCTTGTTGAGAAATGAAGATTATGCAGAGAGAGGGAGAGAAACTGGGCACTTCAGTCGGAGGGCTGTCCAATGGAGTAGTTGGGAAGCTGTGGGGGCTGGCGTGGGGCGCCGTGTGGCCCAGGTCGATTCCTGAGCATCATGTGAAGAGCCTCGGAAAGAGTTCCTGTGCTTCCATCCTGTTCCGTCCTGTCCAGTGTGCTCTGACCACCCCCACCAGCCCAGAGCCCCTCCCTCAGAACGGCCACGCACACTCACACACTCGCTCTCCCCGCCCTGCCCTGCCCCCCTCCCCACCCTGTCCTGCCCTGCTGCCCTCCCTGCCCTGCCTCCCTTGCCTGCTGCCCTGCTGCTGTCTCTGCCTCGCCATTTGCATTGGCTTCCTGTGGCTGCCATAACAAATCACCACAAACTCGTGGCTTAAAACATTAGATTTGTATTCTCTTGTGGTTCTGGAGGCTCTACTAAGTCTAGAGTCAGGTGTCAGCAGACCAGTCCTCCCTCCATCTCTCTGGGCGGGGATCCCCTTCCTTGCCTCTTCCGAAGTGGGTGGCTCCAGGTGTTCTGTGGCTTGGGGCTGTGTCTCTGCTCTATGGCTCCCCCCCTCCCTGTGGCTCCCCTCGGGGAGTCTTGGGTGAGCACACTTGTTACTAGATTTGGGGCCCACCTGCAGATTCCGGGATGATCTCACCTCAATTCTCAAATCCATTCCGCAAGACTCTTTTCCAAAAGCAGCTCACAGCCACAGGTTGCGGGGATTAGGATATAGGCCTGCCTTTTTGGGGGCTGCCATTCAACCGACTGCATGACTCAAAGCACCGCTCAGGACGTAAATTCTGTCTTTGGGTCCCTTTCCCCTGTGAGGTGTTGCTTGTCAGTGACGTCCAGCATTTATCTAATTCTGCCTCGTTGTAAAGTTAGTGATTTCCGCCTACTCCCCGCTCCCAGGTTGTAAGCTCCTTGAAGACAAGGATTATGCTTTTTCTTTGAGTGGGACCTCTGCATTAGTTCCCACGGGCTGCCGTAACAAAGCACCACAGACAGGGTGGCTTCTGACAACAATTGTTCTCTCATGGTTCTGGAAATCAGGGGTCCAAAATCAAAGTGTTGGCAACGCCTTGCTTCATCTGAAGCCTCTAGGGAAGGCTCCTGCCAGAAGCTTCAGCCAGCTTCTGGAAGCTCCAGGCATTCTTGATGTGTGGGAGTCTAACTCCTCTGCCTGCCTTCATCTCAGCAACCTGGCTCCCCTCATATGTCTGTATCTTGGTGTCTCTTCTCTTAGAAGGACATCAGTCCTGTTGGATGAAGGGCCCACCCTACTCCAGTATGACCTCATCTTCTTCTTCTTCTTCTTTTTTTTTTTAAAGATTTTATTTATTTATTTGACAGACCTAGATCACAAGTAGGCAGAGAGAGAGGGGGAAGCAGGCTCCCTGTGGAGCAGAGAGCCCGATGCGGGGCTTGATCCCAGGACCCTGAGATCATGACCTGAGCCAAAGGCAGAAGCTTAACCCACTGAGCCACCCAGGAGCCCCCATGACCTCGTCTTCTTTTGATGACAGTGGCAAAGACCGAAGTTCCAAATAAGGCTGCATCATTCCCAGGTCCCAGGGATCAGAACTTCAGCCTATCTTTTTGGTGGACACAGTTTAACCCAAAACACCTCTGCACTCCCACTTTGTTCTGTCGTGCTCTGTGATCATTATAACTAACATCTGGGCACTAAACAAACGGACAACTCATTTGTTTTCAGGATCTGAAGCTTGTTGGAATCAGTCTACCCAAATATGTGGCGGAGCTGGCTGAGAATAGAGGAAAAAATCGCTATAATAACGTTCTGCCCTGTAAGTCGTTGTTGTTGTTTTTTTTTTTTTTCCCCCATAGGCTCTTCCCTGTTCTTGGTCTCTGGCTGTCAGGCCTCTAACAGTGGAGGTTGAATGGGACCAGGGTGCTGGCCAGCCACGCCCACGATCATTCATGAGTCCCCTGTGGGGTGCTAAGCCCTTTATTTAGGCATATTCCACTGAATCCAGCCGTCAGGAGAACTTATGAAGTAGGTAGTAGAATATTCGGTTTGTAGATGAGAAAATTGAGGCACAGGGTAGCTAGGGGGTTTGCCCAGAATCGCACAGAGGGCCATGGCGGGCCAGGGCTATCGTTTCTTTCTTGGAAAGGGCCAGAGTCCCTGCTCTTATCCCCTCCCTTTTAAAGCCCCTCATTTCAGCTACTGTTGCTCTGGAAAGGAAGGGAGCAGGAGGAGGACGGGAGTAATGTTTTCTGCTTATCCAGATACATCTCTGGTGGGCTGATGAGAACATTCCACAGCTAAATAGGACTTGTATTTGAATTCACATATTGGAAAAGTAACAATGTCTGCCTAATGGATGGGGATAACATCCAACAAAGCAAATGGGGTTTAAAATGAGAGTGATTTATCACATCATCCGTGGAGATGAAAGGTCAGCCCTCCTCCACGGAAAGCTCTTTGTGGTCTCTCTCGGGTGGGAATTAGGGCACGAAGAACTTATCAATAGATTGCAGCTGTGTTCTGATTTTCGCTGTCATTTATAGGCTCTGTGAATGATTTTTCCACGAGGACATTTAGAGACATTGTCTTTTTTCTTCGAAGCTGTGTTTTTCTTTTCCGTTCTAAAACGTTAACTTCTGCTTCGATTCAGGATTTTTTAGCTTCTGCATTCTTTCTCTTTGTGCCTCCTGCCGTGTCCTTGTACTGACAGCAGGTACTGACCCTTGTTCCAAGAAAAGTGCTTTCAAAATCAGGCTGGTGGGATGTGCCTCAGAACGGCCTGTCCATGGTTAACTCAGGATCGTTGGCCTGTTCCTGTGAATGTTGCAGAGATTTTCAGATCCAGAGTTTGGGAGAGTTTTGGGCTGAAACTCATGTAGGTCACTGAGTTTGGAATTGTCGTGTTATTTTGTCCAGGGGAGAGTGAGATAATGTGTGATCAGAGGCAGGGACACACAGGTGATGCTACTGATTACATTTGAAATTCTAACATTACTTCATTTCTTGAGTTGGGCAAGCTTGTGTGTGCATTTATTTTTGTAGTGTTTATACGCAACTGATAAATTGTGTGTGTATTTTTAAGATGAAAACACAAGGATTTTGTGTTTTAGATCTTCCCACCCATAGTTGTCTTCCACATTCAGTTTATGCCTGAATTTGGTACTTTTTGTAATGACATTTTTAGGAGAATAGAGAAAGTATGCAAACCTTTCCTTCGTGGGAAGCGCACTAGATTTGAATTCTGAGTGTCTTTGACCAGACATTAGTACTTAATCTCACAGACCCTCAGTTTCCTCATTTGTAAAATGGGCATAAAAGCCAGAAGGGTGGTTTTGAGGAATAAATACAATTGCTCAGTGCATCTCTTGGCTTGTGACACACACACACCAAGGATGCTAATAGCAGTAGGTTGGTGTTGTCTGAGAAGGAGGTCTGGCATGATGAAGAGCTCAGACCCTCGCTGTAGGCTGCCTGGGGTTCGAACCCTGGCTCTGCCAGTGCGTAGCTCTGCTGGGCTTCTGCAGGCAATTGCCTGACTCCTCTGTGCCAGTCACTTGTGCTGACTATAAGGATCAAGTAGGCCATCTCCATAAAATGCCATGTGTTAACACCTTCAGGATGTGAGAGGAGCCCCTGTGTTGCCATTTTTGTACTTTTCTCTCTTGTGTGTAACTCTCCTCAAATATTTCTAATGAGGACATTTTTCTCTCAATGCCACAGATGATATTTCCCGCGTCAAGCTTTCCATCCAGACCCACTCAGCTGATGACTACATCAACGCCAACTACATGCCTGTAAGTGGGGAGATGAGCCCAGAGCATGGCTTGTTTGGGTGAAATCCTTGGGGCTCCTCCTTGTGTCTTTGACACTGAATTTGGGTTGCTTCCCATTTTCTAGGGCTACCATTCCAAGAAAGATTTCATTGCCACACAAGGGCCTTTGCCCAACACTTTGAAAGATTTCTGGCGTATGGTTTGGGAGAAAAATGTATATGCCGTTGTTATGTTGACCAAATGTGTCGAACAGGGAAGGGTAAGTGTTTCGTTTATTTTTTACTTAAGTTATTTTAAAATTTATTTTATTTAATTATTTTAATTTAAATTATTTAATTAAATTAATGCATTCATTTCGACTGTGGTGAAGGGTATCTTAAGAAGCATTTGTCTTTCTAAAGAAAACACTCCCCCAACCATCAGTACCTCTCTTCTTAGAAACTCATTTTCTGTCTTTTCTCCTCTAAGAGAAAAGTTTAAAAATATCTTTAAAAAAAAAAAGCATTTTACTGTTACCTTCTTTTGTGGATGAATAGCAATGTTCTCTATTCACGAGGTTGCTGCTGGAGTTACAAGTAGTGGGAGTGCGGTCAGCTCCACGCAGAGCTCGTGGGGCTGGAGCACGGGGTCATCTCCATGCTGGGAGTGGGCGCCAGCCCTTTGTGTCTCTAAGCAGCCAGCATCTCATCTGTGAGATGAGGGATTCGACCAACTTGGTGATCAAACATAGCTTTTAACACTGGAACCCCTCCTCTACCCCAGATCTCAGACTCCTCCCTAGATAAGTCTCAGCTCTCGCCTCTCCCTTTTAATATTCTTCATTTTGCTTTAATTTAGCAGATGTTTACCCTGCCCCAAGTATGTGTAGGGTGCTGTGCTACGGGCTGGCGATGAGGGAGGGAGAGATAACAGTGAGCCCTAAGATGTGGTTCCCATTTTCACATGGCTCTGGGTATAGAAGCCCGTGTTCTGCCTCACTTCCTTGCATCCAGAGAACAGGTTGTCATGCAAACAAAAGAACTTTGCTTATGAATGCAAATAAACTTTATGGTGTGATGGAGCTCAAGGCCTACCCCGTGGAACAGTTTCATAAATCAGTGTTAGGCAAATGAAAATGATGTAGTTGAATGAATGGGGAACATATTTGTTGTTTATCTCAAGTCAGGGGAGAAGTGGATTTACTGGCTCCAGGTAAAAAAGAAAGGGGGCCAGTCACTTTATTCCATGTATGTTATTTCTTTCCTCTAACAGTGCTCCTTTATAATTATTGTGTAGATGGGGAAACTGAGGCTCAGAGAACTTAAGAACTTGCCCACACAGTAGCAGCAGACACCCAGCTGGGAAGAGGCTGAGCTGAGGGCATCAGCTCCATGTCATTGTGTGTCTGAGTCCTGTGTTCTTTGTGGGAGCAGTGGTCTGGAAACTGGGATCTTTTTAAAAAAATACAGATCCCCAGCCAGAGTCAGAAGCCTGGAGGTGGAGTCCGGGCATCTGTTTTTAGAGCAAAATAGACCTCCCCAGGGTGAGTCAGATAATTGGGTTTGGACGGCACCTGCAGTAGAACTCACCTCGGAAAGGTGGGGAGGGGGAATGGAGGAGGGAGAAAGAGTGTGTGTTTGTGTGGGGGTATTAAGTCATCTGTCAAATTAGAGATTCAAATATTCTTGCAGAGCAGATGTTTCCAGATTTTTATTGTTTACATCTGCCCACCGATTTATTTAAATTGAAGACCCGGAGTGATTTAATTTGATTATTTTTATTCGTGTCTGTATTTGTATTCTAATTAGTGTGAGTCTGAAAGTACTGGGGAAGGTTCTCATTTCTTTTAGCTGCACGGGGTTATGGGTCAGTCTGAATTTAGTTCGGAGGACAGTCGTGGGCTGGCGGCAGTCAGAGCCGAAGGAAGCCAGCTGGGACTGTGTCCTCAGAGAAGGGACAATGACTGTTCTGCTCTAAATCCATTTTCATGCAGAAATGGGGGCTCAGGGTGGGCCAGATCTTCTGAGTTCTCAGGAGAAGCTGGGGAATCTGGAATTTTATGAGAAACCTCCCAATTGTAAAAGAGTTGGCCATAATTGTAAATTAAAAAACAATTTTGGGGGTCTGACAGAACCCAGCTAAAGGGCTGACCCAGTCTCTGATGCCAGTTTCCAATAGCCAGTCTCCATAATGAAGCTGTAGTGATGGTGGACGGTGCGACCTGACTTTTTGAATAAAAATGCAATTTTACTTTAGACCAAATGTGAGGAGTACTGGCCCTCCAAGCAGGCTCAGGACTATGGGGACATAATGGTGGCAATGACATCAGAAGTCGTTCTTCCAGAATGGACCATCAGAGACTTCACGGTGAAAAATGTAAGTAAGAGGCCAAGATGGATAGGCCTCAGATAAGAAGACCCTATAGAAGTTTGGGGTGATATTTTTAGGTTGATATTAACCAATATGTATATTTTTTGTTATGCATCAGAAAAATACTTTTGCTCTCTTTTCACAGAATGAAAACTATCTGCATACACTCTAAAGCAACCCTTAGCTTTAACTTTCTTAAGAGGAAGTTCATGTTATTTTTTTATTGTTCCCTTTTGAAGTGTAGTTGACATAGAATATTACGTTAGTTTCAGGTGTACAACATAGTGACCCAGTAATTACATACTTTATGTGGTGCTCACTGGAGTAAGTGTAGTTCCCATCTGTCACCATACAACCTTATTACAACATTATTGATTCTATTCCCTACGCTGTCCTCTTCGTCCCTGTGACTTACACATTTTGTAAGTGGGAGTTTGTGGGTCTTAGTCCCCTTTACCCCTTTCGCCCACCCCTGACCCACTTCCCCTCTGGCAGCCACCAGCTTGTTCTGTTTTTTCTCAGTCTGGTGTTTTGTTTGTTTGTTTGTGTTTGTTTTTGTTACTGTATGTTATTCCAGAATGAGATGAATCTTAAGAACAAGGGTCAGCAACAGCCACTGTTCCTTCCGCTTTCAGGTGACTTGCTTATAGAGTTTTTGTTACAAACTGAGGCCCTTTTGGTTGCAAATATGACCTCAGGAGTGGCAATTTGCAGTTGGGAGCAGTTTATGAGAACGGTTACGTTAATAAGATTTCTGGGCGTATAGACATGGCCTCACCACCCCCTACCCCCCCAGCCCCCGCCAAAAGTTAGGGAAAAAAATCCAATTACATGGTGAAGATACTTCAGGAAGTCAGATTATGTGTCCTTTTTTCTTTTCTTTTTTCTTTTTTTAAGAAGATTTTATTTATTTATTTGACCAAGAGATAGAGCACAAGTAGGCAGATTGGCAGGCAGAGGGAGAGGGAGAAGCAGGTTCTCCACTGAGCAGGGAGCCCGATGCAGGACTCGATCCCAGGACCCTGGGATCATGACCTGAGCCAAAGGCAGCCGCTTAACTGACTGAGCCACCCAGGCGCTCCTGTGTCCTTTTTTTAATAGGGTGTCTAGAAATAGAGGCAATGAAGCCACATTGATATCTTTTGGTGAGTGTGTAAATTGGTATAGCCCTTTGCGGTTTATATCAAAAGCATCAAAATGACCATTCTCCTTTGATCTGGTGGTTTAACATTTGAGAGTCTGTCTTAAAGTAATAATCTGAAATAGAGGACAAGGCTTATTATTCACAAAGAGGAATCTCGGCGTTATTTACAATGGAGGGAAGATTTGGATCCTGTTCAAATATCTAGCTTTCAGAGAATAGATAACTAAACTATAGGTTATCTAGTCAGTGTATCATTATTTAGCTATTAGAAATGATGGCTACATAGACTGCGTAATTACCATGGAGAGATGCGAGATTGCAATTAAGTGAAACACACCGGGAGACAAACGTCTATGCATATTGTGAATAATGCACCAAAGAAAAGCCTGGGAGTAGAGTCAGTGGAGTTAACTTTTGTGGGAGGTTGGTGGGTTAGGTTCTAGTTGACAAGAATTATCCTTGAAGATTCCAAAAGTCACGGAGACAGGGTAGTATATTAAGTATTAATTCTTCACTGAGTGCTGTGTCTCAAAGGAGTTGGCTTCAATTAATATTTCAATTCCTCCCCTAGAGGTGCTGTCAAAGCTGTTATCACACGTTGATGGAGCACATAGTGGTTGAGAAACCCTCATAATGCACTTAATTCTATAGATTTTGCCCATTTTAACCAGACCAGGTTATCCTTGGTTGCTTTCGTGCTTGGGGAGGAGAATCCCCTTGCGGGAGGGGAATCATGGGTGGCTTTGTTCACATCATTTAAACAAAATTACCACGATGTTATCACCTTTTAACTAAACTCCGGACTTCATTTGGATTTCACATTTTTCCCCTCAAGCCCTTTCCTGTTCCAGGATCGAATGATCCAGGAGACCACGTAGCATTTAGTAAAATACCACTTTTCCCCCTAAGACTCCTTTTTAATTACACAAAGTGCATGAATATATTTTCCTTCTTAAAAGTGGGAACACAGCAGATAGAACTAAAAGTTTCTTTTGACTGCCACCCCTAAGCTGAGCCCCTGGCCACCCTCTGTAGAAATAATGCTGAAAAGTCTGACCTCCCCCTACACCTCCCTGTCCACTTGTCTCTCACAGCTGCTTTCCTTCTTTGGATGAATACTTGTGGTTCAGTTTGTGACTGTGCCCTTTGTGTGTATAAGACTTCACAGTACCCTCTCCTTCACTCTGCCTTTTTTCTCTACTCTTTTCCCATATTTTGAACAATGTGAATGCACTGCTTTTGTAACGTATATACATTTAAAAAATGTATATTTTTTTGTATAACGTATATAATGTATATATGAGAAGCTTCCAAAGGTAGCTCTCATAAAGGAGATGGAAATGCCTAGAGTCCAGATGTAGGTATGAGGCTGAGCTCAGTGCCCAGGGCTGGGCATAATGAGCACAGTTGAATCGGGACAGGAATGGTTCAGCCTGGGTGGAATTCTGGTAATAACAGGTGCCTGCCTTTGTCCGTGGTAGGAAACCAGCCTGTGTCATCACTCACTCTGTTACAACAAGATCCACTTTCTATTGTCTGTCCGATGTTGAAATAGATGTGTTTTTTTGTGTGTTGGGGGCGGGGAGTTCCTTTTCTCAAACTCCTGCAATTCTAAATATTTACTTAGTGCTCACTAGCTACCTGCTCCTTCATGAGACTCTCCGGAAGGCATGCAGATTGTGAGGCAGCCCGTGCCCCAAAGGTTCTGATTATCAGAGCCATATCAGTATAATTCATTTTTGGTGTTTTGGTTGATGACATTCCCAGGTGGGTTCAGGGATGAGCTTCTGGAGGCTCCAAGGAGCTGTAGGTCTAAGACTGTGAGTGCATTACAGGCAGGCACCTGCTACGGGAAAGGAAGGTCTGAACTCAGGGTCCTAGGAAGAGGCTGCCTCTGAGCTGAGTGTGGGGGAGTCGCTTCACTTTTTGGAATCTTAACGGGAGGGTGAGAACCCCTCCTTCTGGAGCGTTCTGTGGGCTTTGATGAGCACATCAGAGTCTGGGCAAGCACTTTATCCATTGTTGTAGCAATGTAAAATTGCAACTTTTAGTTGTAACCACTCCTATCTAGCTGCCAGTCAGCCATCCTGTGCAGCTCGGCATCCCGGGATGGCTCCGTTTCACTAGGCCTTCTCGGACACTTACCTCTTTCTTGGCTTTTAGATCCAGACAAGTGAGAGTCACCCTCTGCGACAGTTCCATTTCACCTCCTGGCCGGACCACGGCGTTCCTGACACCACGGACCTGCTCATTAACTTTCGGTACCTTGTTCGTGACTACATGAAGCAGAGTCCTCCTGAGTCACCCATTCTGGTCCACTGCAGGTATGCAGATGTGCTCCGTGTGTGACAGATTTCAAGTGCCATCACACTTTAGAAAAGCAAGGCCCAAGAGGGAACGCAGTAGGCATTTGCAAATTCAAGAACGGTTTGTATAAGGGACCAGGAACTGGAACAGGGGTTGGCAAACTATATAACCTGTGGACCAGATCTGGTACATTGCCTCTGTTTTTTTCTTTTTAAACTACAGTGTACTCTTATTTCTTATTTATAACATTTTCTTATAAAATAGTTCAGTTTTACAAAATAGTTCAACCAGCAGTCTAATAAAGTATAAAATGAGGTCATGTGTTTTTTTTTTTTATTAGTAAGATCTTACAGTCATGAAGTCTCTACTTATCAGTCTCCTTCCTACACAGTTAAACATGGTCCTAGCATGGATCTGAATCATTCCTTTGTATGCTTTTGTATTTTGATATGTATCTGTGGGTTTTATATAGCTTTTTACTTTTACCAGATTTTATGATACAGACATCACTCTGCAACCTCCTTTCTTCTTTTAGCATTTTGGTTTGTTACTTAACAAAGTTGGAGCAAATAGTTCTAGTTCATTTTATTGATTTATTAATGAATTCTTTTGGGCATACAAAACCTGTGTGTAAATTAATGTATACGGGTCCATCACCACAATGTCTTTGGCTGCCTATTTTTGTAAATAAAGTTTTATTGGAACAGAACCATGCTCATTTATGTATTATCTATAGTTACTTTCATGCTAAAATGGCAGAAAGAGGCCATTTTGCCTGCAAAGCCAAGGATATTTATTATCTGGTCCTTTACAGAAAAAGTTTACCCTTCCACCCCCTTCCTTCTTTAGAACAATAGGACCCTAGCTTTTAAGCTAAAGAAATTAATTTAGGGCAGAAGAAGAGAGGGGCTTTGTGGCCCTACGGGGAATAAGTTGATGAAACTTGCCATCCTAGGTTATGGTGGTGACTTGAACGACACTAAGATTTAAGAAGGTCTAGCAAGATGTTTTATTTGTGGCATTTGACTCAAAATGAACTTTACAGCTGGGGTCCCAGTCCCAAGCTAATGCAGTCCCACTTGCCAGGATTTCAGTAGAGCAGATGTTTAACCACCCTTGGTGTTGATAGTGGGGGAGAGCAAGATATATGTACGAAGGGGGACATTTGAGAGTTTTATGTTCAAGTAACCCATGGTGATGTGCTCATTTCTTTTTCTCTTCAGTGCTGGCGTTGGAAGGACAGGCACATTCATTGCCATCGACCGTCTTATCTACCAGATAGAGAATGAGAACACGGTGGATGTGTATGGGATTGTGTATGACCTTCGAATGCACAGGCCCTTAATGGTGCAAACAGAGGTGAGGCCAAGCTCTGTGTTTGGCAGGCTGCCTTTCCAATCTGTTTTTAGAAGGTTGCATCATATCACATTCTTGAGTTAAGACATTTCACCCTTCTACATCTTTCTGGCTCTGGGCTGTGAGGCATTCTTTAAGATCCTTAACTGATGTGTGATTGAATGATTTGATATAGTGAGATAGTGGTAACTGATATCAGCAATGGAACTATACAAACCAAGATAATGTTAGGATTCCCTACCTTGCAGCTACTGACTCATCACTTAATCTGAACTTCGGCTTCTGGGTTGTAAACTCATAAAACTGGTATTATCACACTTTGTTTCTAAGAAGGTCTGACCATCCTTAAAATGAGCTCCTGAACGGACTCATCAGATGTTAACGATGTGAATGAAATGGATGTGGCTGCATTCATACCACTGTGTATCCTCACCCAGCCAAGGAAATATTACACAATGGCAATTATCATGGCTATAGGGGGGTGGCTGGCCAATTGAGAAGATGAATGCTTAATATCTACAATGTCAGTTGGGTAAGACCGTTGGATTTGGCTTTCCCTGAGATGTTCCTGATAAACATTGTTTTCGAGTCACATTCTCAACAACCATAATGAGAAATCGCCTTCCTTGATGCTGTAGGAGTGGAACACGTCTTGACTGGGATGAGAGCAGAATATTAATTTTGTATCAGGCTGTCGCCCCGTACCGATTTAGAACTCCATGAATATGTGCTGTGTTTTTGAGTCTAGCAGGGAATATTCTGGAGGCCTGGGTACATTGTGTGCTTTGGGGTGAGTGGCACGGTTGTGGTACAAAGAGTGGAATTCACCTCTGTGTTGTCCAGAAGAGAGATTTTCTTTTTTCTGCTATACTTACGTAGAGTAGGACTCAGTCTTTTATCCCCTTTTGAGACACCCAGAAATCTTACACCTACCTACAAAGTCTTTTGTTTGTTTTCTTTTATAGTTTGAAAGTAATGTAAATGTGTTTATTTTAAAAAAATTTTTATTTTATTTTTAAAAATTTTTGAGAGAGAGCACACTTGCATGAGCAGGTGTGGTGGGAGTGGGGGGAAGGGGTAGAGAGAGAATTTTTTTTTTTTTTTTTGCAGTGTGAGGAATGTTTATTTGTTTTGTTTTTTACTTTTTTTTAAAAATTATTTTTATTAACATATAATGTATTAGTTGCCCCAGGGGTACAAGTTTGTGAATCATCAGGCTTACACACTTCACAGCACTCACCATAGAACATACCCTCCCCAATGTTCATAACCCAGCCACCCTCTCCACACCTCCCTACACCCCCAGCAACCCTCAGTTTGTTTTGTGAGACTAAGAGTCTCTTATGGTTTGTTTCCTTCTCGACCTCATCTTGTTTCATTTTTTCCTTCCCTACCAACCAAACCCCCACCCTGCTTCTCAAATTTCTCATATCAGGGAGATCATATGATAATTGTCTTTCTCTGATTGACTTATTTTGCTCAGCATAATACCATCTAGTTCCATCCTAATTGTTGCAAATGGCAAGATTTCATTTCTTTTGATGGCTGCATAGTATTCCATTGTATGTATGTATATATATATATATATATCACATCTTCTTTATCCATTCATCTGTTGATGGACATCTAGGTTCTTTCCATAGTTTGGCTATTGTGGACATTGCTGCTATAAACATTTGGGTGCACGTGCCCCTTCGGATCACTACATTTGTATCTTTAGGGTAAATACCCAGTAGTGCGATTGCTGGGTCACAGGGTAGCTCTATTTTCAACTTTTTGAGGAACCTCCATGCTGTTTTCCAGAGTGACTGCACCAGCTTGCATTCTCACCAACAGTATAGGAGGGTTCCCCTTTTTTTGCATCGGTAGAGAGAGAATCTTAACCAGGCTCTGTGCCCCCAGTGTGGAGCCCCATGTGGGGCTGAGATCATGACCTGAGCTGAAATCAAGAGTCAGATGCTTGACAGACTGAGCCCTCCAGGCACCCTGTAAACTTGTTCATCATAAAACATCTAACAGAACAGGATTATGTTTCTCTATTACTTTTTCTTCCCCAGTCCCACTCCCTAGAGATAGCCAGTGCTTACAGTTTGTATATATCATTACAGGTTTCTTTATGTACATCTGTAGAAAAACATGTACACACACACACACATACACAGTATCTTTTTTTTTCTTCTGGCTATTGCTTTTTATAAACTGAGTACAGTTGACATACAATGTTACTTTAGTACATTTAGTACATTAGGGGTACAACATAGTGATTCAATGAGTCTATATGTAATGTTATTCCCACCGCAAGTGTAGCTACCATCTGTTACCATACAACGCTATTACAATATCACTGATTAGATTCTCTATGCTGTACCTTTTAGCCTCTTGGCTTATTCATCCTGTAACTGGAAGCCTGTACCTCCCACTGCCCTTCCCCCATTTTGCCCATCCCCTGTCTCCCTCCCTTCTGGCAATCAGCGGTTCTCTGTATTTGTGGGTTGGTTTCTGTTTTTCATTTGTTTGTTTCGATTTTTAGATTCTATGTTTAAGTGAAATCTAAGGATATTTGTCTTTCTCTGTCTATCTTACTTCACTTAACATAATACCCTGTAGATCTGTCCATGTTGTCACAAATGGCAAAATTTCACTCTTTTTTATGGCTGAGTAATATTTCATTGTTGATCTATACCACATCTTCTTTATCCATTCATCTATCAGTGGATGCTTAGGTTGCTTCCATATCTAGGCTACTGTGAATAATATTACAATAAACATGGGGTTGCATCTATCTTTTTCAGTTAGTGTTTTTGTCTTCTTTGGGTGAATACTGAGTAGTGGAATTATTGGGCCATAATGGTATATCTATTTTTAATTTTTTTTGAGGAAACTCCATACTGTTTTTTTCACAGAGACTGTGCCAATTTACATTCCCACCAATAGTGCAAGAGTGTTCCCTTTCCTTTGCATCCTTTTTGTTTTTTGTCCTTTTTTCCTGCCATTCTGACAGGTGAGAGGTGATATCTTATTGTGGTTTGGATTTGCATTTCCCTGACGATGAGTGATACTGAGCACCTTTTCATGTGTCTGTTGGCCGTCTTTATATCTTCTTTGGAAAAATGTCTATTCAGGTCCTCTGCCCAATTTCTTTTTTTTTTCATTTTTATAGCCATTCTTTATTATTCCATAATTTAAGACAACAACAGATAGGTTTAGCATCAAATTTGCCATTGTGCAATAAAGATTTCCAGTTGCCTGTATTTTAACTAGCAGCAAAGGTAAGGAATTCCAATCAAAGAAAGCCCATTGTTTGGGGCTCAAAAAAGAGTTATAGGAAAATATGTCCTTTTTGATCATCCGTAAGGGGAAATGCCATATGCTTAGGATAAAATGGAGGGCAGGACAGCATCAAATGTACTGTGCAATGAAGACATACAAATGGCTCTGCCCAATTTCTAATCAGATTTTTTTTTTGATGTTGAATTGTATAGGTTCTTTACATATTTTAGATATTAACACAGAGTATTTTTAAAAAATTGAATCCTATTTTATATATAATACTACACTGTAATTTTTTTTTTTTCTTATAGCATCATGGATCTTTCTGTCAGCATATACCTCTTCTTCCTCTTTCTTTTTAATGGCTACCTGCAGATTCTGACAAGCTTGCCTGAGGTTGTCCCCACTGAACTCTACCCTGCTTATCCCCCTTTAACACATTCCCTCTGTTGAGAATCACAATATACTCCTTATACAGTACATGCTCGCTAACCAAGTAATTCTTGCTGGACTTTTTCTTGTTTGAATGTATATGTGCATTATTTCTTCCACATTCCCTTTTTGCTCTTCCCCAAGATTCTGGGACTCCTCCTTAGGGAGGGGAGGTGTGGGGAGTCTGTCCCTCTGGTTAAGAATGATTGATGATGAGAATCTTGCTATCTGTGGTTTCAGATTTTACCAGAATGTGGCAGCTTCTTGATAAACGTGAACTTGAAGTGTTCAGTGGGTGTGTGGCGGGGTCGTTGGTGGGTTTGGGGGAGTGGTGGTAATCTGAAAATAGCCTTGGGTGGTAATACTCTCTGGGACCTCTCCGCTCATTGGCTTTCTCTTTTTATTCTTCTATAGGACCAGTATGTTTTCCTCAATCAGTGTGTTCTGGATATTATCAGATCCCAGAAGGACTCAAAAGTAGATCTCATCTACCAGAACACAACTGCAATGACAATCTATGAAAACCTTGCTCCCGTGACTGCGTTTGGAAAGACAAATGGTTATATTGCCTAATCCCAAAGTCAGACCTTTCTGGAGTTACCCGGACCGTCACACCCACAGCAAAGGAAAATGCCCCGATGTGGACATGTTTTTATATGTCTAATATCTTAATTCTTTGTTCTGTTTCGTTAGAACTAATTTGAGGGTGTGAGGCTGCACAGGACAGATGAGAAGTTGGGGCTGACAGGGGCTGTGGATGGGTGGTGAGTTAATCTACTACATTCCTGATCACCAATGGGATGAGTTCACTTTTTTTTTGTTTGTTTTTTCTTAAGAATTATGGAACACCAGGAAGAGTGAGCTATGACTTTTTTTTTCTTTTTCAAAACAGATTCTTTTTAAAAAAGACTATTTTATATGATTCACATGCTAAAGCCAGGATTGTGTTGGGTTGAATATATTTTAAGTATCAGAGGTCTATTTTTACCTACTGTATCTTGGAATCTAGCTGATGGAAAATACATAATTGTGGATGATTATCATGTAGGGAGGGGTACATGGTGCCTCTCCTGCCTGGGTTTTCTATTTGAACATGTGCCTTTTCTGAATTATGCTTCCACAGGCAAAACTCAGTAGATATCTCTATTTTTGTATTGAATCTCATAATTGGAATATACGGAATATTTAAACAGTAGTTTAGTATCCGAGGTTAGCCTTCTCAGTAACATTCCTGTTCTCATTTGACTAGAGGAGGCCTCCCCCTCCCCTTCGCCTCCCCCCTGTTTTGTGCTCTATTCTTTCTTCCCTTTTCCCTCCCACTTTTCCCCAAAGACACTTCTGTTGGCCACATTTTCAGCCCATTGGTTGAGTGAGAGGGGAAACCAGGTATCACCTTGAGAATTTGTGCGGTGGGGTCGGGGGAGGGAAGCAAAGGAACCCTACAGTGACATGATCTCCTTTTCTTGTCCCTATTTTATCCTTTTTCTTGTTTCTGTAAATGGTAAGAAGGATTATTTAAAGGTGCAATATGTGATTTAGTGATTCATGATGCTCTAGGTTTTTAGTAATGTTTTACTCAGGTTGGCATTTTATGTGTGTCTGTGTGTCTGTGTATATGTGTGTGTGTGTGTGTTTTTAAAAGCGTGGCAATCTGTGAACACTTCAGTGTGAAAACAGTGTCTGACTAATCCCTCCTCCCTCAAAGTCCACTGGCTTTAGTCTATCTGCAGTGACACACATCCATATCTACTGTATATATATATACTAAACTCTTAAAACAGTCATTCCTTTGAATTGAGGTGTACAAAGTTTGAATTTGTATCAAAGATGTAATTATTTTTAAAACCTCTTTTCACTATACTGCTGCTGTAATTACTTTGATTTTTTTAAAATGTAGATTAATTTTTTTTTTTTTTTGGCTTCAGGTGTTGTATCCACCAAGAATTTCAGAATTTACGTGGATTTATTTTATTGGTACATAATCTGTAAACTTCTCAAGGCATTAACATGAAAGGATTTGTTTCTTTTTATTTTATATTGTGGCTCAGGTTATATTTGGAAGAAGTTTTGAGTTTCTCCTCCTGTAGGCAATGAAGAATTTAAGGTCTTATGAAGGAATTGCCAGGTTCCTGGAATCCTGTGGCTGTTTTCCACAGTAATAAATCCTGCTGTAAACTTAGGACAGTTGTGTCCGAGTGAAAACAGGGGCGGGGTCTTCTCCGAGTGCCCTGGTCCCTGTTGACCTGGGGGAGCCCGTCTCCTGCCCCTGCCGTGTTCCTCACTCTGCTGGCACCTTGAGAGCTGACTGGACATGTTAGTGGGTCATGAAGGGTGAACCACAACTGAACGCCCTTGATTCAGTTCTGAGGTTTAGTGCTTGTACGTCTTTTGTCCCCCTTTTCCCTTTGAGGTACTGAAAGGATTAAAAGGAGAGGTGGTGAAGGTGTCGCGTTTGGGGAGAACTTCCTTCCCACAGAGAAATTGCACTTTTTGCCGAATCCTTTGCTCTCTTTCATGGCAAGCAGTTCATTTAGCATCAGGCCCTTAAAGGATTGGGTGGTACGGGCCTGGACGGCCCTCTGGACTCTGCTTCAGGGGGGCCTTCAGCTCTTGAGGTCTGCATCAGGGAAGCCACGCCATCCCAGGCTGCTGAGTGATGTCGGGTTTGGGCAGATGGCTTCCAAACCTTTACACTGGTCTGCCCCTCAATGTACCCAGATCTTGGAGAGTTGCTTGACCCCATCGAGAGGCTCTTGCCTGGGCAGAAATTCTGTTGGCCATACCCCTCTCCACTTCAGTTGTCAGGAAGCCACTGGGATGGGTAAGTTTAGGTGTCAAGTCCCTTTAAAAGTCTAAAAATCCCTTTAAAAGGTTAAAGCAACAGTAATTGTAAACCTATTGTATAAAAAACACACAAAAACACCCAGAAATCCTCCTCCCTTCTGCCCGATACGGGTTTGGGAAATGGGCAGCTGCCCCAGCAAGCCACTCTCAGATCCTGAGAAGAAGGCTTGTGGTCTAGAGGTCTGGATTCCACGTGGCAGGTCACATGAAGGTCACGATGCTTCTTTGCATCCTGAAGAGGACTGGGTTTGGGGCCGGTGGGGGTCGTGAGGGTATTTATAGCACAGTGTTTGAAAAGGGAAGATAATTGTGTAAATATAAAGGACACGTGGGCTGGAGGTTGGCCATAGAAAACAGAAGGTGCTTTTGAGCTCCTGTGCCAAAGCCTCCCAGGAATAGCGAACTAAAATCTGAGGAATCCAGTGGAATTGCGGAGATGGTGTGATCATCTCTGCTTCAGTATTTGCCAGTTGCACAAAGAAAAATAGCCAGGATGTGGTTAGTTATCAGTGAAAGATTGGTGGTCAGTTGGTTGGGGGCATTTGGGTCATTGGTACCTTCTCCCAAGAGCAAGGACCTTTGCCCCCAAAGGTAAACCTAGTGACACAGGGACCAGTGGAAAATGACATTTGGGGGTCTGTTCCCCGTGGGCACGTGGCGACCTCTGGCTGGACTTTGGCACATTTAACTGCACTGGATTTGGGCTTCATGGAGTCAGAGGCTCCTGGGGGATGGGGGCCAATTATGCAGCCGATCTGTGTTTGCTTTTCACCTGAGATGATGTAAAAGCCTGGTTTTCTTTTGCAGCGCTGGGGTATGCTTATTGAGCTAAATGAGTCTTGGTGACTGATGTTGATTTGCCTCAAAAGTCCAAGTTATGAGTTTTCAGACTGTGTAGCCGTCAAGTGTTCGACATACTGTAGCTTTTCTCTCTTGGGGGCACATAGGAACAGGATGTGTTGATATGGACTCTAAAACTGTAATTTTCTTGTAACTATTTTGGAATGATGCATATTTCTAATGTTTGTTATACTTGTACAGAGTATTGCTGTTGGTTGCTTTTTTTTTTTTTAAAGGAAAAAAATGGCCTGAAAATTTTTTTTAAAAAGACTCACAAATACCAAATATAAAAAATGTCAACACGTTGTGCCTTTGTTTCTCCCCCCACCCCCACTTTTTTACTTTGTGCGCACACCAGTTCATTGACGAAGCCGTGTCCTAGCCAGCCTGCCACTTGAGGCATCCTTAACGATAACATGGGGTCCTTTGGGATTTTCTACGTAGTGTTTGTTTCCGGGCTGCCACAACAAAGTGCCCCAGACCAGGGGGCTGAAACAGCAGAGACTCACTGTCACACTAGTCTGGGGGCCTGAAGTCCAAGATCCAAGTGTTGCCAGCTGGTTTCTTCTGAGGCCTCTCTCCTTGGCTTGCAGGTGGCTACTATCTCCCCTTGTCCTCACACCATCTTTCCTCTGTGTGGGTCTGTGTCCTTACCTCTTTTTATCAGGACACCAGCCATAAAGAGTTAAGGCCCCCCAATGACTTAATGTTTACTCATCTCTCCTTTTTTTTTTTTTAATAAAAAATCTCATTATTTAAAAATTTTTTAATTAAATTTTATTTTACAGTACATCATTAGTTTTTGATGTAGTGTTTCATGATTCATTGTTTGCTTAGAACACCCAGTGCTCCATGCAATCCGTGCCCTCCTTAGTACCCATCACCGGGCTCACTTATTTTCCCACCCCTCTCCCCTCTGAAACCCTCAGTTTGTTTCTCAGAGTCCATCGTCTCTCATGGTTCGTCTCCCTCTCCGATTTCCCCACCTTCATTAAAGACCATATCTCCAAATACATTCTGAGGTACTGGGCTTAGAAGTTTAACATATGAACGCTGGGGAGACATAACTCAGCCCAAAACACACATCCGGGGAGACTATGTGAAGAGGAGACTTGGAAGAAGTGAGTGTGCCTCTAAGATGTGGCTGAATGTGTGCTCAGAGAGTCGGACACGGGGGTGGACAGATGGACAGACACCCTACTTGTGCCACTTGGTGGCAGCACGCATGCCGTAGGCAAGTCCCCAGGAGTTTTTGAGGATGTTTTGGTGATGATCTGGGGAGTCCCAGAATTGCTGGGATACTGTAGCAATGCGGACAGTGTTTATTTCCCGGGTCTACTATGCACCAACCACTCCACCTCAGCGGCCGAGGGCTCCACCATGAACAAAAGGGGCAAAAACCTTTGCCCTCATGAAGCTTACATTTGAGAGGGGAAACAGAACCAATAAGGTAAGTAAATAAAATCTTTAGTGTGTTAGGTGGTCAAAATAGAAAGAAAACATCATTTCATGCTCTGATGCACCAACTCGTAGCTTTCACACGATCATAAGCAGGTACACACCTGTGCCAAGGAGAAAGCTTTCTGCCCAGCAGTGGCCACGCATTGGCCACCTGCTGCTGGCGCGCTGCCCATGCTCTGGCCACGCGCTGGCCACAGGCTCATCACGCGCTGGTGCTTGTGGGGAGGCTAGAGCGCGCTCAGAACACCTCGGTGCTCACTGGGCAGGCCAGCCACGGGAGAAGCAGGAACAAAGGCAGCAGAGGTGGTCCGTGAGCAGGGGGCGGGGCCCGTGTGGCGCAAACACAGAAGGAACCCAGGAGATGCCCAGGAGGTTGACAGGCACCGGTAAGAGGGGTTCCAGGAGAAGGTAGGCTGGAGGTTTCTGAGCCGAGTCTCCAGTGGAATTTTGGCAGGAGGAGGTGGGGGTCGTTGGGGGCGTGAAAGCACCGGCGTTACCTGGAGAACGTGTGTCCATGTGTTCGGGAGGTCGGGTGAGCACACCTGGCAGTGGTGAGGGAGCCTGGAGGGCAAGAGCTCTGGGACTCTGGTTGCCTGAGGCTGTCTCACTGCCGAGACATGCGCCAGGCGTGTGTGCATGTGTGTGCGTGTGTGTGTGCAGACGTAGACATTATACGTAAGTAACCACATGCATGGGACGCGTGACTGGCTCAGTCTGTTAAGTGTCTGCCTTCTGCTCAGGTCATGATCCCGGGGCCCTGGGATAGAGTCCCACATCCGGCTCCCTGCTCTGCGGAGCCTCTGTCTGCCCTTCCCCCTGCTTGTGTACGCTCTCTCCCTCTCTGACAAATAAAAAAGTAAAATCTTAAAAAAAAAAAAAAGTAACCCCATTCGCACACAAGCCCATAACTTACCTTCACTATCTTCTCTGGATGGAAATGGCATGGTGGTCACGTGGCGTCACATGGGCTAGAGGGAAGGGTCCCATCAGACACCTGGCAGGTTAATGGGACTGAAGTCCTGTGAATGCGAGTCAGAGGTAGAATTTACCGCACAGAAAGGGGCACACACAGCCCTTGCAGTGGGAGACAGAGTTCCCCCATCTGACCCCCCTCCCCCCCCACACAGGGTCCACAGCCGTAGTTCTCAGCCCTAGTTGGTACTGAGAGGGGTTCTTCCAGCACCTCGCCTTGCCCATGATGTGCGCTGTCTCTCCCTCACTCCCCATGCTCCTCACCTCTCCCAGCTATCTGGGGACTACTGCTACACGCTGGCCTGCTTGTCAAGTGCAACAAAACCATGGACAGTTCCAGCACATTCCTGAGCTGTTTACTGACAAACACTATGTGAATGCAGGTCAGTTTTCCGGCATGGTACCCCTGGTGTGTCCAGGTCTGCCCGAGGCCGTGGCTGTAATTAATTTTCTCAATAGGCAAAAAACACACATCTGGAGTATATTATAATTTAATTATTCCTGGTTGAGGCTAGAAAGCATTTTGCCTTAAGAAAAGATGCTTCTGGATGGATGTACGTGGAGCTAAAGAATCATGCAGGTCCCAGTTTGGAAGCCTGAGCTTTAGTTCTTCCCCTCCCCAAACGGACTGGAAATCACAGACCTTCTGCTTTTGATGCGCATCAGGTGGCAGAAAGCTGAAGTTTGCCTGGAGTGTCAGGAGTGGAGTATCTGGGGTTTGCTGAAAACACAGCCCTGGTGCCCGAGAGAGGTGGGCGTGGGTTGATGTCTTGTCAAACCCGAGGAAGTTTAAAGACTCAGGCCCCTAGGACGGCATCTTCCCAAGGGTCTTGGCCATCACATGCCCGACTGGGAAGTTTCTGGGCCTACCCTATGTTTCAGACTTGGCCATTCAGCAAAGAGGGGGCTTGAAGATAAGTTCTGTAAGAAAAGAGGTGACATTTCAACTTTTTACCTATATGAGTGTGGTTATAATTTTGCTGCTGTGACACTCAGCACAGTGCCTGGGATATATGAAATAGCCAATAAGCGGTAGCTATTAATTTATCAACCTAAATTTGTATTGGTCATCTACTGTGGGCTGGCAGTGGGCCCTGGGTATATACATTTGTGAACAAAACAGACATGGTAATTGCCCTTGTGGAATTTTAGGGCCTATTGGAGAGACAGGAAATTTAAAAGGAATTAAAAGGAATTAAACCTACCTGCTGATACATTGTAGCTTGAATGAGAAAGGATCAGAGGCAGTGGCAGGGTGTGCCAAGGCCCTGAGGCAGGAATGCATTTGGTGCTTTGAAAAGGGGTCATGGAGACTGTGGTCTTTGGAGCATAACTGACAGGGGAGGTAAGAGCACAGTAAGAAGCCAGAGGGGTAGGTGGGCGATTGTGTACAGGGCAGTGGTGGGCCAATACACTCCCCTCCCCTGTCTTTGACTCAGGATGAGGCCGGATGATTTGTGGATAGGGCACAAGTGACAGTATTAGTGCCAAACCTAGATCAAAAGACGCTTCACTCGGTTTTGTTCACTCTCTTGTACTTCAACCATTGCTATGAAAAGAACCTCCCCTGGGCAGCTGCTGCCCTGTAAGCCTGAGCCCCGGAATGAATACGTGTGGAGCAGACAGAGCTGCCCCAGCCAAGCCCAGCTGGGCTCCACCTGGGAGCAGAGACACCTGGTCAAACCCTGCCTCTGTTCACTGCTCCCTAGTTGACCTACACATCCACAAGAATGATTTACTCCATTCTCTATGACTTTGGGATCATTTATTATGTGGCATTTAAAAAGAGATTTTATTTATTTATTTGAGAGAGAGGGAAAGAGAGAGTAGGGGGAGGAGCAGAGGGAGAAGGACAAGCAGACTCCATGCTGAGCTTGGAGTCCCACAGGGGGCTCGACCCCAGGACCCTGAGATCACAACCTGAGCTGAAATCAAGAGTCAGACGCTTAACCAACCGAGCCAGGTGTCCCTATTATATAGCATTTTTGTGGCAATAACAAAATAGCCTCCCAGGTAGTAATTGGTGAAGCTGGGATTTGAGTCAACTTTAAGGCTTGGTTCTTAGTCATCTCTTTCAAGAATAGATGATTTCATTTAAAATAGTCAATTTTTTTAAGTTTTAATTTTAATTCCAGTTAGTTAACATACAGTGTTATGTTAGTTTCAGGTGTACAATATAGTGATCCACACATCACCCTGGGCTCATCACAAGAGCACTCCTTAACACCCATCACCTTAAAACAGTCCGTTTCTTTTTTTTTTTTTTAAAGATTTTATTTATTTATTTGAAACAGAGAGAGAGAGAGATCACAAGTATGCAGAGAGGCAGGCATAGAGAGAGAGAGGAGAAAGCAGGCTCCCCGCTGAGCAGAGAGCCCGATGCGGGCCTCGATCCCAGGACCCTGAGATCATGACCTGAGCCGAAGGCAGAGGCTTAACCCACTGAGCCACCCAGGTGCCCAAACAGTCCGTTTCTTAACCAGGCAGTGATAAACAGAATTCGGAAGTATCTATCACACCAGAGAAAACAGAATTTGCCTATAGCTCTACCCTAGAAGCCATCACTAAATATTATGATACAGTTAGCCCTCCCAGACTTTCTGCTTAGAGATAACACTGGGTGGGGGAATGCATACATAGTCTTCATGCCTTGGTTCAGGCCAAAGTTGTCCCAAAATATTTCTGCATACCCTCTTGGTTTGGGTGAAGCAGGAGGATGCAAGAAACCTTCATACTCTGTTTCTGACTTTTTAAAAAACCAGGCTAAAAGGCAAAAATGGTCTCACATATAAGTGTTTTCTGCTTCTAACACTTCGTTCGATAAAGATTACTTAGGTATAGCCAAGAAACTGAGGTATCACTGGAAATAAACATCAGATAATCACCTGTGCTCTTCTGACATGTAAAGTGTGAGAAAAGCAATTTGTAGAACTGAAGTAGGGAATAATCCCATTTAAAAAGCAGATAAATGCATAGAAGAAAGACAACTCCAGAATATGTAATGGTGGGATTATGAGTGGCTTTATTTTAATTTTTACTTGCCTAAATTTTCTATTTTATTCCAGTGACTACTCAACTAATTCAAACCTAATATTGTTTTCTCCTTGATGAAAAAAATTAGCTATAACATATTTTAAAACATATTTGTTAAGTTTTACAAAGTTCTCTAAAATGAGTGTGAGCCCAAGACTGTTTTTTGAGCACCTTCAGCGGCTAGTAGTTTGTTAAAAGAGAATGTTAAGTTTTTGGAAGTTAGGTTCTGAGCTGTAAAGCTGTAGGAAACTAGGGACCTTCGTGCTCCTGGCTGAATGTTGGTCTGGGAGGGGGAGGGCTGGTTGTCATCTAGGGAGCAGAAGGAGGAGGCGGGTTTAGTCCCTGTTCTCAAAAGTTCTCACAGCCCATCCGTCCCTTCTGGGGGACAGCTCCCTTTGGGACTGGACTTGATCTCTGGGGCTTCTGAGGAAAAACACGAGACTCTAGACTTATGAGTTACATCCCATCCAAGTCACTTTCCTGAAGGCAAGGTAAATCCTTGGATCCAAAAGTTGAGAAACTTTGTCAGGGGAGCCATTTCGAAAGTGGCCACTAGATGGCGCCAGAGGATTGGGCCGAGGAAGCGACACTTGGTTAAACTGTTGGGAAGGCAACAGAGGAAAATAGGATTGGAAAAGGAACTAGAAGGCAGAGATAGAATGCGTAAAAATCAACAGGGTTGATGAAGTGCCCTTGCCAGCACTCGATAGCTTTTTTATTTATAATCTGGTATACAGTATGTTCTTGGTAAAAAATTTAGGAAATTTAGGGATGCCTGGGTGGCTAAGTTGGTTAAGCATCTGCCTTCAACTCAGGTCATGATCCCAGGGTTCTGGATTTAAGTCCCACATTGGGCTCCTTACTCAGCGAGGAGCCTGCACCTCCCTCTGCCTGCTGCTTTCCATGCTTATGCTCTCTCTCCCTGACAGATAAAGAAATAAAATCTTTATTTAAAAAAATTTAGGAAATTCAGGTAAAAAAAAGAGGGGAAAAGAAGTCCTGTGTGGTCTCCAACCAAGATAACCCCCAATGATCTTTGCTCTCTGGCACCCAGAGTGCCACACAGCCACACAGCCACACAGCCCAGAGGCACACAGCTTGACTGTGGCCTCCAGGGAGACTTTGAACCAGACTGTCCAGCTAAGTCCCTCCCGGGTTCCTGATCCTCAGAAACTGCTTTAAGCTTTGGAGTCCAATGAACACGATTTGTGGCCTAGCTGACCACCTACTAGCTGTGATCCTGAAGACAAGCCACTTCCCTTCTTTGAACATCTAGTTCTTTGCAAGAATAACAGCATTGACTCATAATGCTGTGTGATATGATAGCATTTACTCATAGCTTTAAATGAGATACTATGTGCAAAACTCAAGATTAACTGCTAGCTTCTTCTCTGTATAGACAGAGGCAGGAAGTTTTCTTAGAGTAGATGTCTTTGTTCTGAGAAGTTAATTGAGTGCTCTGCTTAGTAATGGAGATATAGTAAGTGTGGGGACCTATTATTATGATGTTTTTCAGGAGGTGGAGTAAAAAGTGCTTCCCCTTGATACGAACAATTTTCATACAGAGCAAGGGGCTTTCTGGGAAGAAAGAGTCCAAACCCCCAACTTTTGGTCTGTAAGATTTGCAATTAAGGAAACCTATTTAGGTGGTTCATGGTAACGTTGACCATGATCCATTAGCATAAATGAATATTAAAAGCCTCAAGAGGGAGCCCTCCATGAAGGAAAGAGGGACCAGTGTTGGTGATTACAGGTTCAGCACCAGGGTTTATGTGGGAGGCTTGATTTGATGCAGCATGTGCCTGGGCCTGGAAACCCTTTGGGTCCAGCCATACTGGGCTGTTGTGTTTTGGGGAACAATAGCTGAGCGTTTGAGAGTGGACAAAAAGAACTATGACCTTGGGGCTCACATGTAGACTCTAACCATGGCGTGACAGTGGTCTAGACCTGGGCAGCAGACCCATATCCATCAGATTACACAGGTCCAAATACATGGCAATGACCAAAATGGGTGCCTAGTCAGATTTTTAATTCCTCTCTTCCTACGTGGTCTTTGGTAGCAGGAGTCCTTTGGGCTAGGAGTTCCTCAGAAGTTCTTGGACAATTTGAGATGGAGATGAGGTTCAGCATAATGTGGGAGATAGTGGACTTCTGTTAATAAGGCAGGTGTGCCTTGAACCATTAGTTGGGTAAATAAAAGATGTGATTTAATTTGTGTTTTTGAGATGGTGAAATAGATGTTTTGGGTAAACTAACTGCTGTTATAACAAACAAGGCCCAGCTCTCAGTGGCTTAATAGTCATGCCACAGTTTAATGTGGTTGGCACCATTTAAGGACCCAGGCTGGTACAGGTTCCATCCTCTTTAACCCAAACCTCTTAAGGTCATTCAGAGTGTCACCTTCTAGCTGGAAGATGAGGAAGAGAAAGTGGAAGACGCTGTGTGGGGGGTTCCTATGGCCAAGTGTGGAAATGACATGTATCACTTTCACCTGCATTCCACTGACAGGGAAATAGCATTTAGCTGTTTACCGAGGAAGCAGAAAACTGCAGGTATCAGTGAGCCCTGATGTTCTGTGCCATATTGGTCAATCCAATGGATAAAGTGCATAGCACTGTGCCTGGTACCTAGCAGGGATTCCACAAATGGTGGTATCGTCCACCCTTCCAGAGACACATGTCTGGGGAAGGAGGAGATGGGAAAGAAATGGCCTCTGTGCTTCTGTACTGGCATGGCAACCCAGCTACTTCTCAATGTCTTGTTTTGTGGATCTAGCAGAGGTGCTGGGAGGTGTTGAGTCCTGGTTTGGGCCCACAGTGTGGTTACAGGAGGAGCCTGGAACCGCAGGCTCTGGCTCTTCAGCGTTCTCACAGCCTCCAGTCATGCCTTTAATTACTTACCTACAGCTCCTGGGGATCTCAAAGAGATAAAAAAATACTCAGCTCTGAAAACCCCCTGAGGGATGACATTAATTTTCTTCTTTACAAACTTTTCCTCACTCTTTGCCTCAGCTCCTTAGAGTATAATTAGTTGCCAAAGGCATCATGTCATAAAGCTGGGCATGGGCCACAGAAAGCAGGGACTGATCATCGACTGCACAGAACGGAGAACTAATTGGCTCTTTTTCTTCCCTTGATGATGATTGTAGTAGCAGTGAAGAACTTTTTCTGCCAAATGCAGAGAGGCTGATATCTGTGTTGTAGAGAATCAATGGAAACAGCTGAGAATACATGGATTCGAACAAGTCATTATCATTTTTACATCTATACTATTATGTTTGCACACTCTTGTTTGAATTGCTTTTTTTTTTTTTAGTTGATATATTTTTTCAATATCATACACAGGCTGCTGTAACAAATGCCATCCTCAGTGGCTTAAACAACACGAGTTTAGTTTTCATAGTTCCAGAGGCCAGAAGTACAAAATCAAGGTGCTGGTGGACCTGGTTCCCTGGTGAGGGCTCTCTTCCTGCCTTGCAGAGCTGCCTTCTGCTGTGTCCTCACATGGTGCTGAGGGTATGTGTGGGGGACACAGTGTTCTCTCTCTCCTCCTCTTCTTAGAAACCTGCTAACCCCATCAAGAGGACCCTACCCTCATGACCTCATCTAACCCTCATTGCCTTCCATAGGCTCCATCTCCAAACACCCTCACACCACAATGAAGATTAGGGTTTCAACCATATGAATTTTGGGGGGACAATTTAGTCCATAGCATCCTTCTTTTTTTTTTTCTCTTTGTCACTGAGACTTGTAAGTTTAACTATTAGATGATGGGGTATTGACCTATTTTTATTGATTTTGATTTTGGATTTGATCTGGATTTTGATGCTTGTTCCCTTCGCCAAATTAGGGAAATTTTCTGTTATAATTTGCTCCAACATGCCTTCTGCCCCCGTCTCTCTTTCTTTTTCTTCTGGGATCCAAATTATTCTAATATAGTTTCATCTTATAGTATTACTTACCTCTCAAATTCTCCCTTCGTGGTCCGGTAGTTGTTTATCCCTTTTTCTCAGCTTCTTATCCTCCATCATTTGATCTTCTATATCACTAATTCTCTCTTCTGCCTCCTTTGTCCTAGCAGTAAGAGCCTTCATTTTTGATGGCACCTCATTAATAGCTTTTTTTGATTTCAACTTGATTAGATTTTAGTTCTTTTATTTCTCCAGAAAGGGATTCTCTAGTATCTTCCATGCTTTTTTCCAAGCCCAGCTAGCACCTTGATAATCATCATTCTGAACTCTAGTTCTGACATCTTACTAATGTCCATATTGATTAGGTCCCTAGCTGTCAGTACTGCCTCCTTTTCTTTTTTTGAGGTTTTTCTGCCTTGTCATTTTATCCAGATAAGAATAGATGAATGAGAGAACAAAATACTAAAAAGGTAGCAGACCCCAGAAAAATATACACTAACCAAATTGGAAGAGACCCAAAACTGGGGGGAGAAGAAAGGAGAGAAAAAAAAATCTGTGTGTGTGTGTGTGTGTGTGTGTGTGTGTGTGTTTGAGAATATATACATATACATATATATTAATTAGACTGGTGAATCGAACAGGGTCACACACTTGATTTTGGTGTATTTGGTCTGTTAGAAGAAACTGCCTCCCAAAAATTTAAAGAATGAAAAACATATATATACAAAAACAAGGGTAAACATGATGAAAGGATGGAATATGAATGTAAAGATGAAAATTAAAAAAGATTCTAAAAAAGGAATTGATAAGAAGTTGTTTGAAAAAAGAAAAAAAAAGGAAACAATGTAATCAGGCTGGAGACTAGAACAAAGCCATATGCTAGATTAGGGTATATTTTGATTTGTTAGAAGAAACTGTATCCCAAAATTTTAAAGAAAGAAAAACCTGTATGTATATAAAAATAAGGTTAAATACAACGAAGGGATAGAATATGACTATTACAATGAAAATTAAAAAAAGATTTTTGAAAAAGTATTGATAAGATAAAATGGTTAAAAAAAGTTAAAATAGGAAAGAGGAAAACTTAAAAAAATAGAATAAGAAAAAAATAAAATTAAAAAAATTTAACTTTGAAAGACTAAAGAATCATGGGGGAAAAAAGCCATGAATTCTCTGCTGTATTCCCATAGCTCTGAAGTTTTGCAGTTCTCGTCAACTGGTGAACTTGGTCTTGGCTGGATATTCTTGTTCATCTTCTGGGGGAGGGGCCTGTTGCAGTGATTCTCAAATGTCTTTGCCTGAGGTGGAATTATACTATCCTTGCCAGGGGCCAGGCTAAATAATCGGCTCAGTTTTGCTCTCAGAAGCTTTTGTTCCCTGAACGCTTTCTGTACAGCTTTGGAGGACTGGAATGAAAATGGTGGCTTCCCAATCTCCAGCTCTATAGGAGCTGAGAGCTCAGGGCCCCACTCCTCAGTGCACCCTCAGAGAAAAGTGGTTAATCACTCCTGTCACCCTGGTTTCTGGCTGTGTTCTGTGCTCACCTCGCCTGTGACCCAGTGTTTCTATCTTTGGCACACAGCCCCATTTGGAGTCTCCAAACCCAGCAGATTCCTGCAGCACACTCCTGTGCTGTGCCTCCCGGAGGAGGAAGGAGGGGGTCTTCCTGGGTCTGCCACTTGTGGGGTGCCTGCTTGAAGAGCAGTTGCCCGACTATGCCTTGGATCATAGTTTAAGGTAACCCTGAGCTGAGAGCCCACCCCTCGTCTCTGTCTCTGCAGCTGGCTTCCCTGCTCTGATACGTGGGAGCTCTGCTACACTCAGACATCCCTGGTCTTTCTGTGACCCTGTGGGTCCTGAGATCACCCTGTCCCTGCAAGGGCTCCAGCCCCTGGAGTGTCATCCCTCAGTGGAGCAGACTTCTAAAAGTTCTGATTTTGTGCTCTGCAGTGCTACTGCTTGCCGGGAGCTGACCCCTCCTCCCATGGTGTATCTTCCCATATGTTGCTTCAGATTCACTTCTTTACACATCCTACCTTCTAGAAAGTGGTCACCTTTCTGTTCCTAGAATTGCTGCTCTTCTCTTCAATCTCCTGTTGAGTTTGTAGGTGTTCAGAATGGTTTGAGAACTATCTAGTCGAGCTCCTGGGACCTGATGATATTTAGGTCTCCTACTCCTCTGCCATGTTGCTTCTCCACCCTTTCCTATTGTTTTTTAAAGCATCTATTTTGCTTGTTTCTGCTCTGATTTGTTACTTCCTTCTTTCTACTAATTTTGGATGTTGTTTGTTCTTTTTCTAGTTTTCTGAGGTATAAAGTTAGGTTGTTTATTTGAGATCATTCTATTTTCTTAAGGTAGGTATTTATCACTATGAATTCTTAGTGCTTTTGCTACATCGTATACATTTTGGTATGTTGTGTTTCTGTTTCTGTTTTGTAGTCTCAAAGATATTTTTAAAATTTCTCTTTTAATTTCTTCTTTGAGCCATTAGCTATTCAGTAGCATATTGTTTAATCTCCATATATTTGTGAATTTTTCAGTTCTCATAATTGATTTCTAGTTTCATACCATTGTGGTCAAGAAAGATGCTTGATATGATTTCAGTCTTCTCAAATATATTAAGGCTTGTTTAGTGGTCTCACATATGATCTGTCCTAGGGAACATTCCATGTTTCCATGAGAAGAATGTGTATTCTTTTGCTGTTGGATGGAATGTTCTGCAAATGTGTTATGTCCTGATGGTCTAACATGTAGTTTAACTCCAGTGTTTTCTAATTGATTTTATGTCTGGATGATCTTCCATTGATAAAAGTGGGGTACTGAATTCCCCTACTATTATTTATTTATTTTTAAATTAAATTTTATTTTTTATAAACATATAATATATTTTTATCCCCAGGGGTACAGGTCTGTGAATTGCCAGGTTTACACACTTCACAGCACTCACCATAGCACATACCCTCCCCAATGTCCATAACCCCACCCCCCCTCTCCACACCCCCCTCCCCCCATCAACCCTCAGTTTGTTTTGTGAGATTAAGAGTCACTTATGTTTTGTCTCCCTCCCAATCCCATCTTGTTTCATTTACTCTTCTCCTACCCCCTACTATTATTTTATTATTGTTTATTTCTCCCTTCAGGTCTTTTAATATTTGCTTTGTATATTTAGATCCTTCTATTTACAAATGTATCTTCTTGTTGGATTGACTTCTTTATCATTGTATAATGACCTTCTTTGTTTTTTATTATAGTCTTTGTTTTAAAGTCTATTTTATTTATGTAAGTATAGCTATCCCTGCTTTCTTTTGGTTTCCGTTTGCATGGAATATTTTTCCATCCATTCACTTTAGTCTGTGTGGTGACTAACATAACACACTAAAAAATTTTTTTTAAAAGCTGAAGAGAGAATTTTGTAAACAACTTATAAAGTTGGGTCTTGGTTTTTTTTTTTAAGATTTTATTTATTTATTTGACAGACAGAGATCACAAGGAGGCGGAGAGGCAGGCAGAGAGAGAGGAGGAAGCAGGCTCCCTGCCAAGCAGAGAGCCCGATGTGGGGCTCGATCCCAGGACCCTGGGATCACGACCTGAGCCGAAGGCAGAGGCTTTAACCCACTGAGCCACCCAGGTGCCCCGGGTCTTATTTTTTAATACATTCAGCCACTCTATGCCTTTGATTGGATAACTTAGTCCATTTATATTTAGAATAATTATTGGTAGGTATGGACTAACCATTGCCATTTTGTTAATTGTTTCCTGGCTCTTTGTAATTCTTTCTTCCTTTCTTCTTGTGTTGCTCCTTTTTTGTGATGATTTTCTATAATGGTGTGCTTAGAGTCCTTTCTCTTTATCTTTTGTGTATTCATTACAAGTTTTGCTTTGTGGTTACCATGAAGTTTACATAAAACATCTTGTATTAATAATAGTCTATTTTAAGCTCATACCAATTTAAGTTCAAATATATATTAAAGCTCTACATTTTTAATCCCCACCCATTTTATATTTTTGATGTCACAATTTACATCTTTTTATCTTGTGGATCCATTAACGAATTATAGTAGTTATCGTTATTTTTAGTACTTTTGTCTTTTAACCTTCATATTAAAGTTATAAGAGATTTACCTACCACCGTTACAACACTGGAATATTCTGAATTTAACTGTATTTTACCTTTGCCGGTTAGATTTATACCTTCCTATGCTTTCATGTTATTAATTAGTGTTCTTTCAATTTAGCTTAAAGAACTCCCTTTAACATTTCTTGTAAGGCTGGTCTAGTGGTGAAGATTCCTTTAGTTTTTGCTTGTCCAAAAAACTCTTTCTCTCTCCTTTAATTCTGAAAGACAGCTTTGCCAAGTCAAATATTCTTGGTTGGCATTTTTTTTCTTTCAGCACTTTGAATATATCATGCATTCCCTTCTGGACTTCATAGTTTCTGTGAAAAATATGCTGAGCACCTAATGAGGGTTCCTTAATATGCGACATGGTGTTTTTCTCTTGCTGCTTTAAAGATTCTTTAACTTATGAAAACTTAATTATAAAGTGTCTCAGTGTGGGTCTCTTTGGAGTCATCTTATTTGGAACTGTCTGAATTTCCTCGATCTGGATATCTATTTCCTCCCTCAGGTTAGGAGGTTTTCATTATTTTCATTATTTCTTTGAATAAGCACTCTGTCCCTTTATTTCTCTCTTTTTCTTCTGGGAACCCTGTAATGAGAATATTGGTCTCTTTAGTGATATCCTGTAAGTCCCTTATGCTATATGCTCTCCTTTCCATTCCTTTTTCTTTTTACTCCTGGTTGAATGAATCCCACTTCCCTATCTTTGAGTTCACTGATTCTTTGTTTTACTTGATGTGGTCTCGTATTAATCTCTATTGAATTTTTTAGTTCAGTTTCTGCATTCTTTAGCTCTGTGATTTCTCTTTGGTACTTTCTTATATTTTTGTTGAAAATCTCACTTTGTTCATGCATTGTTGTCCTAACCTTGGTGATCATATTTATGAACATTATTCTGAACTCTTTATCAGATAAATCACTTAACTCCATTTCATTATGACCAGTTTCTGTAGTTTTATCTTGCTTTTTTGATTGGAACACATTCCTCTGTTTCTCTGTTTTTCTTGACTCTCTGTTGGTTTCTGTGCATTAGATAAAACCGCCACCTCTCCTAGACTTTTTAAAAGATTATTTATTTACTTAAATGTTTACTTATATTATTATGTTCCATTAACTCACATGTAGTGTATCATTAGTTTTTGATGTAGTCACCTCTCCTAGTCTTGATGAAGTGGTGTTTTGTAGGGAATGAACCTAATCATTCAGTCTGGCCTGAGCTTTTGGTCGTTTCTCAAACCTGTGTGCAGGATGCTTTCTTTGTGTTTAGTAGCCTTCAGTAGATGAGTGTGTGCCAAGACCTGTAAGTGTCCCAAAAGGGAAGATCTCATCAGCTCCAGGAAACAGATTGAAAACTAGATCCTCAGGCAGCAACTTTAGAGGAAGGAAATAAGCCTCTTTCAGGGAAAGGCTGGGAAGTGGGCATTTCTTGGGGCTAGCTGGTTAAAAAGTGTTTCGTTGTTTGATGTAGTCCAATGGGACCAGTGAATTCAAACTCCACTGCCCATCAGAGTCAGGTGGTGGAAGGGGGCATATTCTGGGGAGCAGCCTCAAAACCTGGGTACCAGATATATGTATAAGCTCCTGTCAGGGAGACACTGATGACTTGGAATGGGCCAGAGGGTGAAGGTGGAGATGGTGTCCAGTGGCCTTCTTGGTTTCTGGGGAAGATTGCAGTCAGCCCCTACTGTGCTAAATTAGAAGCCTGATGCTTAGGCATCAGCTTTTAAAGTATGCAGATAAGCCTCTTTCAGGGAAAGACTTGGAGATAGACATTTCTGTCTGCTTCCTCTGGCTGAGTCTTGGGGAAATAGCCTCATTGTGTTCTCATGAGCCCATCAACTGTTTCTTTGCTATAATTTTGGGGTCTCATGGATGCAAGCCTTGTTGGCTTTCAGAGATCCTTACCATTGACAAAATGTGTTTACTTTCAATTTCACCTCATGTAATTCTCTATATAGCCCTGGGAAGTGGTAGGAAATGTAGTTATCTGCATTTTAAAATGAGATTTAAAACAGACCAGACAAAGGATAGCAAGGTCAATGTCAACATTTGTTTTTGGTATCATTCCTTTATGTTTTAATATCATTCCAATATTTTGATATTATTTCTTTATATTACCTTATTAGAATACAATGCCTGTCATTCCACATCAGTTAGAGTTATTACTCAGAGGCAACAGTACTATACATTATGTAATGGACTGTGTTTAGGTGTCAGAGTTCTCTGCAGAAACATTTAATCCACTCAGGGTGATGAGTATATCTCTTTGCCTAATGTCAGACTACTAGTAACTAGTAGAATAGGCCCTTCAAGCTAGGTCTTTAGACTTCAAATCCAGAACTATGCTATATTGTACTCTTTCTCATGGGATAAGGTTTAAGGGATGATGGTTGACTTGTTCCCAGCAACTCATGTGGAAACTGGTACAACTGAGGCTATAGCAATCCCATTGAGTTTCATACCAGAGTCTCTCTTATTTCTGACCAACAACCTTTCCATCCACAGTCTCTTCATGGCATTTTTCACTTCCATGTTTCTCAGGGTGTAGATCAGGGGGTTTAACATGGGTGTAATGATGGTATAGAACACAGCCACCATCTTGTCCTCAGTAAAAGTGGTGGAAGGCCTTAGGTAGATGAAGAGGCAGGGGACAAAAAACAAGATCACCACTATTATGTGGGAAGCACATGTGGACAGGGCCTTGCACCTCCCCTCTGATGAACGGGTCTTAAAGGAAAGCAAGATGACAATATAAGAGCCTACAAGAATTACAAAGCAGCTCAGGGAAATCATGCCACTGTTGGCTATCACAATGAGCCCTACCACATATGTGTCTGTGCGAGCTAGCTTCAGTAAAGGGTGGGCATCACAGAAATAGTGGTCAATCAGGTTGGGGCCACAGAAAGGCAGTTGTACAGTGAGGATAGTCTGGATAAAGGAATGCACAAAACCTCCTAACCAGCAGGTTACCACCAGTATGGAGCAGACCTTCTGATCCATGGTGGTCATATAGTGTAGAGGCTTACAGATAGCCACATACCTGTCATAGGCCATCACTGTGAGAATGAAGATCTCTGTGCAGCCAAAGATATGGCAGAAAAAAAGCTGCACCATACAACCAACAAAAGAGATGTTCTTGACTTTGGCTTGGGAATCAACAATCAGCTTGGGGGCTGTAACAGAGGAATAGCAGATGTCCACAAAGGATAGGAAGCTAAGGAAGAAGTACATTGGAGAGTTGAGATTTGGACTCATTTGAATGGTCATTATAATGAGAAAATTTCCAGTCATGAGGATCATATAAAAGAGTAAAAACAAAAAGAAGCATAGTTGCTGTACTTTCTCATTTTGGGAAAGACCCATGAAGATAAATTCAGTAACATTATTTTCCATGGAACCTGGGAAGTTCACAAGAGAGAAATACAGTGCAACTTTACCTATAGGAAAAAAAAATAAGAAGGATAATTAGATTTGGGCACATGGTATCACAACATTGTTATTTTTTTTTTTTAAATTATTCTCAAAATTTCTTTCTCACTTTAAGGTACTAGTTTGGGTAAAAGTCTGTTTTTTTAAAAATTAATATATAATGTATTATTTGTTTCAGGGGTATAGGTTTGTGATTCATCAGTCTTACACAATTCACAATGCTCACCATAGCACACAACTTCCCCAATGGTCTGTTTCTTAAAATTACCAGGGATAGGGGAGCTGGTGGGAGGAGAGAGAGAGACAGACAGAGAGACAGGGAGACAGAGAGAAAGAAAGGAAAAAAAAAAGATCTGACAGGCTTTGAACAGATTTAGGGATGTAGTCTTGGCTCTCTTCATAAGTGTCAGTTGTCCAACAAAGTTTATTGTTGCACCAGAATTTAAATTAAATCTCTGTGTTAAGTCAAGATTCCAAGTGGTAACCTCTAGTGTCTTCATTTGAGGATGCTTTTCATCCATTTTCCAGTTGGTGTATGGAATCTACAAAAGTAAGCACACACACACATACACATTTGTGATTACATGTATGTAAGTCTTAAAATGTGCACTTTGAGTCAAACCCAGGATGTAATTACCTTTTTATGAGACCCCTTGGGCTCCCAAATTCCTGACAGACTGACTGGCTTTGTCATATTTTCGATTATTCCAGGACTTCACTCTTTGTCCCTTCTTATATGTCTAAAAGTTGGGAAACATGTATAGAGTCTTCATGAAAAGGGACTACCATCTTCAAGATGCTAAGACTTCAGATCCTAGTTGACATTAGTTGTTATAAAATATGGAAACGAATTAACTCTCGAGTAGGTTTAGATCTTTTAGATCTTAACAATGACCAACTGTGAGCTCTGGGACAAATTACTTACATTGATAGAGACCCAGTTTCTTTGGTCATTGGTATAACTGCTACATGCATACCAGGGTCTCCTCTGCTTTGGCCTCTGTCATGGACTTTGGGATGATCATTTCACTCTGATGGATCATTGTCATTGAATGTAGTTTCTTTGTTTCATTATCCCTGTATTCCTTTGAACCGAAAGATGTGTGAAGGGGAGACAATGTGTATCTTTATCTTTGTATTGCCTGAATACAAATACTACTCTCATAAGTTTGGCAATTCATTTAAACCTCAATTTCTTCATCCTTCAAATGGAAACACTACTGACTGCTTCAAGAGAGTTATTTTAAATACCAAACCTAGCCCGACATACAGTAAGCACCCAGTAATTATGCCCTCTCATTTTCTAACTAGGTTACCAGTACTTAACACATTTTATGGTAAAAATTTTCAAATGTATACACAATGGAGATAACAGTAGTATAAGCTCTAATATATTGATCACTCAGATTAAAAAATGATTCATATTGTACTACATTTGCATCATCCCTCCCTCTTCTTCATTTTTTTTTCAGGGTATTTTAGTGTCATTCCCAGTCATCATGCCATTTTAACCACTACATGCTTCATTTTCTGTATTTCTGGGGAATATTCTCATGAGAACGAAAGGCTCAATCACATCTAACAAAATTACCAGGAGTTGCTTGATATTAACCCATTCCTGGTTTGTTGGAACCATGTTTTGCTCCTGTCTCTCTATACAGTGCTTAGTTGGGTGATTACAATGTCTGCTCCATGTGCTAGGGTAGTGCACTGTGGCTACTGTGTACTTGAAATGTGTACAGAGGGACTAAGAAACTGAAGTTTTGGTTTTATTTAAATTATTTTAATTTATTGAAATAGCAAACCTAAAGCAATGTAAAATATGATATAATAAAATTTGGACATATTGGGTAAAATAAAATATTATTAAATATTATTAAAATCAATTCTACCTACTTGTTTTGCTCTTTTATGTGGCTACCAAAACATTTAAAATGACAGTGTGGCTTCCCGTCATGACCAAGTGGGATTTATCCCTGGGATGCAAGGGTGGTTCAACATTTGCAAATCAATCAATGTGACAGAACACATAAATAAGGGAACACACAAGGATCACATGGTCTTCTCAATTGATGCAGAACAAGCATTTGACAAAATACAGCATCCTTTCCTGCTTGTATAATGTTTCTATCACACAGAACTGTACTGGGGATTAGGCTCTAGTCTAAGTGCTTAATCATACTATTTCTTGTAATTATATAGAGTATGTAGAATTATTCCCATTCTTCACATAAGGAATAAAACCCAGAAAGTTAAACTAGTTTTATCTATGGTCATGTAACTAGTCATTGATGAAACACAGATTCAACCTTGATACATTTTCTTAGCCTATGCTACTTTATATCATAAATGTACAATTTCCATTGACACTTATTTTAAAAATATTGATAATAGCTTTGGGATCTTCTTTATTATTTTAATGTTTCTGGGATATGAATTGCTCCTTTAACAACTTCAAACAAAACTTAATTCACCAAGATAGACGCCAGTACTCTGATAAGTTAGTGAAGTCCTGATGTCCTGTGTTCTTGGAAGACCCATCGGCCTTGTCACCAAACAGTAGTTTCTGCTACAGGATAGGAACAATCTCAGAAAATGGAACAGACTGTGACAAAGCATATTCAAACTCTGTCATTTCTCCTTCTAGAGTCTGGGTCTCAGTAGGATCCTTTGTCTCACTGTCCCTCTCCCCACTGTCACCCTGGCATGTGGTGCTGGGCCTAGACATGGATTATTTCACAAACCAGAATACACTAGTAGCCTTCAATCTGTGGTAGAATGAGGACAGAGGCAAAAATCTAATGATGAGAGTTTAGGCATCACCAAATGCTAAATTTCAGTGCCTTGACTAAATGCTGACTCACTGAAAAAAATTTATCCACAGACATTTCTTGAGAGAGGTGGCTTTCTAAAAGTCTGCAGGAGAGGGATTTCCTGACCCCTGTAGATGTCCTCTGTTTGTTTTTATCATAATATTTAAAATCCCTGTCTTTTAGACTATGTGTGTGTCTCCCCCAATAGATTGTGTCACTTAAATGCAGAGACCATTCCTCAAGACTTGACCCAGAGCCAGGCACATATGTTAGGTACTCAGTAAATTTTGTAGGAAGGAGAGAGAGAGGGAGTAAGGAAATGAGAGTTACTGGTGTGTGAATCTCTCTAGATGGTCTGGCTTCAGACTACCTATTGTTTAGTGTAGAATACTGGTTAAAATCACCAAATCAGATAGAGCTGGATTGTCAACCCCCAGGCACACCAGTGCTGGCTGTGTGCCTTTAACTAATTAGTTTAGCTATTTAATCATTGTCTTAATCTGTAAAATAGGGATAAATAGTTCTTGGCTCACTGAGTTGGTGTGAGAATTAACACAGTGAATGCATAGGGGTGCTGGGTGGCTCAGTCGGTTAAGCATCTGTCTTGGGCTCAAGTCATGATCCTGGAGTCTTGGGATCCAGCCTTGCATTGAGATCCCTGCTCAGTGGGAAGCCTGCTTTTCCCTCTGCCCCTCCCCCAACTTATGCACGCTCTTTCTCTCTCTCTCTCTTGCTCTCTCTCAAATAAATGAATAAAATCTTTTAAAAAAATAAATAAAATCTTGGGGCACCTGGGTGGTTCAGTGGGTTAAGCTGCTGGCTTCAGCTCAGGTCATGATCCCAGGGTCCTGGGATCGAGCCCCGCATCGGGCTTTCTGCTCAGCGGGGAGCCTGCTTTCCTTCCTCTCTCTGCCTGCCTCTCTGCCTGCTTGTGATCTCTGTCTGTCAAATAAATAAATAAAATCTTTAAAAAAATAAATAAAATCTTTAAAAACATAGCAAATGTTTATAGTGCTTAACATAGTTTTTAGTCCATAAGAAATACTTAAAATGTTAGTTATTCTAATTTTTATCCTGCACATCATAAATATGGGAAATACAAAATAAAAAAAAAAGTGATAAAAGTGATTCCAGTTACCTGGAGGGTGTGAAGCTCTTCCTTCCCATCATTTCCTACTTCTGGGTCCTATGAATCCTCTACCCATCTATGACCCCTCCAAACACCATCCCTATTCCAATTTCTGTAGTCCATGCATGTATGTTTTTTTTGAAAAATAATCTGTCCCCCCCCCCCCCATTTATTCTGTAGAATTGCTGCCTGGGTCATAAAGCAAAGTTATTTGTCTTGGACTTGAAGCAAACCTAAGTTTACATTAAGTTCTTGGCAGGTTTCAGTAAACAGTGAGGACAGAGGGTAAGTATGATAGAAACTTGTGACTTTGGGGATCATCATGAGGGTTAACTTACTCTCTCTGTGATATCCAGAGTTGTCTTCCAGCTCAGTGTAAATTCAGTCAAAGGCTTTTTCAAATCCCAACTCTATGGATTGGGAAGGAGAAAGAAAAGCCCCCTGATACCCAGAGGATACAGTGTTCTGTGTCATTGTCTTAAGTAATGAGCTCCTGTGAGCCTTTGAGTTGCTTCCCCTGTTGAAAGTTCTTACTAGAGATACAAGTAACTTTCCTCACTGCATTGGCCAAATGTGAGGCCACTTGGGAGAGGGCTTTCTAGAGTGGCTTCCTCTGTTTTTATGCCAGTAGAGGTGAATCATCCTGGGTTTCCTGTCTGATACCCATCCTTTAATCTCACAACAGTGGATTCTATTGATTAAGCACTAACTATGTGTCCTCCATTACCATAAGCAATTTATATGCATTCCACAGTTTCTTTAATATTTAGGGCTTCAGTTGAGTTGACATGAAGTAATTGTGACTATTGTTTGAGGCTCACTATCACCATTATTCTATGCATGACATACTTCACTATTAATTAATTTAATAAATCACTGTAAGCCAAAATGTAATCCACCAGTTACACAGTATGGATAAATTACATCTACCTGTGTATGCCTTTCCCTAGCTCAACCCATTGCCTATCCTTGAATGTCAGGAAGTTAAAGATATTGTAATGTTGTGTATTTTAAATTCAAATTTTACCAAAATTGAACATTCTTTCATGACTTGAATGATATTTGGATAGTTTCTTACATAAGGTGACTTTTTTTGGGGGGGGTCCGGTTTTGGATTATCTATCTCTTATTTATTTGTAGACGTTATTTGTATATAATCTGGCTTTTATATAATCTGCATAAAAGTCCCTTGTCATCTCTTTCTCTATCGGTATATCTATAGCATCTCCTCTCCTAATTTTGTAGCTTGCCTTTTCTCTTCTAATGATTTTTTTGATGACTAGAAATCCTTAATTTAATGTATTCTAATTTATTAGTATTTCCCATTTTGATAGTTGTTATGGGCTGAATATTTGTGTCCTCCAAAATTCATGTGTTGAAACCCTAACTCCCAAGGTGATGTTATTAAGAGATAGAGCTTTTAGGAGGTGATTAGGTCATAGGGACAACACCCTCATGAAAGGGACCCCAGGAAGCCTCTCATCCCCTCCACCGTATAAAGATACAGTAAAAAAATACCTTCTCTGGACCAGGAAATGTGTTCTCACCAGACACTGAATCAGTTGGAGACGAGGCTTTGAACTTCCCAGCCTCCAGAATTGTGAGAAATAAATTTCTATTCTTTATAACCTATCTACTCTGGTATTTTGTTATAGCAGCCCAAAAGGACTAAAACAATAGTAATTTTTATGTCTTCTTTAAGAAACCCTTCCCTATTCCAAGTTCATAAAATTATTCCCTATATTAATATTTAGATGCTTTTTTGTTTTACTTTTCATATTTAGATCTAAAATCCATCTGGAATTAATTTTTTGAGGGAGGGCCAAGACAGGTTAAAAAAAATTTTTTTTAAAGATTTTGTTTATTTATTTGACAGACAGAGATCACAAGTAGGCAGAGATGCAGGCAGAGAGAGAGGGGGAAGCAGGCTCCCTGCTGAGCAGAGAGCCCAATGCGGGACTCGATCCCAGGACCCTGAGACCATGATCTGAGCCGATGGCAGACGCTTCAATCCACTGTGCCACCCAGGCGCCCCAGGACAGATTTTTTAATATAAAAGTCCTACTGAATTAAAACCATTTATTGTAAAGCTTGCCTTTTACCCATGGCTTTTCTGTGCACCTTTGTAATAAACCAGATGTCCACATACACATGTCTGCCTCTGGTTGTACACTACACTATTGGTCAATTTATCTTTATATCAATGTCTGTCTTACTAACTGTAATTTTGCAATAACTCTTGAAAATAAGTGGTGTAAGCCCACAAACTTTGATTATTTAAAGTTGGGTTAGCTATTTTTGGCCTTTTGTGTTTTCATGTACATTATAAAATATGCTTATAAATTTCCACAAAATATCTTTCATGGGTTTTATTTGGGATTATAATAAACCTATTGACAAAGTTGGGTGTATTTAGCACTTTTATAACCTTGAATCTTAAATGGTATATCCTTTAATTTATGTAGGTCTTCTTTAATTTTTCTAGATGCTTTCTAAATGTTTTCTAATTTTCAGTGTTGGGGTCTTACAAACATTTTGAAGATTTATTTATAGGTTTTCTACTTATGCCTAGAATGTAGAAAACTGGAAAGGGGTTTTTTTGTAGACTATGAACAGGAAAATCTAGATAAATCATAAATTCATAACTTTTTTTGGTAATGTATTAGAAAGGTGAGGTTTTGGAGCAACCAAATATCCTGAAATATAGACCCCAGAGATGAAACACAGCACTGTTTCACTGGAAAGCATTAAAGGAAGAAATGCCAAGAGCCATATAAGTGGTAAGAAAAATACAGATAAGTTAAAAAAAATAAGTGAATTGCTTAAAGGCCATATGTGGGCTAGCATGAGAGTATAGAATGCCTGAGAGCCACAGACACAAGGGGAGTTCATGCTCACTTGTAAGATATTCTCTATAGAGGCCATTTGTATGTCTTTGGTGAAGTGTCTGTTCATGTCTTCTGCCCGTTTTTGACTTGATTATTTGTTTTTTGGGTGTTGAGTTTGAGAAGTTCTTACAAATCTTGGATATCAGCCCTTTGTTTGTAGTGTTATTTGTGAGTATCTTCTCCCATTTCCTGGGTTGCCTCTTTGTACTGTTGACCGTTTCCTTTGCAGTGCAGAAGTTTTTATTTTGATAAAGTCCCAAAAGTTCATTTTTGCTTTTGTTTCCTTTGGCTTTGGAGACATGTTTTGAAAGAAGTTACTGTGGCTGTTGTTGAAGAATTTATTACGTATGTTCTCCTTTAGGGTTTTGATAGATTCCTGCCTCACGTTTAGGTCTTCATTCATTTCAAGTTTATCTTTGTGTATGGTGTAAGAGTATGGTTGAGTTTCATTCTTCTATACGTAGCTGTCCAATTTTACTAGCACCATTTATTGAAGAGACCATTTTTTTCCACTGTGTATTTTTTCCCATTTTGTCAAAGATTATTTGACCATAGCATTGAGGGTCCATATCTGGGCTCTCTATTCTGTTCCATTGTTCTATATATCTGGTTTTGTGCTAGTACCATACCATACAGTACCATACTGATCACAGCTTTGTAGTAAAGTCATCCCAATCAAAATTCCACCAGCATTTTTCAAAGTGCTGGAGCAAACAATTCTAAAATTTGAATGGAACCAGAAAAGACCCCGAATCCCTAAGGAAATGTTGAAAAAGAAAAACAAAGATGGGGGCATCACGTTACCTGATTTCAAGCTTTACTCTAAAGCTGCAATCACCAAGACAGCATGGTACTGGAAACATGTCTTGAGAGAAGTTGCTGTGGCTGATGTCAAAGTAGTTACTGCCTATGTTCTCCTCTAGGATTTTGATGGATTCCTGTCTCATATTGAGCTCTTTCATCCATATTGAGTTTATCTTTGTGTATGGTGTAAGAGAATGGTTGAGTTTCATTCTTGTATACATAGCTGTCCAATTTTCTCACACCATTTATTGGAGAGACTGTCTTTTTTCCACTGGATATTTTTTCCTGCTTTGTCAAAGATTATTTGACCATAGCGTTGAGGGTCCATATCTGGGCTCTCTATTCTGTTCCATTGTTCTATATATCTGGTTTTGTGCCAGTACCATACTGTCTTAGTGATCACAGCTTTGTAATATAACTTGAAATCAGGCAACGTGATGCCCCCAGCTTTAAAAAAAAATTTTTTTTTAATGCAACATTTCCTTGGTGATTCAGGGTATTTTCTGGTTTCATACAAATTTTAGGATTGTTTGTTCCAGCACTTTGAAAAATGTCATTGGTATTTTGGTCAAGATGGTGTTGAAAGTATAGATTGTTCTGGACAGCATAGGCATTTTAACAATGTTCATTCTTTTGATCCATGAGCATGGAATGCTTTTCCATCATTTTGTATCTTCTTCAATTTCTTTCATAAGTGTTATGTAGTTTCTAGACTACAGATCCTTCACCTCTTTGGTTAGGTTTATTCCAAGATATCTTATGGTTTTGGGTGCTATTGTAAATGGAATCAATTCTCTAATTTCTTCTTTACAGTTACATTGTTAGTGTATAGGAAAGCAACTGATTTCTGTGCCTTGATTTTGTATCATGCCACATTACTGAATTGCTGTATGAATTCTAATTTAGGGGTGGACTCTTTTGGGTTTTTCTACATAAAGTATCATGGCATCTGTGAAGAGAGAGAGTTTAACTGCTCCGCCAACTTGAATATCTTTGATTTATTTTTGTTGTCTGATTGTTGTTGCTAGGACTTACAGTACAATGCTGAGCAATAGTGGCAAGAGTGGGCATCCTTGTTGTATTCCTGATCTTAAGGGAAAGGCTCTCAGCTTTTCACCATTGAGAATGATATTCATTGTTGGTTTTTCATAGATGGATTTTATGAAATTGAGGAATGTTTCCTTTATCCCTATACTCAAAGAGTTTTAATCAGGAAAGGATGCTGTATTTTGTCAAATGCTTTTTCTGCACCAATTGAGAGCACCATGTGGTTCTTTTCTCTTCTTTTATTTATGTATTCTATCACATTGATTGATTTTGCAAATGTTGAACCACTTTGCATCACAGTAATAAATCCCACCTGGTCCTGGTGGATAATCCTTTTAATGTACTGTTGGATCCTATTAGCTAGGATCTTTTTTGAGAATTTTGGCATCCATATTCATCAGGGATATTGCTCTGAAATTCTCCTTTTTGATGGGGTCCTTGCCTGGTTCAGGGACCAAGGTAATGCTGGACTCATATAAAGAGTCTGGAAGTTTACCTTTTGTTTCTATTTTTTTTTTTTTTAGCTAAATTGGATATTAATTCTTTTTATAATTTTATTTTTTTTTCAGCATAACAGTATTCCTTGTTTTTGCACCACACCCAGTGCTCCATGCAATCCGTGCCCTCTCCAATACCCACCACCTGGTTCCCCCAACCTCCCACCCCCCACCCCTTCAAACCCCTCAGATTGTTTTTCAGAGTCCACAGTCTCTCATGGTTCACCTCCCCTTCCAATTTCCCCCAACTCCCTTCTCCTCTCTAACTCCCCTTGTCCTCCATGCTATTTGTTATGCTCCACAAATAAGTGAAACCATATGATAATCGACTCTCTCTGCTTGACTTATTTTGAAACAACTTCAGAAGAATAGGTATTATTTCTTCTTTGACTGTTTGGTAGAATTCCCCAGGGAATCCATCAGGTTCTGGACTCCTGTTTTTTGGACAGTTTTTGATCACTACTTCAATCTTGTTACTGTGTTGGTCTATTCAAGCTGTCAATTTCTTCCCGTTTCAACCTTGGTAGTTTATAGGTTTCCAGGAATGCATTCATTTCTTCCAGATTGCTTAACTTATTGGTATATATCTGTTGATAATAATTTCTGATGATTGTTTCTATTTCCTTAATGGTAGTCATGATCTCTTCCCTTTCATTCATAATTTTATTAATTTGGGTTCTTTCTCTTTTCTTTTGGATAAGACTGAATAGCAGTTTATCAATCTTATTAATTCTTTCAAAGAACCAGCTTCTAGTTTCGTTAATGTGTTCTACTGCATTATTTCTGGTTTCTAATTCATTGATCTCTGCTCCAATTTTAATTATTTCCTTTCTCATGCATAGGTTAGACTCAATTTGTTGCTGATTCTCTAGTTGTTTAAAGTGTAAAGATAATTTATGCTTTTGGGGTTTCTCTCTCTCTCTCTCTCTCTCTCTCTCTCTATATATATATATATATATATTATTTATTTATTTATTTATTTTTTTGCGTGAGGTTTGGATGGCTATATACTTCCTGTTAGGACCGCCTTTGCCGTATCCCATAGGAGTTGGACTGATGTGTTTTCATTCCCATTGGTTTCCATGAGTTAAGCTCCTCTTTGATTTCTTGATTGACCCAAATATTCTTGAGCAGGATGGTCTTTAGCTTCCAAGTGTTTGAATTTCTCTCCAAACTTTTTCTTGTGATTGAGTTCCAGTTTCAAAGCACTGTGGCCTGAGAATATGCAGGCCACATATGCAGAGAAAATGCAGGGAATAATCTCAGTCTTCTGGTATCAGTTGAGACCTGATTTGTGACTCAGTATGTGGTCTATCCTGGAGAAAGTTCCATGTGTGCTTGAGAAGAAAGAGTATTCTGTTGTTTTAGAGTAGAATGTTCTGTATATATCTATGAAGTCCATCTGGTTCAGTGTGTCATTCAAAGCTCTTGTTCCTTTGTTGATTTTCTGCTTAGATGATCTGTCTATTGCTGAGAGAGGCATGTTCAGTTCTCCTACTATCTACATATTATTATCAATATGTCTCCTTATTTTGGTTAACAGTTGGTTTATGTAGTTGGCTGCTCCCATGTTGGGGGGATAGATATTTACAATTGTTAGATCTTGTAGGATAGACCCTCTAAGAATGATACAGTGTCCTTCTGTATCTCTAACCATAGTCTTTAGCTTAAAATCTAATTTGTCTGATATGAGAATTGCTATGACAGCTTTCTTTTGAGGTCTGTTGGCATGAAAGATGGTTCTCCACCCCTTCACTTTCAGTCTGGATGTATCTTTCCAAATTAGTCTCTTGTAGACAACATATGAATGGGTTCTGTCTTTTTATCCAATCTGCAACCCTGTCCTGTTTTATGGGAGGATTTAGGCCATTCACATTGAGAGTGATTATTGAAAAATATGATTAACTGTCATCATGTTGCCTGCAAAGTCCTTGTTTCTATAGATTGTCTCTGTAAATTTCTGTTTTATATCACTCCTGGGGTCTTTCTCCTTTTATAGAACCCCCCCTTAATATTTCTCGCAAGCACAGCTTACTGGTCACATATTCTTTCAATTTCTGAAGGTCTTGGAAGCTCTTTATCTCTCCATCCATTCTAAATGACAGCCTTGCCAGAAAAAGTATTCTTGGCTGCATGTTCTTCTCATTTACTACCCTGAATATGTCTTGTCAGCCCTTTCTGGCTTGCCAGATCTTTGTGGACAGGTCTGATGTTATTCTGATGTTTCTCCCTCTGTATGTAAGGAGTCTCTTTCCCTCTACTTGCTCTTAAAATTCTTAGGATTCCTTGGTTTTAAGATTTGTGAGTTTAACTATTATATGCTTGAGCGTCAGTCTGTTCACCTTGATCTTGGGTGGGGACTTCTCTGCCTCTAGGACACAAATGTTTATTTCATACCCAGATTAAGGAAGTTCTCAGCTATGATTTGCTCAAATGTATCTTCTAGTCCTCCTCCTCTCCCTGCCTATGTGGGATCCCAATAATTCTGACATTGGAATATTTCATGGCATCATTTATTTCTCTGATTCTGTTTTCATGGATTTTAAGCTGTTTATTCCAGGCCTCTTCCTCTTCCCTCTTTTCTATGTTTGTCTTCTAGATCACTAATTCATTCTTCTGCCTCACTTACCCTAGCTATTAGACTATCTAGATTGGATCAGATCTCATTGATAGAATTTTTAGGTTCTGCCAGATCAGCTCTCATTTCTGCCCTTAGAGAACCTATGTTGTCATTAATGGTTTTCTCCATCTTAGGTATTGTCTGCATAACTCTTACCCTGAAGTCTATTTCTGACATCTTGCTTATATCTGTATCCATTAGTTCTGTGGCAGAGGTCATAGTCTCTGAATTCTTCCTGTATTGGAAGTTCTTCCTCTTAGTCATTCTGTTGAGGGTTGGTTGAGGGAATGTACAGAGTCCAGGTTATTGATGACAACTGAAATAAGATGCACCTGTTATAGGGATCTTAGGGTTGTCAGCCTCTTGTTCTTCCAGACTGTCTTCTAGGGGAGGAGCCTGTGGTGTTGTTACTCAGACAACCCTGTTTGGGGAGGGTGTCCTACCCCTGTGGGGGGGGATGGGTTCAGTGAGAACCATTTTTTTGGGGGGGGGGGGCTTTCCCTGCAGCTTTCCACATCTCTTTCAAGAGTCAGAGCAGGAGTGACTGTATCCAAACTTCTGTCTCAGAACAGAAAGATTGCAGTCTGTTCTCCAGAGAACCTTCAGGCCACACTGACTCTGTTTTTGTCTGTGCTACTAAAAACCACAGTGTCCTGGGTTGTGCATCCCACAGCAGCACTCTCAGCCCTTGCTTCCAGGTCCAAGCACATCTCTGCCCTTTGTGCTTCCAAATTGCCAGCTGCCCCCAGTTTGAACATGTGCCCCCACAGCTCCAGGTTTCATTCTGGAGGGTTACCCTAAAGTCCTATCTCCACTGCTAGCAGTCTGGGAGTCTGTGTCTAGTCTCCAGTGTGGGAGCCTTTTGCACTCAGGCAGTACAGGATCCTGGAGGCTCCCTCCCCCTTACATTTATCTTCCAAAATCTGCCCCCAGAATTATGCACCTGCCTCCCACACCCCACCTCATGCCTTGAAACCAATTGTTGGAGATATTTTGTTTGTAGAGATATGGATATACCTTTTTACATCTCAGGCTGATTTTGTGGGTATTCAGAGTTGTCTGATAGATATCCAGCTCAATTCAGGGGACTGGTTGAAATAGGGTCCTCTACTCCTGCTATCTTTCAATATAATATGTTATTTGATTGAAAGTTGAATATATATGAACAAGTGAAGAGCTTCAGAAGGTTTTAAAAAAGGGTAGATATAAAGGATTATATTTTTTATTTTAGTTGCTCTTAAGTATTTTTTTTTAAAAGATTTTATTTATTTATCAGAGAGAGAAAGAGAGAGAGAGAGTGCAAGGGCATGTGCACAAGCAGGCAGAGTGACAGGCAGAGGCAGAGAGAGAAGCAGGCTCCCTGCCAAGCAAGGAGTCTGATGCGGGGACTAGATCCCAGGACCCTGGAATCGTGACCTGAGCCGAAGGCAGCGGCTCAACCGACTGAGCCACCCAGGCGTCCCTCTTAAGTGATTTTTTTAAAAAAAGATTTTATTTATTTATTTGACAGAGAGATCACAAGTAGGCAGAGAAGCAGGCAGAGAGAGAGGGGGAAGCAGGCTCCCTACTGAGCACAGAGCCCAATGCAGGGCTTGATTCCAGGACCCTGAGATCATGACCTGGGCCAAAGGTAGAGACTTAACCCACTGAGCCACCCAGGTGCCCCACTCTTAAGTGATTTTTAAGGCAAAAGTAGGAGCAATATATTATAGGTCTGTAGTATATGCAAAAGTAAATTATATGAAAATATCACAAGAAATGGGAAGCAGGAATTGGAAGTGTAGTGCTATATGGTTCTTAGACTGTATGAAGTTGCATAAAAGCACTTAAAGGTAGATGGTAATAAATGAAAGACATAATATGTTATATAATATAGTCTCTGTAATATTGTATATGCATACATATATTATATGTTAGCAACCACTAAAATATTTTAAAAAGAAACAAATAGTATGTAGTAAGGTAAAATGGAATCATAAAAATAAACTAATTCAAAATTAGGCAGAGAATGAGGAATAAGATAACAAAATACAATGGAACATACAGAAAAAAATAACATTTAACATATAATATATATTATATTATAGATGTTTGAATTAAGCCAGTCAATACTTACACTAAATGTAATGACTTAAACACTTATTAAAAATATTTAAATTGTATAAAATACCAAACCCAAACTTATCTTGCCTGTAAGGCATTTTTTCAAATATGAAGACATATATACATTAGGAGTAAAATTATGGAAAAAGATACATAATAAATGCATTAATCAATAAAAGCTAGAGCAAATATATTGATATCAGACAAAACAGACTTTAGGACAAAAAATATTACTGGAGATAGAGAGGGATATTACATAGATGATAGATGGATCAGTTCACCAAGAAGACATAATAATCCTAATAGCATATGCACCTAACAACAAAGTCTTGGAAACACATGAAAAAGAAAGACCTGATAGAACTGACTGTCCTTTTATTGAAGTTTTCCCAATGAAACTCATTATATAGTAGATTTTTCAGAAAGGATGCTTATGTACAGTATTTTTGGGTTATTACCTGATCAAAACTTTGTTTATTGAAAGACAGCTTGGTTAAGTGTAATATTCTGTTTTTTTTTTTTTTTAAAGATTTTTATTTATTTATTTGACAGACAGAGATCATTAGCAGGCAGAGAGGCAGGCAGAGGGGGGGGGGTAAGCGGGCTCTCTGATGAGCAGGGAGCCCGATGCGGGGCTCGATCCCAGGACCCTGGGATCATGACCTGAGCTGAAGGCAATGGCTTTAACCCACTGAGCCACATAGGTACCCCAATATTCTGGTTTATACTTTCTTAATATTCTTGAAAATGCTGCTACACAGTTGCCTTGCTTTGTATTGTTTTTGGGAAGTTGAATGCCACTACAAGTCTTTTGTTTTTGTACGTTATGTCATAATTTTGCCTAGAGTTCCTGAGGATTTCTTTCTTTATCTTTAATGTCTAATAGTATTACTAGGATACATCTTGGGTTGATTGATCTGTTAGCTTCTCCTGGTACCCAGTGGATCCTTTCAATGTGTAGCCTTAGCTGTTTTTAAATTTATAAAATATTTTTTGGATTATAGTTTTAAATATTGGTTCTATTTTATTGTTTTGATTTTTTTTTGGACATCAATTATATGTGTGTTAAGCCTCCTTGGTCTAACTACCATTTCCACCCCTCTCTTTTGGCCCTTTTAACTTTTTATTTTTAAAGAATTTATTTATTTATTTATTTATTTATAGAGAATAAGGTGGTGGGGAGGGAGTGAGAGAATCTCAAGCAGACGCTGTGTTGAGCAAGGAGACTGATGCGGAGCTTGATCTTATGACCCTGAGATCATGACCTGAGCCAAGATCAAGGGTTGGATGCCTAACTGACTGGCCACCCAGGTTCCCCTAACTTCTTTAAAATGTCATTTTATTTCCTTTGATTATCTGATTTACTTTCATGCTCTTTATTATATTTTAATTAGACTCTTCTCCTTTTGGTAATTTAATTTTCATTTCTGACATGATTTTTTGTCTTTTTATTTTATTTTTTCCTGAGTTTAATCAACTCTCATTTAACTCCTTTCTGATTTAAATTTTTTTTTTTTGTTTTTGGGTTTTGTATTTTTTTTTTTTTTTAAATTTATCTTTTTTTAATCATTTTTTAAAATTTATTTTCAGCATAACAGTATTCATGTTTTTGCACCACACCCAGTGTATTTAGAGGGCACGGACTGCATGGGTTTTGTATTTCTAATGCAACATCTTATATTCATATCCATGAATATATTTGCCATGTTTTTAGCTTTCCTCTCTCAGAGCATAATAATTAGGTGTTTGTAACTTCTTAAAGTTCTCCAGCTGAAAAAATTGAAAAACATCTTGAACCTTTTCCTAATTCACAATTTTTATGGTAGAGTTTTACACTAGAGACAACAAATTCCATGGGGAATGTGGCTCTTCATCACACTGTGAGGCTCAATTTATTTTAAATAGTTTAAGCATCTCAATATTGAAAAACAATCCTTGGTCTTCTAGTGAATGCATGGGTTTTCTAAACTAAAAAACAGGACCTTAAACTCACTGTCTAGCTGTCTGTACCTATTTTTCTGTTTCTAAATAGATGACCTAAAGACTGGCCATGGGGATGATTTCCTGAATCCGTCCCTTTGTGATTTATCTGCATCCCTATAAGCTGTTCATTTTCTAAATTATCATAGAACAGATGGAACTTTGTTGTGTGGAAGCAAGACTGGCACTGTTAACTGGCAATAACAATCACAAAATCAAAATCACTAGAAAAGAATCCCAGTGTTATGGAAACAGTGCATCGGCAACTTGACTAGTAACTAGCTGTGTGACTCAGAAGTCAGTTAAACTCTCTCTTAGCTGCTTCATCTGTAAACTAAGAAGATTGTATTAATAGTCTTTAAATTGCCTTTCAGCTCTAAAGTTTCTTCTGTTTCATCTGGTGCCTTGGCTGAGATGAAGCAGCTTAGCCCACTGGGGGTCTTCTATGCGGAGGAAGAAGCCTGCTGGAAGAGTTGTTGTCAGGAGAGCCTACTGTGTTCCAGGGCACACTCTTTTTGTCTCTTCAGCCCAGGACATTCTTTGAGTGATGAGCTCATGCAACAGAGGGAGAAATTGTTCCTAATCCTAAGGAGAAGAATCTTTATGTTCAAATCTTTGCTGTAAATCTGAGCATTACTCAAACAAGGTAGGTAATGATATACCCAGAAGGATGTCTCAGGTTGATTGAATGTGGGTATAAGGTTCCAAATCACTGTATGATCTAGAGTGAATCACTTTTCCTCCCTGAGCCTCAGTTTCTGCCTCTGTAAAAAGGAGGGGGCTGAACAGAATGTGCCCTCAATTTCTCCTTGGTATTCACATTCTGTGATTCCATAAAGTGTCACTTGGGGTCTAGCATCAGTTGTGAGAAAGAGGCCCTTGTGATGTGACTTTAAGTTCATTTCAATAGGTCTTTCAGGCTCTCTATCACTTATTATTTTGTCCTTGTCAGATTTCTCTCATTGTGGCTTATTTTAGAGGATAAAATTCTATCTAGTTAGGATCTAGAACATCATTTATCTACCTAGGCTTACATGTAATCAATGAATGATTAGCTTGTTATCTGTGATCCTAGGATGAGGGTTTTATTTGGGAAGTGCTTGGAGGAAGAGGAGATAATATATTACTAATTGTCTTTCTTTTGGACAAGGGGGGAAGAGAAGGAGAGAAAAATGTAAATAAATACCAGGAAGTCTGAACTAATAATAGCTACTACTTATTGAGAGCTTCCTATTTGCCAGCCAACCCTCTTGAGTGTTTTATATATTTTATCTTAGGTCTATTTCTTGCAACAACCATGTCAGATATGATTTTTTAAAAAAAATTTTTATTTCTTTTCAGCATAACAGTATTCCTTGTTTTTGCACCACACCCAGTGCTCCATGCAATCCGTGCCCTCTCAAATACCCACCACCTGGTTCCCCCAACCTCCCACCCCCCCGCCCCTTCAAACCCCTCAGATTGTTTTTCAGAGTCCATAGTCTCTCATGGTTCACCTCCCCTTCCAATTTCCCCCAACTCCCTTCTCCTCTCTAACTCCCCTTGTCCTCCATGCTATTTGTTAGGCTCCACAAATAAGTGAAACCCTATGATAATTGACTCTCTCTGCTTGACTTATTTCACTCAGCATAATCTCTTCCAGTCCCATCCATGTTGCTACAAAAGTCGGGTATTCATCCTTTCTGATGGAGGCATAATACTCCATAGTGTATATGGACCACATCTTCCTTATCCATTTGTCCGTTGAAGGGCATCTTGGTTCTTTCCACAGTTTGGCGACCATGGCCATTGCTGCTATAAACATTGGGGTATAGATGGCCCTTCTTTTCACTACCAGATATGAATTTTTACCCTATTCTGATAAAATAATAAAAAAAGGAATCTTCTTACAGGGACATATGATACGTAGGTGATAGAGCTAAGAATGGGCTGCCAACTGCAGTGCTTGTTCCCATAGACCCTATTGTAGATCAGTCCCTGAGGAGAGAGAAAAGCAGCTCAGCAGGTGTTCTTGTTTTGTTTTCTCCAGCCCTTTAGAGATCCATGAACCTGGAACTATTCCCTCCACTCAAAGTTGGGTCATCTCTGACCTTCAGCAATTCATCATCTGTGTGTCTCACAATGATCCCATGCACTCATCTGATACAACTGTCTTACATTTCCCTAATGAATTTTTTGTTTGTATTTTAAAATATATACCATGTAATCCAAATGGTAATCTCAACATACAAACTCAGATATGATATATACATGAGTGTGTAAGAGATTTGTGTAAGAGATTTGGTCTTTTAATGAGAATTAGATAATTCGTGTCCTTGCAACACTGGACAAAACAAAGAACAACAAATACCTTCTATGGAACATAATGATTTAGCCACCCAGCTCACAGTGAACTTAACTGCAAAGTTGTAACACGTGTGGCTTTGACCCTGTGCAGTAAAATGTCTGTTTCTGAAATAGAAATGATCTACATTATTCACAACCTTAAATATTTGACGAAAGAGTCACATCTGTGTTATATGTGGTCAAGATAGGCTGAAAGGAAAATGTATACAAATAGCATTAAATAATCTAGTTCTTTCTTATCAGTTCTACTGGTTGGTCAGTTTATCATCAATCAGAAGTCTACATATATCCTGAGCCCCATCTGTAAGATTGACACTTAGGTGCTGGGTGGGTTTAAGGAGTAATGAACTGAAGACAAATAAGCAACATAAAACCACAGTAAGCAATAAGTCAATATAAAAATCAATTGTAATAAATTGTATGGTTCCAGTTGTAGAGAATATTTTCATTTTGAAATTCAACTCAATGACCATTTACTGGGCACTTACTGTGTATTTAGTTCTGAAGATTCAGACATGAATAAGCTCAACTTAGTAAGGGAGACAGATACAGAAACAATAATTATAATAAAATTTGCTAAATACTCCAGTAGAAAGATGTAAAAAACACAGAAGAAGCGTTGGTTGGAGTGGAATGATAAGTGGTGTCTGGTCTAAGCATTAAAGCAAGAATAAACATGAATCAGAAAGCCAAGGTGTGCATGCCACACAAAATGTAAAGAGTATATGGGTAATGGACAATTTTGGGAGAATGATATATATTTCAGAATATATAGGCTCCAAAGGAAGTCTTGGCAAGTGAAACTAGAAAGGTGATCAGGATCCAGTGCTTATATGCCCTGCTAATACTATTGGACTTAATCTTGTAGACAGTGGGAAGCTGTTGATAGATTTTAAGTTAATGCATAACTTGTTTAGATTTGCATTTTAGAAGTATAAAAACTATGATAAAAATAGCTTACATTTTTTGAGGGGTTGCTATGAACTGAGTACTACATGGGTTACTGCATTTAACGCATGATCACTTAAACTCATTTGCAGAGTCAAGAGCTGAGGTGAATGAACTAGTGTGAAAGTGACCAGAGTGGCTTCCTAGACAGTGGACATCGTAGAGAGGGTAGGACTTGGAGTGGCAGGCAGAGGGGCAGGCACGCCATGGAATGTGAAAAGCAAGAGATGCTCTTGTGGTGGTTGTCAGGTTGCCTTGATGAGAAGGTGAGCGGACCTCTAAATAGGACAATAATATGTGTTATTTAGTTGTCAGTAAAGTTGGTCCGAAGGAGCACGAGAAAGTATGTTAGAGCTTGGAGGAATTGAGCGCTGATTTCCAGGCACCTGGGAGACATTGGTCATTTCTGAGTGATCTGAGCAGAGAGACTCAGGAAGAATTCTGACTTCAGTATACAGAACACATTGAGGGGTTGAAGATCTGGGACTTCTGGAGACAGTTGGAGCATGGGGGAATTGTGGTAATCCTCACATGAATTTATATTCTGCAGGAAGATGGAGGCTGCAGGATGAGGTGGAGGAAAAACCTAGTGAAATCAACAGGATGTGGGGATTTGTAAACGTGGGAAATGCAGAAGAGGATGAGTTAGAGGTAACTCCAAAGAATCAAGCCTGAGGACCAGGCAGAATGAGTGCTGCTGTAAGACCCAGCTGAGAAGAGCAGTCTGTCAGGGCTTCCCTGCTGGGCGATACTGAGTCCACAACTCAGCACCATCAGCTGCAGCTCTAACCCCTGGTCAAATCCATGCCATGGGGGCATAGGAAGAAGGGGCATCTCCAAGTCTCACACTCTCCTCAGTATCCCACACAGCTTCTTGGTTTCTTTTGTTCCAGAGGTGGTGGCATGGAAATGTTGCCAGCAACTTGGAGTTCACTGGAATGCTCCTGCTATTCACAAGGAAGGCATAATTGGACAAGTTTTGTATTAATGATAGGTTTTGGTGTTATTTCTCTAAGGTGCTGGAGTGGCTAACCCCTTTCTTCTCTCGCTGAGGAGCGATAGCTCTCCCTCCCTTTCTAGAAAGCCCTGCATTCCAGCCTTGGCTCAATCACTCACAAGTGGTGTGTATTTGGACAGGTTACTTAACCTCTCTGAGTCAGAGTTTACTCACCTATCAATTAGCTACCTCAAAGTGGTACAGGAAGAATTAATTGAGGGGACAATGATAAAATGCTTACCACAGTCCAGCACACAGTAGATACTAACTAAATGTCAAGTGTCTGCCGCTGTGGCTGTTGGGATGACAATAAAAATGACAATGGTGAGTATCAGGTAGACACATACTTTAGATTCCCTTAGGCCACCAGACTGTTTTACATCCTCTGAGGTGGTTTCTGATGCTTTCATTTTTTCCCCTCCTCTGCACCAGTAAGGGGGCCTCCTCTTGCTTTCCCTCTCCTGTTCAGTGTTCTTCTTGGATACCCTTCTTTCATGCCATGCAACCACCCCCCCCCCCCACCATTTCTTCCTCCAGTGCTAGCCAGGTAACTTGCTGAGGATTCTTTCAGCATATTGTCATCTTGTGTATATCTTCTAATTTTTACTATGAGAGAAATTGGTGATGGGTGAGGTACTTAATCTTTTTCAGTTTGGAAGCACAAGTGAAAGAAGGAAAAATAAGAGGAATAAGAAATACTTCAAAGTAATTGTACTTGTTTTTTTAGCTGAACTATAACTGACACAAAATGTTACATTAGTTTCAGGCATACAACATTGTGACTGACAACTTCAGAGTAATTTCAAAAGCAGAGAAAATCTCAAGAGTTTCCCTCTGCCTCATTTCATAACTGTGCTACTGAATTGCATGAAGCAAAAAGCTTCCTGAGGGTGAGAGCCATCTTTCTTTCTTCCCTCATATGTCCTGAATTGCCTGGGCACATGGTAGATGCTTAATAAAACATTTGGTCAAAGAACTGGCTTGAAATAAATCCTCACCTCCTGCTGACAAAGATGAGAATACTGGAAGACAGAAACAACCGAACAGGTGAATCCCCATATATTATATGTGAACTATTGTTTGATACTGACCTATATTCTCAACAGCTTCCAGATGTCCACTTTGGCCCCAGGTGTCACAATTTTCTCAAAATGTTTGTTACATTTCATGAAGATGTGGGGTTGGGCAAAGCCATAGGGCCTGAAAAATTCAGAAACTGATAATATCATGTAAGGATACCACTGAAGACACTCTTTAGAGAGGGAGAACTATTAATGAGATTGGCATTTCTGAGGAGTAAATGGAGGAAAAAGGGATTCAGGAGCAGAAGTTCACTTGAGAATTTCTCTTGCTAAGGCATGATAAGAATTGTTGGTAATAAGGATACCTATTATTACTGAAAATGTTGATTATTATTTTCAGTGTGGGTATACTTGAGATAACATACTAGTTGGAATAAAATGATGTGGTTCTTGTTCTGGGTCCACTTCTTACTGGGAGGCTTTGCTAATTCACAACCTCTCTGAGCCTTGGTCTTCTCACTTGTGAAATCGGGATCATGGAGTTTTTGTGAGATAGATTGCATAGTGTTTTGTATTGAGTGGGCTATTGGGTAGTGAATGGATAAATATTGGTTATGTTAACAAATAAGTAAGTAAAATAAACCAGTAAGATGTTATGTATGAAAGGGTTCTATTAACAGCAAGTACTAAATAAGCATGCATGACTGGCATTATGATATGTTTGTTTTGTCATAGGACTCTTCTCTGAGATTCATCTTCTCCATATGGAGTCTAGTACAAATAATGTGACTGAGTTAATTTTCACTGGCCTTTTCCAGGATCCAGAGGTGCAGAGAGTGTGTTTTGTGGTGTTTCTTCTTGTGTACCTGGCCACAGTGGTGGGTAATGGCCTCATTGTCCTGACAGTCAATGTCAGTAAGAGTCTGCATTCCCCCATGTTCTTCTTCCTTAGCTACCTGTCCCTGGTGGAGATCACTTACTCCTCCACTGTAGTCCCTAAATTCATCACAGACTTACTTGCCAAGATTAAAACCATTTCCCTGAAGGGCTGTGTGGCTCAGATATTCTTCTTCCACTTCTTCGGGGTCACTGAGATCTTTCTGCTTGTGGTGATGGCGTATGACCGCTATGTGGCCATCTGTAAGCCTCTTCATTATATGAACATTATGAGCCGTCCACTGTGTCATGTACTGGTGACTGGCTCCTGGCTTGGTGGCTTTTTCCACTCCATTATACAGATTCTCATCACCATTCAGTTGCCCTTCTGTGGTCCCAATGTGATTGACCACTACTTCTGTGATCTTCAGCCATTATTCAAACTTGCTTGTACAGACACTTCCGTGGAGGGGGTTATTGTGTTGGCCAACAGTGGCTTAATTGCTCTGTGCTCCTTCCTCATCTTGGTGTCCTCCTATATTGTCATCCTGTTCAACCTGAGGAATCATTCTGCAGAGGGGAGGCGCAAAGCCCTCTCCACCTGTGCCTCTCACATCACAGTGGTCCTTTTGTTCTTTGGACCTGCCATCTTCCTCTACATGCGACCTTCTTCCACCTTTACTGAGGATAAACTGGTGGCTGTGTTCTACACAGTTGTCACTCCCATGCTAAACCCCATCATATACACACTCAGAAATGCAGAGGTGAAAATTGCCATGAGGAGGTTGTGGGGCAAAAAGAACTCAGGAATGGAGTAAAAATGGGAAAGTGATAAAGAAAAACACATATCTGATTATTCTCTGTTTTTGAAATAGGTTTTGATTTCAGTGAGACATTCAGGAATGGCAGAAACAAATGTAAGAACTTAATATTGCTGCTTCTGTGATTCTTCTTAGAACCAAAGACTTGGCTGGTATCCTAGTATAATGTTCCAAGGACAGAGATCAGATTGGCTCCATGATATCCAACCATGTCATGGGGTTGGGTAGTATTGAGACTCAAATTGAATGCAAATGGAAAGGAGAATATTTTTATAGGCTAAAGTACTTCTATTACATACTTTCTCCCTCTCTCCCTCCCTACTCCCTCCCTCCTTTTTCCCACTCTCCCTCTCTTCTCCCTTCCTTTTTCAACCTCCTAATAATGACCTGTATTTCATTAAGAAGGAAAACCAAAGAGAGGAATTATCATGGGATATTTGAAGAGTGTACCAATGTGATCTTATCTTCCAATATGAAGAAGTGTATCTTTGTAAATCATATCCAAGAATTTTTCTGTTCTTCTGATTGGTTCTTGGCATCTTGTAAAATAGACCATCTGATTACAAGTACCGAAAAAATCTCTGGGGCAATTTCAGTTCTTGTGACATGTTGGTACAAAAGATAGTTCTTCAATCTTCACAAGCCCTTTCACAATGTCCAGCATCCATAAATTAAAAAAAAAATCGAAATGGCATAGGTTCTAGCTGTCAGTGGGGAAAGATCAAGTCAATGTTTTAATGGAAAAGTTACTTTTAGGCTTATCCAAATATAAGTAAACACAGAAGATTCCTCAAGAAATTAAAAATAGAGCTTCCCTATGACCCTGCAATTGCACTACTGGGTATTTACCCCAAAGATACAGATGTAGTGAAAAGAAGGGCCATCTGTTCCCCAGTGTTTATAGCAGCAATGACCACGGTCGCCAAACTGTGGAAAGAACCAAGATGCCCTTCAACGGACAAATGGATAAGGAAGATGTGGTCCATATACACTATGGAGTATTATGCCTCCATCAGAAAGGATGAATACCCGACTTTTGTAGCAACATGGATGGGACTGGAAGAGATTATGCTGAGTGAAATAAGTCAAGCAGAGAGAGTCAAGTATCATATGGTTTCACTTATTTGTGGAGCCTAACAAATAGCATGGAGGACAAGGGGAGTTAGAGAGGAGAAGGGAGTTGGGGGAAATTGGAAGGGGAGGTGAACCATGAGAGACTATGGACTCTGAAAAACAATCTGAGGGTTTTGAAGGGGCGGGGGGTGGGAGGTTGGGGGAACCAGGTGGTGGGTATTAGAGAGGGCACGGATTGCATAGAGCACTGGGTGAGGTGCAAAAACAAGGAACACTGTTATGCTGAAAAGAAATAAAAAATTAAAAAAAATAAATAAACACAGAATGTAGAAAATTCTTATTAGGCTTAATTTGAAGAATGAAGGGGAGGGAAATACTGTCCATGCATGTTTCTACTCCAGACTCCTGTCCTTTATTCTAAATGACCATGCCATGTCCACTTTTTTTCATGCCTATTAGTGTTTCTCAGTGAAGTTCTCGTTCTGACAGTCTGTGTCTCTGTTATTGTGATCCCAGTGTGACTGACCATTATTTATGTGATCTTCAGCCATTATTCAAGCTTGCCTACACTGACACCTTTGTGGAGGAGGGTTATTGTATTGGCCAACAGTGGTTTAATTGCTCCATCCTCATCTTGGTGACCTCATATATCCTTCCACCTCTCTGAAATTCTGCTTCACCCAACTGACTCATATCACCGTGGACAATTTAGAAAATATAATGAAATTTGCGTCTTTGGCTTTGGAATTACAAGGACTGGAGTTGCATTTGCACTCCATCCTTTCACCTCTCCTTGAGGGTCAGGTGAAAGAATTCAGGCAGCTTCCTTGTAGAGGGATGGAGCATCACAGGTGGTGTTATAGGCCATAGGGACTTGTCTCTTGCTCCTTAGAAGCTGACTGAACATATAGGTGAATAGTGGCTTTAAAGGCACCAGGAAATCTCCTTCACTTCTCCAATAATCATGGCCAGGGATGACATCATCATTAAACCCTGAGGAAATACTTCTGCCCAGAATAACTTTACCACCTTTTTCCATATGGCAAAATCCTATGCATCCTTTAAGATGGTTAAAGTCATCTCCCTTATGAGGCCTTCTCTGACTTCCTTCCTCCTTGTGTTGAATTTGTGTCTCCTATCCATACTTATATTTTTATCCCTTTATCATTGCCTTATCACTTTGATTATAATTATTTTACATGTGTTTTTTTCAAGGGCAAGACTATTCACTGTCCCCTCTTTGTGGATCTAAATATGCATGTAACTGGTGCTCCATAAGTGCTTGCTGAAAAAAATATAAGTGCTTGTTGAATTAACCCTTTATGCCCATGCATTGTCCTCTCTTTATTATTTCTTATTGATTCACTCTGAATCCTTTCATGGTGAAGAGCACATCTCTTCCTGTTAAAATTTTAAGAGCTCAAGCTCTGAAATTTGGTAGGATGTTCCAATTGCCTATAGCCACAATCCAAGATCCAAGCTACTTCACTTCTCTGAACATTGTTTTGCACAATTAAAATAAGATTAATAATAGCATGTATCCCTAAGATGATTCTGAACATTAAACACAATGATATATGTAAAGCTTTTAGAAAATAACAGGGTAGAGTTTTACCATGGGCTCAATAAATATTAGTCATCATCTCATTATTATTGCTGCTAGTCATTGATTTTATTTTACAAAATGACTATATGTCTGTCCACACATAGGTCTTCTTTTAGTTCTTTTGAGCTACTGAGAATAGGCCCTGATTCCATACCAAAAAGTTTTCAAGCATTTAAAGACAGTTTAATTCTTTTGTTTTGAGGCTGCTTTGGGCTCAACATTCTCTGTCTCATAACTGCCTTTGAGGGCCTAGCACAGTTCCTGGCATGTTGTGGGCACTCAGTAAATGTTTATTAAATAGATGCTGACTGTATTGTATGTCAACTGTATTTCAATTAAAAAAAGATTATGACATAGGCTCCACATTGTCTTTACTGCTAAATGTGCTTATACTTTGTCAATACATTGTGGTCCAGAACCAAGCTCGGTGGAGTTCCCCTCTCTATCTCTCAATGCCTTGCTTGTATTGTGGAAGGCTGGGACATTAGGATGTGGGCTGTGATGGGAGCCACTTAGTCATGTACATGTGTGGGTTCTTTGCTGAGAGCTTGGAAAAGAACATCATCAATCAATTGAATCATTGGATACTGCAGGAGCAGATAACAGCCACACTAACAGAATTGTCAAAATTCTCAGGGATTACCTCACCTACTGAGGGTTGAGACTTGGTGGGTCTATTGAGAGCTAATTACTTGCTTTGTTCTGGTCTCACTGGAAAAACATAGGAATCAAAGGAAAGCATTTTCTCCCATTGTTTAAGAGCCAGAGAATGTTGTGAAACATTAAAAACAACTTCTCAATTCACAGAAGTGTAACAGTCTAATTATAATTTCTAGCAATGAAGACATGTATTCGTTCTCAACTGTTGATTCTGTCTGAGCATTAAAAAACGTATTAAACATAAAATAAAGAAAAGTTTAGATTAAAGATTAAAAGTTAGGAGAGTGTTGCTAGCTTCTCTGCATATAGATTTTGTGCTATTCTCATTTATTATTTAATCTTTTAAGGTATAGTTTTCACTACACGTGGCAGAAAAAGAATGGCAACTTAATGAGACAGAAGTACAAATGTATAGAGGTAGAAAGTCCAGCATGGTTGTGGAGGTCTAACAACATTATCAGAAATCCAGACTCTACCATCTTCAGCACGCAGCTTGAACCTCATGACCTCACTGTTTCTAGTGTTCCATACCACTGCTATCCAGTCAAATTTATGTCATGCTGGAGATGGTCTGTGTCTGTGTTGAACAAATTTGTAGTGGCTGTTGAGCAGTGAAATGAACTAGTGAGTCCAAGGAACTAAATTTTAAATTTTATTTTATTTAATTTTAAGAAATTTATATTTTAAAAGCTACATGTGGTGGGACACCTGGGTGGCTCAGACATTTAAGCGTCTGACTCTTGATTTTTGGCTCAGGTCATGATCTCAGGGTTGTGAGATTGAGGCCCACATAGGGCTCCACACTGGGCCTGGAGCCTGCTTGGGATTCTCTCTCTCCCTCTGCTCCTCCTGTCCCTCAAAAAATAAAAAATCTACAATGTGGCTAATAGATGCCATGTTAGACAACATCACTCTTAGCATTTCATCTATACCCCAGGAGACAGGAAAGGGAAGAAGGGGAGGAATAAAAGATCACTTTCTCTCTCTCTCTCTCTCTTTTAAAAGATTTTATTTATTTATTTGAGCTAGAGAGAGGAAGTACAAGCATGATGAGGGGCAGAGGTAGAAGCAGACCCCTGCTGAGCAGGGAGCCCAATGTGGGCTTGAACCTGGGGCTCTGGGATCATGACCTGAGGCAGAGAGAGGCACCACAGACTGAGCCACCTGAGAGCCCCTGAATACTTCCTCTTTTATGAGATTATGCAAAAGTGCTATATAGCAATTTTGCTCTCATCTTATTTGATTGAAGTTAATCACATGGTTACCCTTAATTGCAAGGGAGACCAGAAAGTATAATCTTTTATTTTAAGTGGAATTATGTTTAGCTAAGATCAGGATGTTTTGTTCCTAAAGAGAAAGGGGAGTTTGGAAATAGCCCAAGTGTCCATCAACTGATGAACGAATAAGGAAGATGTGGTATATATATATATACATTGGGATATTATTCAGCCATAAAAAAGAATGAAGTCTTGTCATTTGCAACAACATGAATGGAGTTAGAGAATATTATGCCAAACAAAATAAGTCAGCCAGAGTAGGACAAATAACAAATTATTTCACCCATATATGGAATTTAAGAAACAAAACAAATGAGCAAAGGGGGAAAAAGAGAGAGAGAGAGAGAGAGAGCGAGTGAGAGAGAGTGTGCAAACCAAGAAACAGACTCTTAATTATAGAGAATGATCTGATAGGTACCAGAATGGAGGTGTGTGGAAGGATGGGCTAAATAGGTGATGGGGATTAAGGCGGATGCTTCTTGGGATGAGCACTGGGTGTTGTACTGAAGTGTTGAATCACTACATTATACGCCTGAAACTAGTATTACACTGCATGTTAACTAACTGAAACTTAATAAAAACTTAAAAAATGGAGAAAGGGGAATGGGTGTAAGTATCGGCATATATTCTCAGGCTATTACATACCAATTTCCTGAGCAATTAAAAATTTTCATAAAAAGTTATTTATCATGGCTTGATAATATCAACGGTCTAATTGTAGCATAAATTTACTTAATCATTCACCTATTTCAGAGCTATTAGGTTTACTTAATAATTTATTCAATAAGTCTTTTTTTTAAAAAAAGATTTTATTTATTTGACAGAGATCACAAGTAGGCAGAGAGGCAGGCAGAGAGAGAGAGGGAAGCAGACTCCCTGCTGAGCAGAGAGCCCAATGCGGGGCTCAATCCGAGGACCCTGAGATCAGGACCTGAGCTGAAGGCAGAGGCTTAACCCACTGAGCCACCCAGGCATCCCTATTTAATAAGTCTTAATGAGCATGTACTATGTGCTCTGCATTGCTCTAAGTGCCAGGGATATACAGTGACATAGGATGGAGGAAGTCCCTGCCTACATTGATGTAAACATTTTGTTTTCTGAAGCTGCCGTGGTCTAGATCAGCATTGTCAATGTGATGTGATGAGTGGGTCTTAAACACAACTGGGTGTTAAACACAACTAATGAATCACTGAAAACTACATCAGAAACTAAAGATGTACTATAATGTTGCCTAATTGAACTTAATAAAAAAATAACTTTCTGTGATGATGGATATATTCTATATCTATTCTAATACATGGTAGTGCCTCCATGTGGCTAATTGGTATTTTAAATATGCCTAGCAATCTGAAGAATTGAATCTTTAATTTTTTTAAATTTTAAATTTAAATTTATTTATTTTAATTTCCACTTAAAGTTAAATAACTACATGTGGTGGGTGGCTACCACATTGGATAGCATGGGTCCACACACTTCAGTTTTTACTTCTGCTGCAAATTTGTAGCTATTTCTTCAGATCAGGAGCAAGATTGTCTCTGTACCCTGGGATCCTGACTGGTCTGTGGCTGGTTCTTTTAGATCTTATCTCTTATGAGCCAGCTTTTTAAACTATATCACAGTTATGGTTGTTTTTATACATTTTTTTAACTTTTTTTTTTTTTTAAAGATTTTACTTTTAAGTAATCTCTACACACAACATGGGGCTCGAACTTACAGCCCTGAGATCAAGAGTCATAGGCTCTACTGACTGAGCCAGTCAGGTGCCTGTAAAAAATTTTTTTAAATTTAATTTTATCTTCTCAATGTTCCAAAATTCATTGTTTATGCACCACATCCAGTGCTCCATGCAATACGTGCCCTCCTTAATACCCAACACCAGGCTCACCCATCCCCCAACCCCTCCTCCCCTCCAAAACCTTCAGTTTGTTTCTCAGAGTCCACAGTCTCTCATGCTTCATCTCTCCCTCCAATATCCCCCAACTCCCTTCTCCACTCCTTCTCCCAATGTCCTCCGTGTTACTCCTTATGCTCCACAAGTAAGTGAAACCATATGATAATTGACTCTCTCTGCTTGACTTACTTCATTCAGCATAATCTCTTCCAGTCCTGTCCATATTGATACAAAAATTGGGTATTCATCCTTTCTGATGGCTGCGTAATATTCCATTGTATTTTTTACTTTTAAACTAGACTTGTAATTGATTTATGAAACACAATCACAGTATTCAAGAATCTGACTTTGACTTTATTTACATTTAGCAGTGAGCTTTACACAGTCATATGTTTTTTTACCATGTTAATTGGCATCCTTTTCATTTTAGCTTGTAGAATGTTCTTTAGCATTTCTTGTGAGGTGTCTCTAGTAATGGTGAACTCCTTCAATTCTTTTCATTTGGGAAAGCCTTTCTTATGTATTTCTGGAGGACAGCTTAGCTGAGGATGGTATTCTTGGTTGGAAGTTTGGTTCTTTCAACATTTGGAATATACCACCCAATAGCTCCTGGTCAGATGTGGCTTCAGGCTGGAAGGTGCCACTGACTGCTCTGTGTTTAGGTTAGGCAACAGGCTGTTCTCTGAAGTTGGGTAGGGCTGGAGACTATGCTCCAGGGTCATGTGAGGTTGCTGTCTAGTTAGGTGGGGCTGCAGGCTATGATCTGATTGTGCTGGATCCTTGCCTGGTTAAGGATGTAGGCTGTGTTTAGCAATCAGGTAGGCCTTTATGCTAGACTCTGCTGCTGGGTGGGGTTTTAGCCTGGGCTGTATGGTTAGGTGGTGCTATAGGCTGGGCTCCAAGGCTGTTCATTGTTACTGTTCAGGTCCCTAGTTATTCAGGGTCAGAGTGTATACTCAGTAACTGGACAGGGCTGCTGGGTTGGCTCCCTGCCTGGTCAGGCCATAGGATGTGTTCATGGCTCCCAGGTGTCTGTGTTCATGCTTCCCAGAGTGGTGGGACTGGAGGCTATCCTTAGTATTGAGGCAGAATTATGAATTTATTCCTTTGCCCTGGTGAGCCAGAGTATGTGCTCCACCACTGCTAGGTACCTGTGGCCTTGTATCCCAGAAGGGGCATTGGAGACTATGCTGTGCAATTGGGTGGGACTGGGAATTTGCTCAGCTGCCCAGGCAGGGTCATAGTATGGGCTCTATAATTGTTTTGGCCATTGGCTAGGGATGTGAATTAAGCAGAACTGCCAACTGAACTTCCTGGCCAGGCAGGGGCCACTGTGAGCAGGAACTTGGTCATCCAAGATCTGATGCTGGTTGCTGTAAGCCCCATCCCCTTCCCTGTCTCTATATCACCTCCAGTGTTTGAGTTCTGTAGGTTCACACAGTGTTCCCCATGAGCGGAGCAAGTGGGGCTCCTGAGAAGGGTCTCAGAACACTTCAGAAGCTGCATGTCCACCTTGGGTTTTCTTTTTCCTGCTGGAGAAGCTGTGGGCTCAGGGGAGGCCTCTTGGTGTAGCTGTGCTGGCTTGGGAGGGAGGCAGTGCAGTCAAGGTTAAACTGCTCATCTTATCTTATAACAGGCGTTATAACAGATAAGGCCTCTGTTTTTCCTGGCCTCTGTTGTTGTTGGTGGTGGTATTTCAGCCTCAACTCTGGGTTCTGGGATTTACACAATGATGTTTTGTCTATGGGTAGTTGCTAATTGGCCTTCCTGTGAGGGGGACTGAGGTTGGGAATAAACTATGCCACTCTCTTGATGCAATCTACTGGGGATTTTGAAAGGCAATGGTTGGAGGAGGTCATTGAGAGGATGTGACTGCTGGTTGGTCAGACAGAGAGCTGGACCCCAGCAGTTGCAAGATGCTCCCCCATTCCTGTACTGGGAGTGTGTGTTCCACATGCCTTCCCTGAGCTAGAAGCTGCCAAAGGACACAGCTTTGAGAAAGCAATATGGTGTTGAGGCCACCTGGACAGTATATGTGACTGAAGCTAGTTAAATCTCTAAACTTTTAAGATTTGGCAGGTGGTTGTAAAGATCTTGTATTGTAACTGCCTAAGACAAGCCATGTATTTAAGTTCCCTTGTGGATTAAATCTTCCACCTACCAATACAGAGTGGTCTGCCTCTTTCTTAGGTCTCTGCCTATCCTCTGTGTATAGGGGCTGTTCTCAGATTTCACCTGGGAGCCTCCTGAGGTTGTGTACCAACAGCAACTTCATTTAAAATGTCCCAAACAGAATTCTTATTACTCCCTGCTATTCTGGTTCTCCAGCAGCCATTCCCATCTCAGTAAATGGCAAGTCTGACCTGATACCTTGGAGATAACCTTGATTTCTCTCCTTCTTTATCATCTTAATCAAAACATCAGTACATCTCATTATTCTGCCTTTAAAATTTATCCAAAATCTGACCACTTCCTAAAACCTTCACTGCTACTGTCCTGACCCAAGACACAAGCATCTCTTGACTGAATTATTGTGATGTTCTCCTAACTGGTTTTCTTACATTTCTCACTCCCTTTCTTTCTTCTCAAGACAGCAGACAGAGATCTTGGCAAAATATGGCCTTTGCTTACTACTGTAATAATGTAATGCCCACCAGCATTCCCTATCATCCTTAACCGGTTCTATTTTCTTCATAGGACTTATTACTATGTGCCTTGCAGATCAACTTTTATTTATTTATTGTCTGCCTCCACTTCCATTATGTCTGTTGGGGATATGAAGGATTTAACCTTTGTGAGACTAAGAAATTTTTTTTTTTTTACTTCCAAATCTCTTGCACCTCGAATAGTGCTTGGCTACATTCTACAGGCTAAGGACCCAGTGCTATTTGTTGAATGAAGGCATAAATGGATGGATGAATGGATGGATGGACAGATGATGACATCTTTTTTCTCAGGGAATTCCTGTAGATTACATTGTTCTTTTTTTTTTTTTATCATTTTTTGACGCTTCATTTTATTTATTTATTTATTTTTTGACTTTTTTTAAATCATTTTTTTAAAAATTTATTTTCAGCATAACAATATTCATTGTTTTAGTACCACACCCAGTACTC
>NW_019154106.1:15641520-15741830 GCF_002288905.1 Enhydra lutris kenyoni | reverse complement strand
ATGTGTCTGATAGCCATTTGTATGTCTTCATTGGAGAAGTGTCTGTTCATATCTTCTGCCCATTTATTGATATGATTGTCTGTTTTGTTTGTGTTGAGTTTGAGGAGTTCTTTATAGATCCTGGATATCAACCTTTTGTCTGTACTGTCATTTGCAAATTGTAGATTACATTGTTATCACCACTATCATTATTAAAGGAGAGGGTGAGGCACTGGAGACTGTCAGTGAGTCGTACATGAATTCATGAATGTGAGAATTGGAAGATACAATGGAGATAATTGAGCTCTGCTCTGTCTTTTTATATAGAAGCAGAGCCAGGGAGAGTGAGAAGTGGAGAGGTGAATGACGTGCTTAAGTTAGTAGGTAATCATTTATGACTGGAGCCAGTGCCCAGCTGTCCTGGTCCCTGTCCAGTCCTTGCTTTCCTCTCTCTTCATTCTCCTTTCCATTCTCAGAAGTTCATTGTGGGAAAAAAATTCCTTTCATGTCTTTCCTTCAACTTTCTTCTCTTACTACCTCATAACTGGGTGTCAAAACTTTATGGAAATCTCACTAAACTAATTGAAGCAGATTTGGAAACTTTCTTAAGTTATACTTTAATTGAGAGTTACACCCAAGAGAAAAAAAATTCCATGGGGAAGTTGTTCCCTTGATTGTAGTGTGTGGCTTAATTTATTTTAAATAATAAAAGGATCTGAGTATTTACTCAGAACTCTTGGACTCTCAGTGGGTGGGTACATTTTCTACATCTAAACCAGGATCTTAAAGTCTTTGAATTGGCTAACTTCCTGTGACATTTGTTTATTTTTTGGATATTATAAATCCAAATATCCACCCAGATCCAGGTCCTCTGAATTTTCATCTTTTGTGATTCATCTTAGATGCCATCTATTTGTTTCTTAGAAGCCCCCAGGAACATGGTGTTTCGTTTTTGTGGACAAGGTCTGATCCTTGAATCACAGTAGTGACAACCACCCAGTGCCTTCAGAAGGTAGCTGAGTGTTGTTGAAAGAACACAGATTTCTGAGTTAGTAGCCTGGCAAAGACCTAGTGTATGGCTTTGGGAAACAATGAACCTCTCTCAGCCTCTGTTATCTCATCTGTAAATAGAGGAAGTTAGAGTAAAAGGTCTCTGAATATTTTCAGCACCACCGTCAGAGGGGCTTAGCTTAGTGTGACCTGGACTTTGCTCATTGGGCCTGTCAGTGAAAAATCAGCTGGGTGGGGAACATTAGCCAGAGCACCTTACTTGTCCAGGGACCAGGATTCCCAGAGAGGAATCCAGTGCTCCATACCATCCTAGTTTCTTCAACCAGATCATCACCTTGAAAATGATCTATTCCAACAGAGTGACTACTTTCATGCTGAATTGGAGGCACCTGAGAATATTTGAGATCCATCTGACCCAATTTCTTGTTCCAAGGCAGAATGAAGCCACACCAGGTTTTCTGACTTCAAGGTGGGTGACGTGGCTGGAAACGAGGTGCAAAGTCTCTAAGCAGCCACTGGATATTGGGCAAGTCAGTTCCTCTCTTTAAGCCACAAGAGTTCACTTGTAAATGAGGCGGTTTGCTTTGAATATGTATTTTTTGAGGGTAATGAATTCCATTTACTTATTTATTTTTATTGTGGAGAGATTATATAAAACACAAAATTTGGTAATTAAAAAAAAAAAAGATTATTTATTTATTTATTTGACAGACAGAGATCTCAAGTTGGGGGAGAGGCAGGCAGAGAGAGAGGGGAGGAAGCAGGCTCCCACCAAGCAGAGAGCCCGACGTGGGGCTCGATCCCAGGACTCTGGGATCATGACCTGAGCCGAAGGCAGAGGCTTTAACCCACTGAGAAACCCAGGTGCCCCCAAATTTGGTAGTTTCAAACTCCTTTACAATTTTAGGATTCTGTGAGGTACCGTTTGGGAATGATGAAGTGGGAGTGTGTGATTAGGTCATCTGAGATCAGCCACATTGGTACATCAAGCTCTCTCTTACATTTACCTCTGGGTGTTGTCTGCATTCTGTCATTCTCCTCTTTTCCAGAGTCCAGCGGGTCACCTGATGTGCAGTTTGCATGTTCATGTGCTGATTTAGGCTTTGACATGCTCATCACATTTTCTTTCCATGCCCCTTGGTGAGGCAGCATTGTGGGGGAGAGAGGAGGTATTTCTTTTTTCTTTTTTTTATGTTTGTTTGTCTGTAGTCTACTTAATTTTATTATGTTTTTATTATGTCGTGTTAGTCACCATACTGTACTTCATAGTTTTTGATGTAGTGTTCCATGATTCATTATTTGCATTTAACACACAGTGCTCATTGCAATACATATGAGAGGAGGTATTTCTTTTTTTTTTTTTTAAAGATTTTTTATTTATTTATTTGACAGAGAGAGATATCGCAAGTAGGCAGAGAGGCAGGCAGAGAGAGAGGGGAGGAAGCAGGCTCCCTGCGGAGCAGAGCCCGATGCGGGGCTCGATCCCAGGACCCTGGGACCATGACCTGAGCTGAAGGCAGAGGCTTTAACTCACTGAGCCACCCAGGTGCCCCCGAGAGGAGGTATTTCTTACCAGCTCTGTGGGAGAGATGGTGGGAACGGCTGGTGGTAGATAGCAGAGAGAGGAATAAATGCAGAAAAGACAGAAATGATAGGAAAGGAACATGTGGTTTTCATAGAGGAAGGCTATCAGTTACTCCTCTTAGGGTTGAAGGCTGGAAAAACTGGATCCTCCTCTAAGATTCCTTTCTTATCTCTGAGTGACCTCTCATATTGGTCCTAGGATATTTTGCTTAATTTCTCTAGTGGATCATGAAAGGATCAAGTTCATGCTCTTATAACAAATATTTCTCATCAGACTCACAGGTACAGAGAATGATCTTGTGGTTTTCAGAGGGGAGGGTATTGAGGAACTGAGTGAAAATAGGTTAAGGAGATAAAAAGATAAAAATTTCCAGTTAAAAAATAAATACAAATGGCTATCAGACACATGAAAAAATGTTCATCATCACTAGCCATCAGGGAGATTCAAATTAAAACCACAGTGAGATATCACCTTACATCAGTTAGAATGGCCAAAATTAGCAAGACAGGAAACAATGTGTGTTGGAGGGGATGTGGAGAAAGGGAACCCTCTTACACTGTTGGTGGGAATGCAAGTTGGTGCAGCCACTTTGGAGAACAGTGTGGAGATTCCTCAAGAAATTAAAAATAGAGCTTCCTTATGACCTTGCCATTGCACTACTGGGTATTTACCCCAAAGATACAGATGTAGTGAAAAGAAGGGCCATCTGTACCCCATTGTTTATAGCAGCAATGGCCACGGTCGCCAAACTGTGGAAAGAACCAAGATGCCCTTCAACGGACAAAAGGATAAGGAAGATGTGGTCCATATACACTCTGGAGTATTATGCCTCCATCAGAAAGGATGAATACCCGACTTTTGTAGCAACATGGATGGGACTGGAAGAGATTATGCTGAGTGAAATAAGTCAAGCAGAGAGAGTCAAGTATCATATGGTTTCACTTATTTGTGGAGCATAACAAATAACATGGAGGACATGGGGAGATGGAGAGGAGAAGGGAGTTGGGGGAAATTGGAAGGGGAGGTGAACCATGAGAGACTGTGGACTCTGAAAAACAATCTGAGGGTTTTGAAGGGGCAGGGGGTGGGAGGTTGGGGGAGCCAGGTGGTGGGTATTATGGAGGGCACGTATGGCATGGAGCACTGGGTGTAGTGCATAAACAATGAATTCTGTTACGTGAAAAGAAATTAAAGAAAATAAATAAAATATGGGGATACAATATATAGCACAGGGAATATAGTTAATAGTGTATGTATGGTGACAGATGGTAGCTAAATTTATCATGGTGATGCCTTTATAATATGCACAAATGATAAATCACTCTGTTATACACTTGAAACTAATATTGTATGTCAACTATGCCTCAATAAGGAAGAAATTTGTCAACAAATAAAATAAATAAATAAATAAATAAGTAAATAAAATAAATAAAAATTGGACTTCTAGCAGAAGGACATATTTAATTTTAACTATCATTTATCTGTTATGTACTTAGAGAGCGTATTGGGCAGTGGTCAAAAAGCACAGGATCTGAGGTTGTTCAGGTTGAAATCCTGACTCCGCTACTGTGTGACTTAAGGACAGTTAATTCACTTAATAACTGCTCTTCTTTTTCCTCATATATCAAAAGGTGACAATAATAAAGCCCACATCACAGGTTTGTTCTGAGAACTGAATGAATTAATGTATATGGAGTTCTTATAAAGTGCATGGCACTTGGTACTATTGAAATATTAGCCATGATTATCAACCAAAACTAATAATACAAATTTAAGAAATATAGTAAGTGATAAGTTTGAATACTGTATTTCTTAGTAGAAGATATAGTTATAGGACAACAATTATAAAGAATCTATGGACTCTGAAAAACAATCTGAGGGTTTTGAAGGGGCGGGGGACAGGAGGTTGGGGAACAAGGTGGTAGGTATTGGAGAGGGCACGGATTGCATGGAGCATTGGGTGTGGTGCAAAAACAATGAATACTGTTATGCTGAAAATAAATTTAAAAAAATAAAAAAAAAAGAATCTATTAATTGGGCACACCTGGGTGGCTCAGTGGGTTAAGCCTCTGCCTTTGGCTCAGGTCATGATCCCAGGGTCCTGGGATGGAGCCCTGCATCGGGCTCTCTGCTCAGCAGGGAGCCTGCTTCCCCCTCTCTCTCTCTGCCTGCCTTTCTACTTGTGATCTCTCTCTCTCTCTCTGTGTCAAAGAAATAAAATCTTAAAATAAAAAGAATCTGTTAATGCTAAAAAAGAAGTATTACAGATTACTAGAAGAACACAGAGCAAGGGATACATTATTCTTATTATAGTAAGGTTGTTCCTGCAATTAGAAAGAAGGAATACTAAACACACAGAAGGGAGAAAGGACGTCTTTGGTTTGGAAGTAGCTATAAACAGTCATTTGGGAATGACAATAAGGGTGCAAAGGTAGGCAATGGCCAGTTCAAGAAGGACCTAGTATCCATGCCAAGAATATTGGAATTTATGCTATGGGTAATGGGGAGGTGTTGGTAGATTTTAGGGTAGAGGTATGATTTGATAGGCATTGAAGGAGAACCACCAACTTATTTTCCAATGCTTAGGGAAGAGAAGATTCAGATGGGTGGAGTATTAAAGGCAAGCTTCACTGAACATGCAAGACTGGCACTGGGTTGGAAAGTGGGTAGTTTTGGAAGGACAGGGAGAGAGCATTTCTGGCTAAGTGAGGGTTTGTGGTAGGAAAGAACAGGTTGGGCTGTGGGATGGAGAGAGGACGTGAACAGAGGTGAGTCAAAGCTTGGCGGGTAAGAGTGTGATTGCTGAGGTGGCTCAGTCTGTGAAAATCTTTAAACATGAGTCTGAGGAGTCAGGACCCACCTCCCCACTCCCTGGCTATTCCCAGGCAGGGAAGGATCCAAGGAAAGAAGGGTCTAGGGCACAATTTTCTGGCTGCAGTACATGGGATGGTTGGGCAGGAGCATCTGGAGATGAAGAGACATTGGAAATTTAGACATCTGCTGATGGTACGTGAGAAGGGGTGGTGGAAGAAAGAGAAGGGGCACACGGGGGCAGGTCATTTAATGAGAAATTCATGAGGTGTGGTGATAACTGATGTGGATGTGATGGGGAGGCATGGATCAAAGGTGATATCAGAGCTACAACCTTGGCAGCCTCAATGGTAGGATGTCATCAGAATGTCTTCCAAGTCACACTTGCCTCTAGGTCTCCTTTTCCCCACATAGCTTAGTGTCATTAGCTGCAACCCTAATCTCTCTCCAGATGCTTTCCTTGGGCTCATGAGTGAGGATGCGATGAAAAGTGATTCTTGAGGAGTCTCACAATCTTTCTTCTAACCATTCATTCATCTCATGTTCCAGGTGCTGAGATGGTGTTAGATATTCCCAATGATTCTGGGTGCTTGGTACCCATAGCACTACTCCTATTGGCAAGAGCCCAGCACTGGTGAATTTAGCACTACTGATTTTGCCTAGCATGGGTATCAGTGTAATTTCTTTGCTTTACCTCCATTCCTGGAAACTAGCTCTTGGATGGGCAGTTTCTTTTTGCTTTGGTAGATGGCTGATCTCCCCCCACCCTACAGATGACCTTTAGAATAATTATATGAATTACAAGGAAAAATTCTGTTGGATTTGATTGAAGTTGCATAAATTTGTAGATAAATTTAGGGAGAGTCAATAAATTTATCTACAAATTTATGCAACTTCAATTGGAGAGTCAAAATCTTTATGTGAACTTTTATTGCTTAAACATGAGTTTAAAAAAATTGCTTTTGGTGGGTATGTTTTTTCTTTTATACATGAATTTTTTTGTGTTCCCATAGCAGTTTTATGTATAGTTCTCTGCATAACAAAAATATGGCAATTTTATGCATAGTTCTCTGCATAACTATATGACAATTGTAAAGGGAAATTTTTTCAGTTGTGTTTTCTAACTAGTAATTGTATTTTGAGCTTTCTTACTATTGCTATGGTTTTCAGGTTTTTTTTTTGATTTTTTTGATTTTTTTTAATTTTTAAAAATTTTTTTAAATTAAAAAAAATTTTTTAAATTTATTTTCAGTGTAACAGTATTCATTGTTTTTGGTTTCACTTATTTTTGGAGCATAACAAATAGTATGGTTTTCAGTTTTTAAATTTTTTTCCCCCTAGGTTCATATCTTAGGAGGTTTTGATTTCAAGAAACAGAAACCCATCAAACTAGTTTAAGCAAAGAGGAGAATTTATTTGAGGAATAAGGGGCAGTCTCTAGTATCCAAGTATAGAAAGGACTGAATCAGTGATTGAAAGTTAAGCATCAAGGATATTCTCTTCATCTCTGAAATGCCATGGTCTTATTTTCTACTGTTTTCTTGCTCTGAATACTAGTTTCTCAAAGTTTTCAGGTCAGTGACTTTATTTAATCTTGAACATTTTTTCTTTAATAAAAATTATACTTATTTACTATTTACAAATTGACTTTCTGATAAACATAATGAAATGATTACTACAGTTAAGCTAATTAACATATTTATCTCCTCATATAGTTACTTTTTTTTTTTTTTTTTTTTAATTTGGATGAGAACTCCTGTATCTGCTCTCAGGACATTTCATGCTTCAGTCTGTGCCCTCACCTGATGATGTCTGACATATACTGTTTTCTTTCCATCTGTTTATACCACCTTTTTTTTCTCCTTTTTTTAAAATTTAAAGATTTTATTTATTTAGAGAGAGAGAACATGAGCGGAGTGGAGGGGCAGAGGAGAGAGAGAAGCAGACTCCCCGCTGAGCAAGGAGCCTGATGTGGGGCTTCATCCTAGGACCCAGGGATCATGCCTGAGCTAAAGGCAGACACTTAACTGACTGAGGCACCCATGTGCTCCCCTCCCCAAGTTTTTAAAATAGATTTTATTTATTTAAGAGAGAGAAGGAGAGAGAGAGAGAGAAGGAGAGAGAGAGACATTCATTTTGTCTGTTGATTCAGTTCCTTGCTGCTCAGGTACATTTTTACTTTTTCAAAAGAGCATTTCTTGAAAATTTCAGAGATAAAGGAAAATGCAATGAGGATAGATTTTGTAGCAGAGAATCAAGATGTTCATATTATTTCTTTCTTATTTCTCATGGCTCATACGTGGTAGAAAAAATTTCTGAAGACGACACTTTAATCTAGAGAATACTGTTTTGCATCATAGGACATTGTTAGCATGAGTGTGTGTTGTGTTCTGTGCATCTTCTGTATAGTCTGAAGTGTGTGTAGATGTAGAAGAGTAATGATCTGTTCCTGGGGATAACTCTTGTTACAGTATACTTGGCTGCTGACTACCACCCTGGAACCAGAGCAGGCAGGCTGTCTGGCCATACCAATGCTCTCAGAGGACAAGCTCCGAGTTCGGGATCTCCAGTAGTTTGGTTAGTGGGGCAAGAGATGGGAAAGTAGTAAATGATGGAGACAAACTAATAAGTTGAATTCTCTCCAGAGGATATGAGCACTTGTCATTCAGACATGGTCATTGATGCTGAAGTCTGCTGAAAGAATCTGACCTGGGTTGAAGACTGGTATAAATAAGTGAAGAAAACCATACTCAGGACCTTTTGGAAAGGGAAGAATTATCAGTGGGGAGATGTTTCCTGAGGCAGAGACGAAGGAAACAAGGAAGTTAGGAGTACATGTGTGTCATGACGATTCCCCAATAGAAGAGAATTGCAGTGAAGAAGGTAAAAGTGTAGGTTAGAAACCAGAATGGGTCCTCAAATTCATATCATCTGGTGAATTAGAAAGAATCTTGGCTGAAGTCAAAAAGCTTGGTTCTGAGGGCCAGATTTCACCAGATGTGTGATCCTGGTGCATAGCCATCTCCCTGAGCCTTACTTTTCTAATATACAAACTCGTTAGATTGCTAATATTTAATCCTGAATGAGTTTCAGGATTAGCATACATATGGGCCAAATGAATGAATTGGTGATTAGTATATTGTAAAGTGGGTTACAGTGTGTAATGTGTTATAAATGAGGAGAATCGGTTATAATCAATGTTTGTTTTATTGCAGGTCTCACATGATCTTGTGTCCAGAACACCTAATTGGATTCTATGGCGAATACAAATAACGTGACTGAGTTAATTATCCTTGGTGTCTTCCAGGATCCAGAGATGCAGAGAGTATGTTTTGTGGTGTTTCTTCTTGTGTACCTGGCCACAGTGGTGGGCAATGGTCTCATTGTCCTGACAGTCAATGTCAGTAAGAGTCTGCATTCCCCCATGTACTTCTTCCTTAGCTACCTGTCCCTGGTGGAGATCACTTACTCCTCTACTGTTGTCCCTAAATTCATCACAGACCTACTTGCCAAGATTAAAACCATTTCCCTGAAGGGCTGTGTGGCTCAGATATTCTTCTTCCACTTCTTTGGGGTCACTGAGATCTTCCTGCTCACGGTAATGGCGTATGACCGCTATGTGGCCATCTGCAAACCCCTTCACTATACAACCATCATGAATTGATCTATGTGTCGCCTTCTGGTGGCTGGCTCCTGGCTCGGTGGCTTTTTTCACTCCATGGTTCAGATTATTATCACTCTCCAATTATCTTTCTGTGGTCCCAAGGTGATTGACCACTACTTCTGTGACCTCCATCCCTTATTCAAACTTGCCTGCACTGATACTTCTGTGGAGGGGGTTATTGTATTGGCCAACAGTGGATTATTTTCTATCTTCTCCTTCCTCCTCCTGGTGTCCTCCTATATTGTCATCCTGTTCAACTTGAGGAATCATTCTGCAGAGGGGAGGCACAAAGCTCTCTCCACCTGTGCCTCTCACATCATGGTGGTCGTCTTGTTCTTTGGACCTGCCATCTTCCTCTACATGCGACCTCCCTCCACCTTCACTGAGGACAAACTAGTGGCTGTGTTCTACACGGTTGTCACCCCCATGCTGAACCCCATCATCTACACACTCAGAAACGCAGAGGTGAAAAATGCAATGAGGAAGCTGTGGGGGAAAAAGTGAACTCAGGGATGGAATAAATATGAAAACACAAAAAATTGTCATGTATAGGGTGGCCAAATATGCATTCTGATTTTAGTCAACTCTGAGGAAATGAGGAAAAATTAACCTATTCATATTTTTCTGTTGTATTTAGATGAGCCCTCATATTCCATTGTACTAATCATAACTGCACTAATTCATTGATGTCTGTATTTTGGAGAACGTTTTGGAGAAGATCACCTAGACTGGAATTCCCACCTTATCATCTTCTACCTGTGCAACCTTGGGTTTATTCATTTTGCCTCTTGGTGTTAGCATGCCACAGTGTGTGGAAAGTCTGTGGCACTTGGAGACAGAAGTTTATGTTTTGCTTTGTCCTTGTCTTCTGATGTTGTGAGGTCTTGTGGGAGTCCCAGGAAAGCTTGAATACTTCATTTGGGACCCTACTTATTAACCTGATTCTAATGCCTGAAATTCCATAGTAGGAAATTTATTTCATAGGCATAGGATATTGTTAGAATGGAAATGTCTCGGGGCGACTGGATGGCTCAGTGGGTCAAGCTTCTGCCTTTGGCTCAGGTCATGATCTCAGGGTCCTGGGATCAAGCCCCGCACTGGGCTCTCTGCTCAGCAGGGAGCCTGCTTCCCCCTCTCTTGCCTGCCTCTCTGCCTACTTGTGACCTGTTTGTCAAATAAATAAATAAAATCTTTAAAAAAAAAGAATGGAAATGTCTCTTGGATGTGAAATACAATGAAGCTATTATTAACCATTAATCTGGACAATTTTAGAAGATCCTTTTCTTTTTAGCCAGTTGCTATCTGGGCACTGAGGTATTGCTTAAGCCAAAACTAGCTCATTGCCTGTTTCTGTATGTTTTGTATGGCCTACAAACCAACATGGTTTTTATACTTAAAAGAATCAAAATAAAAACAGATAATCATATCAAAAAATGGGCAGAAGACATGAACAGACACTTCTCTAATGAAGACATACAAATGGCTATCAGACACATGAAAAAATGTTCATCATCACTAGCCATCAGGGAGATTCAAATTAAAACCACAGTGAGATATCACCTTACACCAGTTAGAATGGCCAAAATTAGCAAGACAGGAAACAACGTGTGTTGGAGGGGATGTGGAGAAAGGGGAGCCCTCTTACACTGTTGGTGGGAATGCAAGTTGGTGCAGCCACTTTGGAGAACAGTGTGGAGATTCCTCAAGAAATTAAAAATAGAGCTTCCTTATGACCCTGCCATTGCACTACTGGGTATTTACCCCAAAGATACAGATGTAGTGAAAAGAAGGGCCATCTGTACCCCAATGTTTATAGCAGCAATGGTCACAGTTGCCAAACTGTGGAAAGAACCAAGATGCCCTTCAATGGACAAATGGGTAAGGAAGATGTGGTCCATATACACTCTGGAGTATTATGCCTCCATCAGAAAGGATGAATACCCAACTTTTGTAGCAACATGGACGGGACTGGAAGAGATTATGCTGAGTGAAATAAGTCAAGCAGAGAGAGAGTCAATTATCATAGGGTTTCACTTATTTGTGGAGCATAACAAATAGCATGGAGGACATGCGGAGATGGAGAGGAGAAGGGAGTTGAGGGAAATTGGAAGGGGAGGTGAACCATGAGAGACTATGGACTCTGAAAAACAATCTGAAGGGGCGGGGGATGGGAGGTTGGGGGAACCAGGTGGTGGGTATTGGAGAGGGCACAGATTGCATGGAGCACTGGGTGTGGTGCAAAAAACAATGAATACTGTTATGCTGAAAATTAAAAAAAAATATTAAGAGAGAAGACAGTAGTGACTTTTTTTCTTTGTTGTAACATTCTGTGTCTTCTACAATTGAACATATATAATAAGAAAGAAAAATCCATGTTTTTAAAAATAAATGCTGAAAATTAAAAAAAAAAGAATCAAAATAGAGATGAGCACTGGGTGTTATATGAAACTGAAAAATTATTGAACACTACATCTGAAACTAATGATATACTATAAGTTGGCTAATTGAATTTAAATAAAAAATCAAAGTAGAATAATATTTCTTGATATATCAAAGTTATATGAATGTTAAACTTTAGTGTCCATAAATAGGTATTGGACTACAATTGTACCACCTATTTTACTTTTTCTCCGTGGTAGCTTTTGTGGTATAGTGGCATGGTTGAGTACGGAGAGTGTATGGTCTGCAAAGCCAAAAATATTTACTAGTCACTGTTTTCCAAAACAGTTTGGCAACCCTGGCTTAAGTCATATAGCATTTATTCCTGACTCCACAGATAGTTTGGAGACCAGCATTTCTAGGGTTGCTTTGTTAATTCTGTGATGCCAAAGCACCTGGTCTGTGCATCTTCAGTTCTCTTGGCTGTCCCCTCATGGCTACAGGATGGCTACAACATGTCTAGGTATTATATGGTCACGTGAGGGGAAGGAGGGGCTCTCATTTTATTTGGAAAATATCTCCTAGAGACTTCTCAGAATGTTTTTTATTTTTTTCTTATTGACCGGAACAGATATTTTTCATATTTCTTACTGCATGTCTTTGTCTAGATGCAAAGGAGGCTGGGATGGATAGTGAACAGTGGTAAAGGGGAATGGGATTATGTTATCGGTTCAGATTAGGCACTGTGGTTCTCCTGGGCTGGGTGTATTTGTACGTAAACAAAGTCAGTGTTATTAGGAAGAAATATCTGCCATAGGGAGTATTGGTAGATGGGTATCTTGGAGGGTGGTGCACTTGGACACAATGGCAGGGATTTGAATTGGTGCCAGAGTGACTGAAATCTGGCTCAACCTCAGGCAAGTGAATGGTCATTCTCTGTGATCCAGTTTCCTTGGCATGGACACTTGGGCCAAGTTCCATCATGTCCCAGTTTTCCTGTAAGTGCATCTGTTTTCATTTCCTTCTAGAGAATGAGGGCCTAAAGCCCTGGCATGCGAGTGCCTGAGGGTTGTTAATAGGAACCACACCATTCTGTAGTTGGTCAAGGTGAGGAGTGGTCTTGTTTGCATATATATCCCTGCACCCAGAGTTCTGAGCCAATTTACTGCAAATAAAGTCACCAAGCAGCAATTTGCTAATTTTCAGTAAATTTGCTAATTTACTAATTAGCAATTTGCTAATTCCCCAGCCAGCAATTTGCTAACACTAAACATTTGATTTTTTTCAGAAACGTATTTCTACTAAGCCTTTATAAATTTCATTGCACTTATGTTTTACTGAAGCCTGCAATGAATAATAGGAATTTTTGGATATTTAAAATTTCAGCATTTTGGAAATAATAAATAACAAGCATTTTACGTATGTTGGTTTCTCTCTTTCAAATGAGTTTTCAGCCTAGTCAATGGACTTTGCCATATCTTTTCGTTTTTAGATTTACCTTCTTGAGCAATGGATTTAGGTATGGGGAACAGTTGAGGAACTGTGTCTGGGCATGTTTTCACATGTGTTAGCCAAGCCTTCCTGAATTATCCACTCCAGCGTTTGACTCCTTCTTGTGTCTATGCCCTGTTCCACGCAATTTAGAAATTCTTCCCACTATACCTGGAATATACTTCTCCATCCCTTGACCCTGACCTCAGACATCTGACTTGCTCTGGCTAATAGAATGTGTATGGATATGACAGTGTGCCAGTTAGAGCCTAAATTTAAGGAGCCTCAAGTGTCTCTTGCCTCTCGTGTCCTGTCAGTACCACAAGATGCTGGGGAGGAGCTGCTCCACAGCCTGGGCAACAGAATGACACACATGGAGCAGAACTCCACCTGACCCACTGAGTTGCAGCCAGCGACAGAGCTGCGCCAGCCAACCTGCAGACACACTACACTAATGTGAGAATAAATGCTCATTGTCACACACTACTGAGAATTTGTGGTTATTTGGTTCCAGCACAAACTCAGTAGAGGTGAATAGCAAATACACATGTCAAAGAAGAGCAGAAAAGTTGTGCTTACCCCACATTCTTTATTTTGTTGAGCATGGGCATTGACATGTCCTTCCCTGCTACCTTGAAGGTCTTACTCTTGATTAGAACTATCTGGAAATAGTGTCTGAAAATATTTCCGGTTTGGCATATCTCAGTTTCTCTTTTCTGTTTTATGGATTTGTAGATCTGGATTCATTGAAAGTTGATTTTCTGTGTGTTTTATAATTTAGATTTTCCAAGGCTTCTTATTTAATAGTAAAAGCAGTAGAATAGATCAGAAGTGGAAGCATATCATTGATAAATTAGTAGTTCAGTGAATTGGTCATTTGCCTAATACCTAAATCCTTGAGTTGGTTAATTCTCTGAATTTACTGTTGTAATTCAGTTACTGGCAAACTTCTAGTTGGTGAAAAGATTTTAGGAGGATTACTCTGCCTTAGTACTTAGTGTGATGAGTGACAGAGGATAGGTACTCAACAATTACTGAATGGATAAAAGATATCAAAGTGGTGTCAACATTATCTGTCTTTATCATTTGGAAAGGCTTGAGCTAGATGTGAGATAATTTGGAGCCAGAGAGGCTCTTTCTTGTAAATTTTAGTTGCAACATAGAAGTGATATTAATCTGTTAGTTGCAATGAAAATAGAACAGCTTTTCAAATGCATGATAATTCCCCAAAGCCATACTTAGGGTTATGAATAGAGGAAGTATTATATTTTATATTTGCATAACATCTTGTACATTTCACAGCCTTTCACACCCTTTCACATCAGTTACTTCACTGGAGTCTCACAGCAATTCTGATAGGTCCGTGAAATCTAAATCATTCCCAGTGGACATTTTTGGAGCTTGAAACATCATTTAGATTAGGATTTATCTGTAAGGAACAGAGTCTAAAACAAGCTAGAAGTCAAGAACTAGACAGTTCAGGATGGAAATGGTCTCTCTTGTTTCTTCATCCTTTATAGCTTTCATTGCCATCTTGTGGCCCAAGATGGTGCTGCAGAGGCAAGAAGAGTGGCAGTGTTCCTGGCATCAGGGAAAAGAAAGGGACAAAATAAATACACGTTCCCTTTCTTAAAGTTGCAAGGGAGGCTGGGTAATGTAATTTTTATTCCAGGTGGGTTTGTGCCCAGATAAAAATTCAGAGTTCCTGAAACTATAGAAGGAATGAAGGCGAAAACAAATGTTGGGAAACCTACCAGCAATCTCTTCTTCTGAATAAATCAGGCACAAGAGTTGAGCACAAACTTGGGTATTCTGACACCAGGATCAGAGGTTCCTTCCTTTGTGGTTCCCCATCCCAGCTGTTCTTTTTTTTAAATTGAGATCTAACTTATATTAGGTGAAATGCTCAGATCTTAAGTGTACAACCCAATAAGTTTTGACAAATTTAGTGTCTGGAAATATTTCCAGTTTGTCCCAACCAAGATGTAGAATATTTCTACCACCCCAGAAGCTTCCCAACCAAAAGGTAGAATATTTCCATCACCCCAGAAGCTTCTCTTGTGACGCCTCCCAGGCAATTTCCACTCCCCATATGCAACTACTGATCATAATTTTTATCATCATGGAAGTTTTGCCCCTTCAAAAACTCATAAAACAGAATCATAAAACATGTATGCTATTGTGCCTGACTTCTTTCACTCAACATAATATTTTTTAAGATTTGTTGTGTCATCTGGGTGTGGTGCATAAAGAATGAATTTTGGAACACTGAAAAAAAATAAAAAAAAAGATTCATTGCATTGTGGGTTACAATAGTTTGTTCTTTTTGTTTGGTGAATAGTATTCCATTGTATACATATACCACAACAGAAGAAAATGTATTCTCCTGTTGGTGGACATCTAGTTTGATTTCAGTTTTTTTTTTTTTGATTTCAGTTTTTGTTTGTTATGAATAAAAGCTATTATACACATTCGTTGACATTCCCATTTTTAAAAAAAGCATAAACCAAATGAACTATTTATTTATTTATTTATTTATTCTGCAAAATACCTTTTTGGAAGATCTATGTATAGATATATTCCTAATTCTGAATGAATCTGTGCATCATTTATAGTGGTGGGGTTTGATTAGAACTGGAGAAGGGAGGGAGTAACCCATAGCCAATGGGCTAATCTTTACCAGGTTAGGAAATAAAACCAACCTCTTATAACAAATGAAACAGGCGAACAGACAGTTTTATACCACAAACATTTTTTTTTCTATTTTAACTTTAAAATACCTTCAAGTTTATTGCTTATTACATTTAAAATAAATGGGATGGGGTCCATCAGTTTTTTTGCAATGTTTTGAGCAGCTCTATACCACAAACATTTTTAACAAATGTGTTTCCTATAACAAATAATCATAGACTCACATTAAAAAATTATCTCCCTTAGATTTTTAAACTGAATATTTCAATATAGAATATATTTTGACTGGCAGATTTTCACAGAACCTCAACCTCATAATGACCTTTAGAGAATAAATACATGTTTTACTTCAAGATTTGGAGCTTTCTTGTAATTGTGTTTTATTAGAGTCCTGTATAGAGTAAGTGTGAACTCTAGGTGAATTTATTCTTTTACATTTCTTATTGATTCTGAAGTTACCTACACGGATGTACAAGATTTTATTATCCAGGTCCTGCTTCCCATGGGGTTGTCTTCTGGATTAGGAAGGGGAAAGGTATGGCTGGCTCTCTGGGAGCAATCTTTTCTTACTTATCATGACGGTGTCCCCCCTGGTATTTCTCAAGCAGTGCAAACTCAAGGCTGAGCTGCCAGAATTCAGGAATACCTGGGAGGCAAGTCTACTTAACTCTTATTTTAAATCAGATGGAACTGAGACTCAGTGGCTTGGTCTCAGCGTTTCCAAGTCTGAGGCTACAGGGTGAGCAGATCCTCCATCTGGAAACTCCTGCAATATATGAGCTCTGGTTGTTTGCCAGGTCTTACTATTTTCCAATTGGCTAGCTGAGGAACTTGCAAGAGCTGTCTATTCTCTGGGGATTATTTAAATCTCTGCATTCAATGCACAAGAAAGTTGCCATCAAGTGCATGGCATTTTACAAAGTGCTCTCAAATAGTTCTGGTCTTTGCCTGAGACAAGCTAGACAAAGTACTAGGTACTGGGATTCAGGGATGGAGAAGCTATGCTCTTTGTTCTTGGGGAATCTTTGTTCTTTCAATATTTACTGACCACTTATAGTGTACCAAATACTGGGCTAAAAAAGCTAGGGAACGTCTATGCCCTCCATATCCACTGTTCATTCTATTTTTTTTAAAAGTAATTTCTACATCAACGTGAGGCTAGAACTCACAATCCCAAGATTGAAAGTTGCATGCTGTACTGACTGAGCCAGCCAGGTGCCTCTCCCTGCATTCACTGAATGTTCATTCTATCTACATTCATTCTATCTATCACTGAATGCTAATGTTGGCAGTGCTTCAGTTAGCACTGGAGATGGTGTATGAGCCAGCTATAATCCCTGTCTCTAGAAAATTTACAATTTATTGGGGGGGGGGTGTTGATGGCCACAAAGCAATTACAACTTAGTATAGAAAGTGCTGTGATTTGAAAATGTCCTGTGAAAAGAGGGCCACTGACTTTAAGGGTTTCTGGTTTCTGGGAAGAATTAAAGGCAGCACAGAGGAAGGGAACTTAAGTTCTGGGATGGGCTGGGGAATGGGGATCTACCTGTGAGGCAGGTAGTATCATCATGCTGCAGTTTGGACATTGAATCTGTGAGAGGTTAAAGGACTTTTAGATATCACATAGATACCACCCGAAGAAACCTGATGTCAACACAGGAATCTGGACTGCTAGCAGTGCTTTCTTCCTTGAATGGCCTCTTGGTAAAATTCCCCAGCTGAGCTGAGAGTTTGGTGCTGGACTCTACTGTCTTTGTCTCTGAAGACGTAAACTCTAATGGTGATTCCCTTCTGGTCATGATGATCCTTGATCAGCTGAGCCTGCCCCAGTTGCTATAGGAAGAAAGATTTGTGGCAGGAGTGGATGTCATGTCACTCTTAGTCCCAGAACCCAGGAACCTCACTGTAGGAGGGACTGTATTGATATATTGATACATACAGACCTCAGCCACCTTGGGTTAAGTCCAGCATGTCTGAGGACAGTGTGCAAATCAGCGCACAATATTGGTGATGCCACAAGGTGTTGGAAGGCTGGATGTGGAGAAGATTGTGTCAGAGAATATGTGTGCAGTCTGGCCAGAAGGTGTTTTGTGTTTCTCTTGCCACTGGGCGGCATATGATAGGAGGTATTAGTAAAGAGAAAGAATGGTGTATGGATGGAACTAGATCCTTGGAAAGGGATGAGGTCACCAAGTGACCAAGTAGAAGGAGGGAATTAGGAGAAGCAAAAATAAGAATGAATGCTGAGGGGCGCCTGGGTGGCTCAGTGGGTTAAGCCGCTGCCTTCGGCTCAGGTCATGATCTCGGGGTCCTGGGATCGAGTCCCGCATCGGGCTCACTGCTCAGCAGGGAGCCTGCTTCTCTCTCTCTCTCTCTGCCTGCCTCTCTGTCTACTTGTGATCTCTCTCTGTCAAATAAATAAATAAAATCTTTAAAAAAAAAAAAAAAGAATGAATGCTGAGAGTCAAGAGACATTTTTTCTGGTCTGAAGGGTAAGTGGAGTGGTTAGAATCATATTCTGCAAACCAAGGATGGCCAGGGAACAAAAGGAAGTGGGAGGGAGAGAAGCTGATGGCAAAAGACAGCTAAAAGCATTCAAAGGCCATACAGAGACCTCTAACATGGAGATAGCACCACTGTCCTTGCTGCCACCATCATCCAAGGAGGCATTCGTCTCCTAATAAGTGCCCCTTTTGCTGGTCTGCTCCCACTAGTCCAACTTCTACATACAAAGTGACTTTACTTCCCAGTTGACTAACATTCCTGATGAGTCTCCATGGTCTGCAGGATAAACCCCCAAGGGCAGGTAACCATCCCTCAGGAACTGGTAATAAACTCTGCCTCCAGTTTTATCTTTGCTCTTCTGCCGTTTACTTCAGCCACACTTGGGTGGATTTTCGTGGCTTTGTATACTCTTTTTACTTTTTGGAATGATCTTCCTTTCTTCTATACTTAAACTAATTTCTACTTATCTTTCAATATTCAGCTCACAAACTTTTCAGATTTGCAAGGGATTATTATGTAATTCATGCACTTGATGAAGCAGTCTTTTGTATCATTTCAGATCACCCCACCCTAATCATTGCCTCCTCTGGTGACTTCATGGCTAATACACACAATGTGACTGAATTCATTTTTCTGGGACTTTCTCCCAATCAGAAGGTGCAGAAACTTTTCTTCGTGCTATTTCTGCTTTTGTACTTAGCAGTTGTGCTGGGGAATTTCCTCATTGTGTTCACTGTCATGACCAGCAGACGTCTTGGTTCCCCTATGTACTTCTTCCTCAGCTACCTGTCCTTTGTGGAGATCTGCTACTCCTCAACTACAGCTCCCAAACTCATCAAGGATTTGCTGGCTGAAAGGAAAGCAATTTCTCTATGGGGCTGCATGACACAGCTTTTCTTTACGCACTTCTTTGGTGGCACTGAGATCTTCCTGCTCACTGTGATGGCCTATGACCGCTATGTGGCCATTTGTAGGCCCCTCAACTATACCACTATCATGAACCGGCAGGTATGTGCTGTCCTGGTGGGAATGGCATGGGCTGGGGGCTTTGTGCATTCCTTTGCCCAAATCCTTCTAATCTTCCACTTGCCCTTCTGTGGTCCCAATGTGATTGACCACTATTTCTGTGACCTCCTTCCCCTGCTCAAACTTGCCTGCTCTGACACCTTCCTAATTGGTCTGCTGATTGTTGCCAATGGAGGGACCTTGTCTGTGATCAGCTTTGTGATCATCTTAGCCTCCTATGTGGTCATTTTGCTCCATCTGAGGACTCGAAGCTCTGAGGAGGGGAGCAAGGCTCTCTCCACCTGTGGGTCACATATCACCGTGGTTACCTTATTCTTTGGGCCATGCATCTTCATCTATCTAAGGCCTTCTACCACCTTGTCTATAGACAAGACAGTGGCTGTATTCTACACAGTGATCACCCCACTCCTCAACCCTGTCATCTACTCCTTGAGAAATGCCGAAATGAAGAAGGCCATGAAGAAGCTGTGGATCCGGACAATGAAGCTAGATGAGAAATAGAGGCTGAGTCTCGGCATTAATCTGTGGGTGTGGAGTGGTGCTGAGTCCAAACTGAAGGGGCAGAATGAGATGAAGGAAAGTTCCCAGGGTTTTTATCTCTAGAGTAATTGTTGTTTCTAGAGTAATTTGAACAGTCTCATCTTCAGAAACTCTTCTAATCACTTTTAAGATAATTCCTCTTATGGATGTACTGTAACTTGATTAGGCATTTTATGTTAGATGTTTATGTTGTTTCTAATCTTTTTACTGCTATAAATAACACTATGGGAGTATTTTTTAAAAAGATTTATTTGGGAAAGAGTAAGGGTGAGGGGGAAGAGCGTAGAAAGGAGAGAGAGAGAGAGAATCCTGGAAGGAGATCCTGCTCTGAGCGTGGAGCCCAATGCAGGGCTTGATCACAGGACCCTGAGAACATGACCAGAGCCAAAATCAGGAGCCAGATGCTTAACGGACTGAGTCGCCCAGGAGCCCCACTGTGGAAGTATTCTTTTTTAAAAAATTTTATTTATTATTATTATTTTTATAAACATATAATGTATTTTTATCCCCAGGGGTACAGGTCTGTGAATCGCCAGGTTTACACACTTCACAGCACTCACCATAGCACATACCCTCCCCAATGTCCATAACCTCACCCCCCTCTCCTGACCCCCCTCCCCCCAGCAACCCTCAGTTTGTTTTGTGAGATTAAGAGTCACTTATGGTTTGTCTCCCTCCCTATCCCATCTTGTTTCATTTATTCTTCTCCTACCCCCCAAACCCCCAATGTTGCATCTCCACTTCCTCATATCAGGGAGATCATGTGATAGTTGTCTTTCTCCGACTGACTTATTTCGCTAAGCATAATACTCTCTAGTTCCATCCACGTTGTCGCAAATGGCAAGATTTCATTTCTTTTGATGGCTGCATAGTATTCCATTGTGTATATATACCATCTCTTCTTTATCCATTCATCTGTTGATGGACATCTAGGTTCTTCCCATAGTTTGGCTATTGTGGACATTGCTGCTATAAACATTCGGGTGCACGTGCCCCTTCAGATCACTACATTTGTATCTTTAGGGTAAATACCCAGTAGTGTGATTCCTGGGTCATAGGGTAGTTCTATTTTCAACTTTTTGAGGAACCTCCATGCTGTTTTCCAGAATGGCTGCACCAGCTTGCATTCCCACCAACAGTGTAGGAGGGTTCCCCTTTCTCTGCATCCTCGTCAGCATCTGTCATTTCCTGACTTGTTAATTTTAGCCATTCTGACTGGTGTGAGGTGGTATCTCATTATGGTTTTGATTTGTATTTTGTGGAAGTATTCTTGAACAGAATTCTGAAATTCTATTAGACTCACCTGCTATAGTAAATTTTCCATGCTAAGAGGTATAATGATTTTCATGTAGAGTGTTAAATTGATTCTATGAAAGATTGTAATAACCTTCCTTGTGAAAGTGCTCTTGACAAATTGAATGCTGTCATTAAACACTTTCTTGATGGGAAACAAGATTTTACATAGTTTTAAAGTATCCCTCCACAAGATACTTACTAATTGCAAAAGACAAAATATAACTCTACAGTAGAGAAAACTGGAAGAACGTCCTTTAAATAATTACTCAAGTAAACATCACTAGTATTGAGACTGGAGAGGCACATAATATAAATACTGTGGTTTTCTTACCCAAAATATATCATTTGAGTCTAACCATGACAAAGGCAAACCCCAATTGAAAAACATTCTGCAAAATTAATAGCCTGCATTCTTCAAAAGTATGAACAAGAGATTGAAGACTTAAAGATTCTGGATACAGATATAGATAATTAAATGAGACCTGTGATTCTTGATTGGATTCTGTACTAAATGAAGGTCATTAGGGAGCACAAGTTGTGAAGATGAGATGATGGACTTGTATCAGAGTTATTTCCTGATTCTAATAATTGTAGTGCATGTATGTCAGAGAATGTCCTTGGATTGGAAATGGGCATTATTATGTCATCAACTTTGAAACATCTCAGAAAAATTCTGTTTGCCTACCTATCTATTGAGAGAATGAATGATAAAGAAAATTTGGCAAAATATTAATATTTAGGGAATTTGGTTATGGGTATACAATAATTCTTTGTGTTATTGGAACTTCTTTTATGTTATGTAAATGTTATGTAAATTAGAAATTATTTTAAATTATAAAATTAAAATATTTTGCAAGTTAGATAGCTTATTGTTTAGTTTATTCTCTCTCTCTTTCTGTGTGTGTGTGTGTGTGTGTGTGTGTGTGTGTGTGTGTGTGTGTATAGGAATATTTTATATTTAGTTAGCTTGAGTCTTATTTATAAAGTTTGTGGTAATCACCAAATGGATACACCATCATTTATGAAAGTTGTCTACTAATAAGTATTTGGACTGTTTTCAAATAATGTTACAGTAACTAACCTTGATTTAAGTATGTGCAACAAAACTAGGATTTATTTCCAGAAATGAAACTGCTTGTTCAAATGTGGGTATTTATAAATGGATAGATAATATCAGATTGCCCTTCATAGCATGTGTACCCATTTGTACTCTAAACAATTTTGTCTTTCCCATGAAATATTTTGTTAAATTTGTTAATGTAATAGTTGAAAAAATGGTAGATCCAAAAATTTTAATTTACACTTCTCTTATTTCTGAGGTTGGGTGTATTTTTATATATTTAAAAGCCATGTATTTTCTGTAAACTGTTTCTATCACTTTCCTATATTTAGATTGTAGTCCTTTTTATTATGTTCCAAGGACAGGTTATATATAAAGATTTGCCCTTTCTGATATGAATTGTAGATCCCCTCCACATGTCATTTTTTTTTACTTTGTTTATTGTATGTGTGTTCTGATATACAAAAGTCTGCTTTTTGTGTAGTTAATTATCATTATATCCCTTTGTGGCTTCTGGAATAGCCAGGACTGCATTGTTTCTTATATGGGAGCTTTATAAATGATTTCATATTTTAAAGGCTAGTTCCTTCTTGTTCTTCTTTTTCAAAATTCTGCTGGATACTGTTTCTTCACATGAACTTTAGATTTAGTTTTACTTCTCTTCCTATTCTATATCCTCATGAGAACTTAAGATTGACATCATATTACATTCATAACAAGTCTTTAGAAGGAATCATAATCTTAATGATGTGAGTCTTCCCATCCAAAACCATGGTTTGTCTTCTGTTTGTGGATGTCTTCTTTTGTGTTCTCTAGTAGAGTTTTAAAGTTAAAAAAATATTTAAAACCGTGTTATTTTAATTTCTAGCTATCTGAGATATAATTGGTGTATAACACTGAATAAGTTTAAGGTATACAGTGTGATGATATAATACACACATATATTGCAAAATGATTGCTAGAATAAGATTAGCTTACACTTTTATCACCTCACATAATTGCCTTTTTAATGGAGAGAACATTTAAGGTGTATGTTCCTAGCAACTTTTAAGTATATAATAAAGAGCATTATTAACTGTAATCATCATGCTATACATGATTTTACCACAGCTTATTCATCTTATACTGAAGTTTGTACCCTTTGACTAACATTTCCCCATTTTCCCCAACCCTGGCCCCTGACAACCACCACTTTACTCTGTTTTTATGAGTTTGGCATTTTAGCTTCCTCATATAAGTGAGGTATACAGTATTTGTCTTTCTCTGATTTATTTCACTCAGCATCATACCCCCAAGTCCATCTGTGAAGTTGTAAAAGGCAATATTTCCTTCTTCTTCATGGCTAATAATTTAATATTTCATTGTATATATTTCATTTCAGCTTAAAGAACTCCTTTTAGAATTTCTTCTAAGCCCAGTTTAGTGGTGAGGAACTCTACCAGCATCTGTTTGAGAAGGTCTGTATTTTGTCTTCATTTTGAAGGACGAATTTGCTGGATAAAGTATTTTTGGTTGGCAGTTTTTTTCCTTTAGCACTTTGAATATGCCTTTCTACTCTCATTTGGTCTGGAAGGTCTCTGCTGAGAGAGCCAATGATAGCCTTGGAGGTCTCTTGTTTGTGAGAATTTTTTTCCTCTTACTGCTTTTAAAATTCTCTCTGTCTTTGCTTTTACTTTATTTTTTAAAAATTTTTTTATTAACATATAGTGTCTTTGCTTTTAAATAGTTGTATTATAACAGTCTTGGAGAAGATAATTTCATACTGAGTTTGAGGAGTTCTTTATAGCTCTGAAAAACAATCTGAGGGGTTTGAAGCAGTGGGGGGTAGGAGGTTGGGGGAACCAGGTGGTGGGTATTGGAGAGGGCACGGATTGCATGGAGCACTGGGTGTGGTGCAAAAACAAGGAATACTGTTATGCTGAAAAAAAAAATAAAATTATAAAAAAATTCTCTCTGTCTTTGCTTTTATTTTATTTTTTTAAAAATTTTTTATTAACATATAGTGTCTTTGCTTTTAAATAGTTGTATTATAACAGTCTTGGAGAAGATAATTTCGTACAGAGTTTGAGGAGTTCTTTATAGATCCTGGATATCAACCTTTTGTCTGTACTGTCATTTGCAAATATCTCCTCCCATTCCGTGGGTTGCCTCTTTGTTTTGTTGACTGTTTCCTTTGCTGTGTAGAAGCTTTTGATCTTGAGGAAGTCCCAAAAATTCATCTTCGCTTTTGTTTCCTTTGCCTTTGGAGACATATCTTGAAAGAAGTTGCTGTGGCTGATATCAAAGAGGTTACTGCCTATGTGCTCCTCTAGGATTCTGATGGATTCCTGTCTCACGTTGAGGTCTTTTATCCATTTTGAGTTTATCTTTGTGTACAGTGTAAGAGAATGGTCGAGTTTCATTCTACTACATATAGCTGTCCGGTTTTCCCAGCACCATTTATTGAAGAGACTGTCTTTTTTCCACTGTATATTTTTTCCTGTTTTGTCGAAGATTATTTGCCCATAGAGTTGAGGGTCCATATCTGGGCTCTCTACTCTGTTCCACTGTCTATGTGTCTGTTTTTATGCCAGTACAATGCTGTCTTGGTGATCACACCTTTGTAGTAAAGCTTGAAATCAGGTAACGTGATGCCCCAGTTTTATTTTTGTTTTTCAACATTTCCTTAGTGATTCGGGGTTTCCTCTGATTCCATACAAATTTTAGGATTATTTGCTCCAGCCCTTTGAAAAATATCAGTGGAATTTTGATCGGAATGGCATTAAAAGTATAGATTGCTCTAGGCAGTATAGACATTTTAACAATGTTTATTCTTCCAATCCAAGAGCATGGAACGGTCTTCCATCTTTTTGTGTCTTCTTCAATTTCTTTCATGAGTGTTCTGTAGTTCCTTGAGTACAGCTCCTTTACCTCTTTGGTTAGGTTTATTCCCAGGTATCTTATTGTTCTTGGTGCTATAGTAAATGGAATCGATTCTCTAATTTCCCTTTCTGCATTTTCATTGTTAGTGTATAAGAAAGCCACTGATTTCTGTACATTGACTTTGTATTCTGCCACATTGCTGAATTGCTGTATGAGTTCTAATAGTTTGGGGATGGAGTCTTTTGGGCTTTCCATGTAAAGAATCATGTCATCTGCGAAGAGAGAGAGTTTGACTTCTTCATTGCCAATTTGGATACCTTATATTTCTCTTTGTTGTCTGATTGCTGTTGCTAGGACTTCTAATACTATGTTGAACAAGAGTGGTGAGAGTGGGCATCCTTGTCGTGTTCCTGATCTCAACGGGAAGGCTGCAAGCTTTTCCCCATTAAGGATGATATTTGCTGTGGGTCTTTCATAGATAGATTTGATGAAGTTCAGGAATGTTCCCTCTATCCCCATACTTTGAAGCATTTTAATCAGGAACGGATGCTGGATTTTGTCAAATGCTTTTTCTGCATCAATTGAGAGGACCATGTGGTTCTTCTCTCTTCTCATATTGATTTGTTCTATCACATTGATTGATTTGCGAATGTTGAACCATCCTTGTAGCCCAGGGATGAATCCCACCTGGTCATGGTGGATAATCTTTTTAATGTGCTGTTGGATCCTGTTTGCTAGGATCTTGTTGAGAATCTTGGCATCCATATTCATCAGTGATATTGGTCTGAAATTCTCCTTTTTGGTAGGGTCTTTGCCTGGTTTGGGGATCAGGGTAATGCTGGCTTCATAGAAAGAGTCTGGAAGTTTCCCTTCTGCTTCAATTTTTTGAAACAGCTTCAGGAGAATAGGTGTTATTTCTTCTTAGAAAGTTTGGTAGAATTCCCCAGGGAGTCCATCGGGTCCTGGGCTCTTGTTTTTTGGGAGGTTTTTGATCACTGCTTCAATCTCGTTACTAGATATCGGTCTATTCAGGTTGTCACTTTCTTCCTGGTTCAATTTTGGGAGTTTATAGTTTTCCAGGAATGCATCCATTTCATCTAGGTTGTTTAGCTTATTGGCATATAACTGTTGATAATAACTTCTGATGATTGTTTCTACTTCCTTCTTGTTAGTTGTGATGTCTCCCTTTTCATTCATAATTTTATGAATTTGGGCTTTCTCTCTTTTCTTTTGGATTAGTGTGGCCAATTGTTTATCAATCTTATTGATTCTTTCAAAAAACCAGCTTCTAGTTTCATTGATACATTCTACTGTATCTCTGGTTTCTACCTCCTTGATCTCTGCTCTAATCTTGATTATTTCCCTTCTTATGTGTGGAGTTGGTTTGATTTGTTGTTGATTCTCCAGTACTGAAATTTTGGGTGACCTATTAGCTTCATGGACTTGGATGTCCAAATATCTCCCCATATTTGGTAAACATGAAACCATTATTTCTTTAAATAGGCTCCCCCCAACCTTCCTTCTCTTCTCCTTCTGCAATAGTTCTAGACTGTTTCTTTTAATGATATCCTGTTGTTCACACAGGATTTCTACACACTTTTCTTTTTTTTTTCCCCATGTTCTCCTTTGACTGCATAAATTCAAAAGTCCTGTCTTCTACTCCTAGATTCTTTCTTCTGATTGGTCAACTAGGATAATCATTTCACAACATATACATATATCAGAACATCATGTTGTACATCTTGAATGCATACAATTTTTCCTTGTCAACCACAATTGAATAAAGCTGGAAAAATTAAAATAAACCCAATATGATTTTTATTACCTTTCTAAGCAAATGGGGTGTGTGTGTGTGTGTGTGCACATGCATGTGCACATGAATGTGTAGGTGTGTGACAGGGAGATCTGATGTAAGGCAAGAAAGAAGTGCACTCTCTCTATGTCCTTCAGGCCAGCAGAAATGCATGCATGGGTCACTGTTTGTGTTTCTCCATTCCAGTCCTCCAACTTTTGCTACCCTTAGAAGTCCTTCCTAGGTTCAGATTGTAAGCCAGCTGTCAGGGCTATTGAGAATCTTCAACAATATTTTCCTCTCCAGAGTTTTGTTAGTGAGAAGTTGAGAAAAGCTGAGTTTATGACAGTAGCCAGTGTCATTTAGTATGAAATAGTAGGAAGTTACTGATGTATATGCAGAAGGAATTAACATAGGTTTCTTAAACTAGTGATAATTCCTTGAGTTTTAAAAAAGTTTGAGTTTTTTTGCAGTGTTTCAGATGGATCATGGTTAGGAGGAAGAGACCACATGTATACCATAGATTCATAATTTGTTTGCTCCAAGATATGGAACTTTGGTGAAGCAGCAATACTACACAGAGCAGAAGCAGATGGAGGGTGATTCCTACTTTGATTTCCCACTGGCCTCTTTGTTTCCCAATGGGGCACCTGTTTGGGCAGGAAATGTTGTACCCAGACATTTAACCCAGATGGACAGTTTAGCTGCATAGGTTTGAACCATTCTCCTAATCTTTCTGAGCCTCTTTTATTGAATCTGTTGAATGGCAATAGTAGGGTACAGTAGTAGACTGTTACTCTGACCATCTGTGAGATGTTAGAAAAATTGAAAGACATAATACTGCCCAACACAAGTGTGGTTTCTAGGAGACTATGCTGAGCAGTTAGGGAGCTCTAATCTTCCTGAAGCCTTTGCACGTGAAAACTGTGTGCTGAAAATTTGTGGTAAAACACTTAGAACTTTAAGAATGAGCAGCTGGGGTAGGAGAAGAGTAAATGAAACAAGATGGGATTGGGAGGGAGACAAACCATAAGTGACTCTTAATCTCACAAAACAAACTGAGGGTTAATGGGGGGAGGGGAGTTGGGGGGGTGGGATTATGGACATTAGGGAGGGTGTGTGCTATGGTGAGTGCTGTGAAGTGTGTAAACCTGGCGATTCACAGACCTGTACCCCTGGGGATAAAAATATGTTATATGTTTATAAAAAATAAAATTAAAAAAAAAAAAAAGAATGAGCAGCTGGAAGACCCTTGTGCTAGGAGGCAGAAAGGAGCTGTTTTTTTGTTTTTTTTTTTTTCCTTTTCAACTGTTTTCCCAAGTGAATAATATGGACAAGGTGACCCTGGAAGGTCTTTCCATGTCTAGCATTCTCTGATCAGGTGACCTGTTGGAGTATATGTGTGAAGTGGTCCAGGTCCACTGGGCTCAAGTCTCCCTGGAACTCACTGGCATCATTGGTCCAGTGAGGGGCGAGGTCAAAATAGGACACCAAGAGCCTCTTGCAGAAGTCTGTGGTGGGGACAGAGGGATTTTGTGATACTGAGTTCTCTCTGCCACTTGCTTGAGAATGCAGAGGGAAACCTCTAGGGACCAAGACAAGAGGGTGGTTAATCATGTGGGACAAGTAGAAGTACCAACTTTGTAATTGGATTAATTACAGATATGTTCCTTATCCTCTTGGAAGAAAGCACTTGGCAAGTTGACTTTTGCTATTCTCAGAAATTCCCCAGACAGGAGATGCTAAAAAGTTTAGGGAATTAAATTCTCTGATTGAAGTCTACATCTCCTACACCTTAAATGCTCCCAGCTTCACAGTGTAGCAGATAATTTCCTCAAACCTTATTTTGATGGATTTTAGAGTAGAATGGCCCTGTTCTGTTCCCCTGTAACTTTCTAGTGAGAAGGTTATGAAGTGTTGGAGGCACATGGAGGTGGTAGCATTGATGGTACTTGGTGAGTCCACAGAAGAAGATCAGAATTTAATGGCACCTTTATGTGTGGAACAGATCCTGAGTCTGTTCATTCACTGAGCCCTTACCATGGGCGGGCAGAGCCTCCAGCAGAGTCTTTCGCACACACAAGGGCACCCTTTCTGGTGTTACTCTGGCTTCCACACACTTCCATGTATAAGAAGGCTTTCTTAGATTTGCTCACTCTTTCAGCCGATGGGGCAGACCTTTGACATCACCCTGTTAGTCTTTCCTGCCTACTTAAATGACAGGGTGAGGAAGTAACTCTGCATCTCAGCTGAGAGCAGGTGTTACAGTGATTCTCACTAGAGCTACTAGTAACATGGCCAGTGTGGAGCCATTTGCAAGGCTAGTTATTTATTTATTTATTTATTTATTTATTTATTTATTTTTATTTCTTTTCAGCATAACAGTATTCATTGTTTTTGCACCACACCCAGTGCTCCATGCAATCCGTGCCCTCTCTAATACCCACCACCTGGGCAAGGCTAGTTTTTAATTAACTACTGACTCATACATTTTTGAGATATTCTTTTGAAAAATTCAAAGGGCCTAAGATATTCTCACAACTGGCCTTCTCTTGTAGAAATGAGGACTTTCGTCCCACTTGAGCCAGGATGGAGATTAAACTATTCAGAAGCCTACATTTTACTGAGGACCACCTTGAATCAAGATTTCCAAGATTTAGGTCAATGAACGCTAACATACGCCTTTTATTTCTCTGATCAGTTTATCTATAGAGGTTGTTAGTGAAGCAAATATGTTTTCCTGGGGTGACTTGTGGAAGTGATTCAGTCTTCCGACTACAAAAGATTCAGAAGATAAAGTTAAGAATCAAGGCAATAAACAACATTCAAGATGGGTTCATTCACTTGATCTCTATGAAGCATGCTTTGGAATTATTTTCACAAAGAGACCTTATTTTTTTTTCTTATACTTGATATCCCTACATATCTGTTAGCCTCTGTGCTGTTTACAAGATGCGCACAGTGATACCTTGGTTTTGACATGGATTTAGTCACAGATGGAGGATGCAAGGATCAAATAAAAACTCATATACATCTGAGTTCCCAGCTCTGAGGAAGGTATGACACAGGTCATAAGAGACACTTCAAAAACCTTCAAAGCTTACAATCTCTATTATGTTGGAGAGATGTGACGGGGGCATGTGAAATTGCTAGAGAATAATATAATCCTTGGTGACAAAGTGCTGGAGCTAAGATCTCCAGTCACCAAGGCATGTCTGGCATGCACAGGCTTCTTTCCCTCTCAGTTCACTTTGGCCGACTCTGGAAATATCTTCTCCCTACCAGTATCTCTGAGTTCTGCTCAGGCTCTCTGCACGGAAATTATACCTCAGGAAGGTGGAGAACTGAACAAGAATAGATTATTGTTCATTTTCTTGCTGGTATATATTTTTAGATCCTGTTCTAGCTTTGCTTTGCTGGTGTTACAAGTAGTAATCTCTCTCTTTGACCACTACTTCTGTTCTGGAAGCTGGCCATGGGTGGGCAGCAGGGGAGGAGCCAGTGGGTGAGAGGAAAGTGAAGAGGGTCTAGTCTAGTCTCTGCCTGAGAAGCCACATGGTGCTGGGTCCAGATTCCCCTTCTGTGGGAGGAGGAATACATGAGCTTCCTTCCAAATCTAGCAGCTTGTGATGACCCAGTGAGGAAACTAGCAGGAGAGACCCAGCTTGACTCCTCTGGTGTGGGATGTCATTGGAGGACAACATGCAAGCAAAGGATGCTGGACAAGGCTGGTCAGAGCAGTTTTATTTTTCAGAATCCACAGAACGAGGAGTTCTGTGACAGGAAATGTATAATGAGAAAACATAAGATAGGGCAGATTTATTGTGAAGATTTGAAAAATGCTCACAGAAGTCATGTATCGAGGCCACTCTGTTTTAGGCTTCTAAGTGCATCCCAGTTTAGGTTTTCTTAACCACAAAACCTGGAAGCATGCCGTTACTTGCTGGTTGAGAAGAACACATACTTAACTTTCAGGGTCTCTTCCTTGGCTCTGCCAAGGAAGTCAGAATTAAAGTCACTGCACAGGTGACATGACTCTGCACTGTTGTGGTTTACAACTCTGATGATCTCATTATGAAATCTCTCTTGAATGTTCTCCATTTCTACTCAGAGTTTTGAAAATGTTAATTTCGTTTTCTTTCTTCCATTGTAAAGACTTAAAAACTGTAACATTTTAGAGAAAAACTTGTTGGTTACACGGTGCATACATATAGGTATATACACTGTATAAACATCTTGCTCTCTTATTTTCAATAATTTTGGAAAGACAAATGCAACTTTTTTTTTGAAAATCTGAAATCTAAAGTTGTCCTTACCAATTCTCTGAGAGGAACTCTCTGATACCAAAAGGAATTTTAGAAACAGACAGCATTTACCTTCAAATCTAATTTCACAGGGTATTTGCCTAGTAATAGAGCCATTTTTCTCATTGGGGTGAAGTATTCCATATGTTGATTGCCTAACAAGGATGTCATATCTGTCTTGCCTTAGCCCATATTGTGGAATGGATTTTCTACAGTAAGTATCAGAGTTTCTCAGACTCAGTTATTCCGCCTCCTCTGAAACTAACCAGGCTTCCTAACAGGAGTAAAACAGAAGCTAAGGTGGGTAGGAAACAAAGTTGCCAAGCTTCAACCATTGTCCTTGGAGGTGGGAATGGAGAAGGTGGAATGTGAGTCATATGAATTTGTTTAATTGATTACTAATGGTAAAACATACATAACATAAAAATTTACCACCTAAACCGTTTTGAAGAGTACAGTTCGTGGTATTCAGGTACATTGTGCATCCATGGCTACCCTCCATCTCAAGAACTTTCATTGTCCCAAGGTCTGAACCCATTAATTCTACATCCCCTACCCCAACCCCTGACAACCACCATTCTACCCTCTGTGTCTATGAGCTTATACCCTAGGGACCTGTGTAAGTGGACTCCTGCAGTATTTCTCTTTTGGGGACGGGCTTGACATGTTGTTTAGCATATTCAGTCCCATTTCATTAGGTAGCCCTCTGTTTTGTATGCTTGTTGTAAGATGCTTAACTCAGAACCCAAATGCTGCAAGACTATCCAAGCAAAGGTGGGTGGTAAGCCAGCCTTGTGGAGTGGGGGTCCTTACTATGTCCCCATCACACACTGCACTGACAGGGTGACAAGCAGAGTTAAAGCATAATCAATTACATTCTGACACTCTTATCAGTTGTACCCCTACAGAGTTATAATTTGTTTTTAAACTCAGCTTTCAAAACAGCGCCATGGAAAGATATTATTGGTTCTGTTTGTCAGATGAAAATTCCAGGCTTTCTAGGGTTTCTGTATGTTCAGTGCCACACAGCTAGGAAACAGCTGTGCTATGATTGTAGCCAGGACCTCTGATTCCAAACTCAGGGTTCTGTGGCCAGGTCACAGTGCCACGGCTCCTCTCCCGTTCATGGAGGACTGGCCTGGAGGGCAAGCTGGCTGTCAAGAGAGGGAATATCCACTTTGGATAGCTTCCTGTTTGCTGACTGGCTTGCTTTACCCTATGGCAATCACCACTTTGGAGGCTGTGATGGTGGATTATCTGTGTCTGATCACCCTCTGTCAGTCCTTGGAGGCCACTGCAGTGCATGTTGGGGTCTCTCCAGCATGCCTTTGCTTCAGGAGGCAGTCCTGGCACCTACAACAGGCTCTTTCCCTTTGTGGAATTGCTGTGCTCTGAGGCCCTGAGTGCACATGAGGGGATGTCTGCTGGGCCATCCCCGTGGAATGGTAGGCTGTTATGGAATGTGCCTGACTTTTGAGTTGTTTCTTAGACATTGGTCAGGACTATTGAAGCAGTCTGCTAGTGACTCACATCTCCCTCTGCCATCTCTCCCTTTATGGACAATGGTTGAAGTTGGTGACTGTCCTTCCCCCCTCCAGCTTTTTAAAAACAACTGCAGGGGAGCCTGGTTAGTTCCACAGGTTGTGGGATAATTGAGGTTTAGAAGGTCTATAAAAGGCTTAAGACTGATGATTCACAGACCTGTACCCCTGAAACAAATAATACATTATATGTTAATAAAAAATAAAAATAAAAAAAAATAAAAGGTCTGTAAAAGTTCTGTAAAAAATTGGTTCCACATGAAGGTATAAGACTGACCTGAAATCTAAATTATACAAATTATGAGACCCACTTCAGGAGCATAAGATTAGTGGAAGCATTTACGTCTTGAAGAATTCAGACCTCAGTTCAGGTATGAGCTGTGAGGACTTGGAGGAGGATTGAATCTCTGAGGCTCAATTTTCTCATGTAGAAAATATCCTCTCATTTTTGTTGTAAGAATTCTTTAGCTAATGTAGGTGTGTCTGCATTAGAGAAAACCCTTCAAGGCAGCATTATTACAAACTCAGTTCTATTTTGGGACCGATATCAAACATTTGATGATTGTTTTTTTGTCTACCTGTTTCAAGGAGAACATGTTTTGGAGGAGCCCAAGGCTGAGAGGGGACTCAAGAAGGGAAGAATGAAAATTGTCTTCAACACCTGAGAAGGATTTTTCTAAGTATTGGAGGAGAGTTCTTTGATTTCTTGATTCTAGTCCACTAGCCCCTGTGCTTTAAACCATGGCAACTATAAACAATGTGACTGAAATAATTCTCTTGGGGTTTTCCCCCAAACAGGATGTGCAGAAGACCATTTCTGTGATGTTTCTCCTCATGTACACAGCCATTGTGCTGGGTAATGGCCTCATTGTGGTGACAGTCACGACCAGCAAAGGGCTCACCTCCCCCATGTATTTCTTCCTCAGCTACTTGTCCTTTGTGGAGATCTGTTACTGCTCTGTCACAGCCCCCAAGCTCATTCTTGACTCTTTCATTGAAAGGAAAACCATTTCCCTCAAGGGATGCATCACTCAGATATTTTTCCTCCATTTCTTTGGTGGCACTGAGATCTTTCTCCTGACAGTCATGGCCTATGACCGCTACGTGGCCATCTGCAAACCCCTGCACTACACTGCCATCATGAACCGGCGTGTGTGTGGCCTCCTGGTGGGTGCAGCATGGGGTGGGGGCTTGCTGCATTCTGTTGGGCAAACGTTCCTCATTTTCCAGCTACCTTTCTGTGGCCTCAATGTCCTTGACCACTACTTCTGTGATGTCCACCCTGTGCTGAAGCTGGCCTGCTCAGACACCTTCCTCATTGGTGTGCTCATCATCATAAATGGTGGCACCATTTCAGTGGTCAGCTTCATGGTACTACTTGCTTCCTATGTGGTCATCTTGAACTCGCTGAGGACGCGGACCTCAGAGGGTCGGTGCAAGGCGCTGTCCACCTGTGCTTCTCACATTGCCATTGTGGGTTTGTTCTTCATTCCTTGTTCCTTCGTCTATTTGAGGCCTTGTGTCACCCTCCCTGCAGATAAGATAGTTGCTGTGTTTTACACAGTGATCACACCTCTCTTAAACCCCCTCATTTACTCCTTCAGGAATGCTGAAGTGAAAAATGCCATGAAGAGACTGATGAGGAGGACAGTGATTTGGGAAGAGAAGTAGATGATTTTGTTGGGGTAAATAGGAGGAACAAGGGATGGGAAGTTGGGGCAGTGAGATCTCACTCTGCCTCTACCTTTAATTGATGGGCTGGCCTTTCTTGATCAGTCACCTTTTATTTTTTTCTTTAAATTTTGGTTTTCTCATCTTTATGGGATTGGACAGGATGAAGGGGCCTCTAGAATGAAGTCTAGAGGTCTTCTACTGATGCATTTTCATATTTGACAGTGACCTTGAGGCAGGTTGGCTGTTTTTGAAAGAATGAACTCTTCTAGAAAACCAGGTTCTTTCTGGGAATAATAAAGAGGTTAGTAGAAGAGGAGGAGGGCTGCCTTGGGGTCATTGTCCATGTGTCTTTTGTGTTGGAAGAGCCTGAACCTTTGGATTTGGGGAGGAGGAAGGTAGGGAGAGATACAGAAGTCACTCAAATGCTTAGACATTTTATTAACTTGATATACTGAAGGTTTGCCCAGTGGATTCTGGGCAGCCCAACTGACCTAGAAGGGTTTAGTGCATGGAGCAGAAGCCATTAGAGCTTCAGATGTAAAAGTGGTTGTTATCGCTCTCTTTTCTTCTCAATTATCTAATTGAGATAGCAATATTACATCACTGAACACAAACACTCACTCTTGATATTGTTTCTGAGAATAATATTTATAAATAAACAAGGAACATGTATGTGTATGTATATTTTACTATTAACCAAGAGATTTCATATATTTTATCTCATTTAATTCTAAAACACTATAGTGAGGTGGGTATGACTCTCCTCCTTTATAGATGAAGAGACTGAATCTTGGGGAGATCAATATTTTGATCAAGGTCACACAGCCTAAGTTCAAACCCAGTTCTGCCTGATTTCTAAGCCTTTGCTCTCTGTGTACATTCCTCTGCTTCTCTTTAGAGATCACTGAGCATAAATACTTCTAAATCTCTGAATTCCAAATCTGAGGGCTGATATTCTCCTTATTGTTGGGTATTTCCCTCCAGAATCATTTCAGAACAAATAAAAAGTGTTTTTAAAAACTAAGTAGCATGAACTGCCTTATGAGGGTTCACAGGGATTTCTGGGTCTGTAGAAAACTAGGGTCTGAGCTGCCAGATCTGGAAGTAGAGGGTAGGAAATTAGGAAGATATGAAGCTTCTTTCAGCTCAAGGTCCTCTTCTAGTGCAGGCAAAACACGGGCACTGAACTGCAAGAATTACCTAATGCATGAGATTAAAACTCAATATGTTGGCCAAAGAGAGATTTTTTTTCCCCTAATGACATAATGTTAAAACAGAATCATTCTTGAGAATATCATACAGATTGGAAAATGGGTAACAGGAGTCAAAAACTATGGGGCGCCTGGGTGGCTCAGTGGGTTAAGCCTCTGCCTTCGGCTCAGGTCATGATCTCAGGGTCCTGGGATTGAGCCCTGCAATGGGCTCAGCAGGAAGTCTGCTTCCCCCCCCACCGACTGCCTCTCTGCCTACTTGTGATCTCTCTCTCTTTCTGTCAAATAAATAAATAAAGTCTTAAAAAAAACTATATGAATTGAGAACCCACAAATAAATTTCCTAAAATTAAATCTCAGGAAAGTGCTGCCCCATAGGTACTACAATGTTCACTTTGCAATGCAGGAAAATGCAGGTCAAAGATTCTTCCAAAGCCTTTGATGTTTTGTCTACATGAGTTGTTTGTCAACTATATTTCAGAGTCCAGAATTCTTCACAGGTGAGTTCAGGATCTTCCTGTGTTGCTGTCTTGAACCCCCCCTCTGAAGAGAGAGAGAGCGTGCACATGCAAGAAGAAGGAGAGGGAGAGAGAGAATCTCAAGCAGGCTTCACCCCCAGTGCAGAGCCCAATGTGGGGCTCTCTCTTGACCTGGCATGACCTAAGCTTAAATCAAGAATCAGATGCTCCACTGACGGAGCCACCCAGGTGCCCTATCACTTCTCTGATTTTCCAGTGTTGAAACAACCTTGCTTTCTTGAGATAAACACCACAGGGTCTATTATCCCTTGTATACATTCCTGCATTTGAGTTAAATGTATTTTATTCAGAATTTTTTGCATCTATGTTCATGAGTGATGTTTGTGATTTCCTTTTTAAAACATCTTTTGTTAGGTTTTGGTGGTAGAGTTATGCTGTTCTGATGAATAACTTGGGAAGTTTTCTCTTCTATTTTTAAAAACATTTGTGTAAATTTGGTGTTATTTCTCCTTTAAGTGGTCTTGGCTTGGAATTTTTTTGGTGTGTGTGTTTGTAAACTGTGAGTTCAATTTATTTAACAGATATAGGGCTATTCAGGTTTTCTGTCTCATTTGGATCAGTTATGTAAGTTGCTTTTTTTGGGGGGGGGGAATTTGTACTTTAACCTGAGCTGTAGAATTTGATGAACTTAAGTCAACAAATGACATTAATATTAAAACTTAAGGTTATTCATAATATTCTCTCATTATCCTCTATTTTCTGAAGAATGTGTAGTGCTAATCTTTTCCTTTCTCAAATTAAAACTTTATGTTTTCTCATTTTTATTTTTGTCTTTTTTTTAAAAATTCAAAGCCTATTTAGGGATTTCTTAGTTTTCTTCATATCTTCACAGAATCATTGTCTGGCTTTTAGAAAAAACGTTTTCTATTTTTGTTTTCTATGTGATTAATACCTATCTTCTTTTTTTCCTTCTACTTTGATTGTATTTACATTTTCTCTTATTTCTTTTGTCTCTCAAGATATAGACTTAGTTCATAGATTTTACACTTTCTTCATTTTTTTAATTTGTTAGTTGTTTATTTATCAAGACATACTATTCCATAACCCAATATTCGTGCTTCATAGTTCAGGAACACAGGTCAGTGACAAACTTCAATTGAACTCAACCCAAAGAAATTCTTTACATTCCAAAATCACTTTGCACTCTGAAAGATACCAGCCCTCCTCATCTCCTCAAAATCTTTCATGGAATCATAATTTCTGTAGAAATCTGCATATGCCTTCTTTCTTGGTTTGGCCACAGTAAACTTATAGAAAGCTGCAACCCCCAGGGATACAACGAAGGCTCCAACAACATGAAATCGCAGATGCTAGGCCAGAAGGCCTCGCATCTGAGGTTTTGTCAAAGCACTGGAAGTCATGGTAGTTATTCTCCTCTGCACCAACCTCAACCCACTTTCTTCATTTTTAATATAAGAATTTAAAATTGAAAAATATCTTTTTTTAAGGTTTTATTTATTCATTTGGGAGAGGGAAAGAGAGCGAGAGAGAGAATGAGATGGGAGAAGGTCAGAGGGAGAAGCAGATTCCCCATACAGCCGGGAGCCCGATGTGGGACCCAATCCCTTGACTCAGGGATCATGACCTGAGCCGAAGGCAGTTGCCCAACCAACTGAGGCACCCAGGTGCCCCAAAACTGTAAAAATCTTTATGCAGTGCTTTAGCTGCCTCCCACAAAATTTCTCATGTATTTTCATTATTATTCAGTTGAAATGTCTTCTAATTTTTAAAAATGACTTCTTTGACCACAGGATTATTAACAAGTGCAGAGTTTATTTTCCAAATAGTTGTTTTCTTTCCTTGATATCTTCTTTTACTGATTTCTGGTTTATCTTTTTCCTTTTTTGTTTAAATTCTTTTAGCTAACATATAGTACATCATTAGTCTCAGATATAGTGTTCAACAATTTATCAATTGTGTGTAAAACCCAGGGCTCATCACATCATATGCCATTCTTTTTTTTTTTTTTTAAAGATTTTATTTATTTATTTCACAGAGAGAGAGATCACAAGTACTCAGAGAGGCAGGCAGAGAGAGAGAGACAGAGAGAGGAGGAAGCAGGTTCTCCGCTGAGCAGAGAGCCCGATGCGGGACTCGATCCCAGGACCCTGAGATCATGACCTGAGCTGAAGGCAGCAGCTTAACCCACTGAGCCACCCAGGCGCCCCATCATATGCCATTCTTGATGCCCATCACCCAATTATCCCATCCCCACCTCACCTCCCCTCCAGCAAACCTTGGTTTGTTTCCTGTAGTTAAGAGTCTCTCATGTTTTTTCTCCCTCAATGAAGACTTCCCTTTCAGTTTTCCCTCCCTTCCCTTACAATTTTCTGTGCTGTTTCCTATGTTCTCACATATGAGTGAAACCATATGATAATCGTCTTTCTCTGACTGACTTATATCACTCAGCATAATACCCTCCAGTCCCATCCGTGTTGATGCAAATGCTAATATTCATCCTTTCTGATGGCTGCATAATATTCCATTACACACACACACACACACACACACACACACACACACACACACACCACATCTTCTTAATCCATTTAGCTGTTGCACCAGCTTGCATTCCCACCAGCAGTGTAGGAGGGTTCCCCTTCCGAGAGAGGAAATCTAAACAGACTCCATGCTGAGCAGGGAGCCTGAAGTGGAGCTTGATTTCAAGACCCCAAGATCATGACCTGAGACAAAATCAAGAGTTGGATACCCAACCAACTGAACCACCTGGGAGCTGCTATTTTTTTTTTTAAGTCATTAAATATTGATTATCATTGTCAGTGAAATTAATTTGTTTGGTGTATTTCTGTTTTTCCAGCTTAGAATCACAGCACTTATTCCAACTGTTTTATGTGTAGGTAGGGAAATACAACACCAAGCAGAGAGAGGGAGTTGTTCGAGGTCACTCAGCTACCAGTGAAAAAGTTGGGACTAAAACTGAGGTCTTTTGGCTTCCAGACCAGTGTCTTTTTCATGGTGACATGCTACCTCCTTTGGGCAATGTCCACTGTGAATCTCTGAAGTTTTTCAATAGTAGGAGGCCAGGGAAGGAGGGAAGGTGTAGCACACCAGCATTGCAAGGGGAGGGGCTGGAAGAGAGCCCTGCAGGAGGGATAGGGAGAGCTCTCGGATAAGATGATCTACAGTGTCTCCCAGACTGCATTGTCGTTCCACTTGTTGGTGGAACTCGCAAGTACTTAAACACTAATTTTTTGAGCTTCCTTTTCCTCATCTCTAAAATGAGCATGTTATAATAGTTATCTTAAAGGTTGTGGTGACCATGAACTGGGATAAGATGTGAAGCTCATGGACTGAGTCTGGCCTCCAGCAGCTCTGCCATGGTGATGAGGACGTGATAGCAGGAGGGGGGATCCCTTACACTCTCCGTCATCCTGATTCATATCCTCACCAACTGCGAGGTCCAAGGGTATGTTGATGGTTTAAGGATGGCATGAGGGTATGAGAGAGGAGTAATTTAGTAAGTACGTAAGTAAATAAGATAAGTATGAGAGAGGAGGAAACAAGGACAGAAATGAGTATAAACTTGGGCAAATTACTTAATCTCTCTAAGCCTCACTTTCCTTATTTGTAAAATGGGGCTAAGAATAGTAAATACATAAGAATGTTTTGAGGATGAAATAACATAAGCCAGGTATTATTTTATTATTGTATAATACAAGTCATGAAAGTGAAGCACAGATGATGATGATGATTTTCCCTGGGAAAGTCTAGGTCAGAATAGAATCTCTTGAATGGAAGGAAAGGGAGGATCAGTCATGCTATGGAGAAGCACGTTGTTTGCTTTTTAAACTTGGAGGGATTGGCTGTAAGAATCAGTGGCTGAGTACCTTGTCCATTAGGTATCCTTAGTTTTATGATTCTTTGTATTTGATATTTAATAAGAAAAAGTTTTGAAATAAATGGAGATGGGAAAGAACCTAGGAAATAAATCCTACGACATTGCCCTTGTAAACCAGTCCCCCACCAAGTCTGACCAGCGGCCATTGAAATCTAGTAATGCTTGGTATGTAGCGAGCACCTACTAAATGCTGGGCACTGTGCTATTTCTACATTATCTCACAATAGTTACCCTACGTGATATGTATTGCTATCTGCACCTGACATATGAGGGAATTATCTTTCTGAGAGGTCAGGTGACTTGACCAATGTCATTTGCCTATGCATTCACTTCCTTATTCATCTATTTCTTTGCTCAACATGCTTTCATGATTTTTCCAGGTCTGCCTCTGGTCTAACCCAGCTGGGGTAGACATTTACATGGAACCTCACAGTTTCTATATAACTAAATGCTTTTTTTTTTTAAATTTTTTATTTATTTTTTATTTTTTTTAATATATATATATTTTTTAAGATTTTATTTATTTATTTGTCAGAGAGAGAGAGGGAGAGAGAGCAAGCACAGGCAGACAGAATGGCAGGCAGAAGCAGAGGGAGAAGCAGGCTCCCTGATGAGCAAGGAGCCCGATGTGGGACTCGATCCCAGGACGCTGGGATCATGACCTGAGCCGAAGGCAGCTGCTTAACCAACTGAGCCACCCAGGCGTCCCAACTAAATGCTTTCTATAGACAGTATTTTAACTATGGCATAAAGAGGGTGTTATGGGTATTGGTTATGACAGAGTGTGACCTTGAGAAAATAACCGTGAGTTTTAGATCCTGCCTATATAAAATGAAGGAATAAATAAAATGCATTTTAAAGGTAATTGTGTTGATTTAAAATAATATACGCAAGGAGCCAAGTCTGTCTGGCACATGTTAGTGTCAGTTAACATGAGCTCAATGAAATGAGATTACTTGCAGTTGTGAAGTCCTGTATATGTATAGGTTGTTACCCTTATTTTTGACTTCTATAGCTATCATTTATTCATTCATTTAATGAAAAAATATGAATTTAGAACTATTATGTGCCAGGCATATTCTAAACACTTGAGATATATTAGATAACCAAACAGACGGTAAGTCCTGCTTCATACAACTCATGTTCTAGTAGAGGATGCAGATAATAAAATAAATATAATAAATAAATTGATTATATAATATGTGCAATGGAAGCAATATGTGCAATGGAAGGAAGAAAAAGTGGAACAGAGTAAGGAAGATTGGGAGTGCTGAGATGTTGCAATTTTGAACAGGGTGATCAAATAGTTGTCTTAAGAAAGTGTGATTTGCAAAAAGACTTCAGGGACATGAGAGAGTTAGCCAATAAATATTTAAGGGAAGAATGTCCTGGGTAGAAGGAACAACCAGAGCAAAGATTCCAAGGTGACAGCATGCCTGGTGTATTTGATCAATATTATGGAGGCCAGTGTGCTTGAAACAAGGGAATGGAGGGGAGAGCCAGAGGAGATGAGGTCAGAGAGGCAGTGGGGATGGGCACATGTAGGGCACTATGCATCGTGGCAGAGGTCCTAGTTTTTACTCTGAATAGAAGGGAACCCATGGAAGGGCTTGGAGGGAGTGCTCCAGCTGTCATGAGGAGAGCAGACTCGGGGAGCAGAATGTGATATAGGACGATTAAGGGAACCACTAGGAAGGAAGGGAGAGGTGGTTGTGACTCAGAACAGGGAGGAAGCTGTGGACATGGTAGAAGTAGATTCTCATTACATTGTGAAGGCAAAGACAAAATAAGTCTTAACTGAATAGGTGTGAGATGTGAGAAAAAGGAAACAAGGATGACTCCCAGATTTTTAGGCTGACCATTCAGAAAGGCATGGTCACATCAATGGAGATAGAAGTCTGTCAGAAGAATATATTTTCTGGGAGAGGGAAGGTGTTCCTTTTGGACATGTTGAGGTACACAGGGCAGGTATTTATTCATTAGTTTATTTTACAAACACACCCTGAACTCACTATGTGAGTGCATATTGTGTGCAGACATTGAACATTATCTATATACAAGTGGTCAGAAGCCTTGCTATCAAGCAACTGAGAGTCTAGTGGGGGCATATAAATGAACAATTAGAGCAAAACATCATCATGACAGTGTGCCCCAGAAGCAATGGAACATAGAGGAATTGATGGGTATCCTTATCTTTTTAAACCTTTTTTTTTCTTTTTGGAAATTTCACCACATTTATGTCTTTAAATTTGAACCATCTTTCATGCATTCTGTTCTTCCTTCTGGGACTTCTTTTGTATTGAAGAATAGTGGACAGACATACAGTGTTACGTTAGTTTTAGGTGTACGACTCAGTAAATCAAGAATTCTGTATATTACACAATGCACACCATAAGCATAGTCATCAGATTGTACCATACAACATTGTTACACTATCAACTAATTAATTAATTTTTATTTGAGTATAGTTGACACATGATGTTACATTAGTTTCTGGTGTACAACTTAGTGATTTGACAAGTTTATAATGAAGCTATGTTTGCTACAAGTACAGCTAACCATCTATCCCATTATATCACTATTACAATATCATTGACTGTATTCTTTATTCTCTGCGTTTTATTCCTGTGACTTACTCATTCCATAACTGAGGCCTGTGTTTCCTCTCCTCTTCACGCATTTTGCCCAAATCGCTATCACCTTCCTCTTTGACAATGATCAGTTTGTTCTCTGTATTTATATTTCTGATTCTGCTTTTTGTTTAATTATTTTGTTTTAGATTCCATATATGAGCGTAGTCTTATGGTTTTTGTCATTCTCAGTCTAATTTCACTTAGCATAATATCCTCTAGGTCCATCCATGTTGTCTCAAATGGCATGATCTCATCCTTTTTTATGGCTGTGTAACAGTCCGTGTGTGTGTGTGTGTGTGTGTGTGTGTGTGTGTGTGTGTGTGTATGTGTGTTTGTGTGTGTGTATCACATTTTCCTTATCCATTCATCTTCTGATGGGCACTTAAGTATCCTTTGTGTTTCGGCATTTGTAAATAATGTGAAATAAACATAGGGGTGCATGTATCTTTTTGAGTTAGAGTTTTCATTTTCCCTGGGTAAATACCCAATAGTGAAATTTTTGGTTCATATGGTATTTCTATTTTTAATTTTTTGAGGACCCTCCATACTGTTTTTCATAGTGGTTGTACTATTTTACATTTCCACCAAGAGTGCATGAATGTTCCTTTTTCTCCACATCCTTGCCAACACTTGCTGTTTCTTATCTTTCTTGATTTTAGCCATTCTAACAGGTGTGAGGTGATATCTCATTGTTGTGATTTGCATTTCCCTGATGATTAGTGATATTGAGCATCTTTTCATGTGTTTATTGGCCATCCTGCATGTCTTCTTTGGAAAAATGTCTGTTCAGGTTCTCTGCCCACTTTTTATTTATTTATTTATTTATTTATTTATTTATTTATTTTTGGTGTTGAGTTGTAGAAGTTCTTTATATATTTTGCACATTAACCCTTTATTGGATATATCATTTGCAAATACCTTATCTATTCAGTAGGTTGTCTTTTTGTTTTGTTGATGGTTTCTTTCACTGCTTAAATGCCTTTTATTTTCATTGTAGTCCCACTAGGTTACTTTTACTTCTTTTTCCCGTCCCTTAGGAGATGTAGCTAGAAAAATGTCACTCTGGTCAGTATCAGAGAAATTATTGCCTGTGTTCTCTTTTAGGATTTATATGGTTTTGGGTCTCACGTTTAGGTCTTTAATCCATTTAGACTTTATTTTTTGTGTATGGTGTTAGAAAGTAGTCCAATTTATTCTTTTACATGTAGCTGTCCAGTTTTCCCAGCACCATTTTTTGAAAAGTCTGTCTTTACTCTATTGTATATTTGTCTCTCCTTTGTCATAGATTAATTCACCACAAATGTGGGTTTACTTCTGAGCTCTCTGCTCTGTTCCATTGATCTATGGGTCTATATTTGTATCAGTACCATACTGTTTTGATTACTACAGCTTTGTGGTACTTTTTGAAATCTGGAATTGTGATACCTCCAGCTTCTTTCTCAGGATTGTTTTGGCTATTTGGGGTCTGTTGTGGTTCCATACAAATTTTAGTTTTATTTGTTCTAGCTTTGTGAAAAATGCTGTTGGTATTTTGATAAGGGTTGCATTGAATCTGTAGATTGCTTTGGGCATTTTACCAATGTTAATTCTTCCAACCCATGAGCATGGAATATCTTTCCATTTGTTTGTGTCATCTTCAATTTATTTCATCAGTGTTTTATGGTTTTGGGAATACAGGTCTTTCTCCTTTTTATTTCCAGTATTTTATTCTTTTTGGTGTAATTGTAAATGGTATTTTAAAAATTTCTCTTTCTGCAACTTCATTGTTAGTGTACAGAAATGCTACTGGTTTCTGGGTATTAATTTTTTATCTTGCCACCTTGCTGAATTTATTTATTACTTGGGAGTAGTTTTTTGGTGGTGTCTTTATAATTTTCTATGTAGAGTATCATGTTATCTACAGATAGTGACAGTTTAACTTTTTTTTTTTTACTGATACGGATGCCCCTTCCTCTCTCCCTCCCCACCCATTCTTTTTCTTCCTTCTTCTTCCCTCCCCCTCTCTCTTTCTTTCTTCCTCCTTCCCTCCCTCCCTCTCTCTCTCCCTTCCTCCCTTCCTTCCTCTTTTCCTTCCTTCCTTCCTTTTTCTCCCTCCTTCCTCCTCCTTCCTCCCTCCTTCCTCCCTTCCTCTCATCCTTCCTTCCTTTCTTCCTTCTTTCCTTCCTTCACCTGATTGCTGTGGCTAGGACTTCCAGTACTGTATTCAATAAAAGTGGCAAGAGTGGACATCCTTGTTCTTGTTCCTGACCTTAGAGGGAAAACGCTCAGTTTTTCACCATTGAGTATGATGTTAATTGTGAGGTTTTCATATTTGCCCTTTATTATGTTGAGGTGTGTGGTATATTCTATTTCTTCCTATTTTGTTTAGAGGTTTTTGTTTTGTTTTTTTTTTTTTTTTTTGGTTATTGTCATGAATGGATGTTGAATCTTGTCAAATGCTTTTTCTGTGACTTTGGGGATGATCATCTGATTTTTATCCTTTGTTTTATTGATGCAGTGTATGATGTTGACAGCTTTGTGAATATTAAACCATCTTTGCATCCTTAGAATAAATCCTACCTGATTGTGGCAAATGATCTTTCTTTTTACTGTATTGTCAGATTTGGTTTGCTAATATTTTGCATCTATATTCATCAGGGATATTGGCCTATAGTTTTCTTTTTTGATGATGTCTTTGGTTTTGTTATCAGGCTAATCTTGGCCTCATAGCATGTATTTGGAAGCTTTCTTTCCTCTTCTATTTTTTGAAATAGTTTGAGGAGAATAGAGATTAACTTATATATAAGTTATAAGTTATATATAATTAACTTATATAATATATATATAAATATATATATAACTTAAATAACTTATAATTAACTTAATATGTTATAAGATTATTCTCTTATAATCATTTGTATTTCCGTTGTGTCATTTTTACTTCTCTCTCATTTCTGATTTTATTTATTTGGGTCCTTTCCCTTTTTTCTTGATGAGTCTGGCTAAAGGTTTGTCAATTTTGATTATCTTTTTAAAGAACCAGTTCTTGGTTTCATTGTTTGTTTTTTGCTTTTGTCTCTATATTATTTATTTATGCTCTAATCTTTATTATTTCCTTTGTTCTACTCACTTTGGGTTTTGTTTGTTCTTTTTCTGGTTCCTTTAGGTATAAGATTAGATTGTTCATTTTTTTCTTGTTTCTTGAGGTAGGGCTTGTATTGCTATATATTTCCCTCTTAGAACTGCTTTCACTGTGTCCTAGATATTTTGGACTGTTGTGTTTTCATCTTCATTTCTTTCCATGTATTTTTTTTTTTTAATTTCTTCTTTGACACCTTCAGTGACCCACTGGTTGCTCAGTATCATTTTGTTTAGCCTCCAGATTTCTTTGTGTGTTTTTTTTTCCAGTTTTTCTTTTCCTTGTGATTTATTCTAGTTTCATAGTGTTATGGTCATAAAAGATGCATGGTATGATTTAGTCTTCTTAAATTTATTGAGGCTTGTTTTGTGGCCTAATATGTGATCTCTTTTGGAGAATGTTCCCTGTGCACTTCAAAGTAGTGTGTATGCCATGCATCCAGATGTTTATAGCAGCAACGTCCACAATAGCCAAACTATGGAAAGAACCTAGATGTCCATCAACAGATGAATGGATAAAGAAGATGGGGTATATACATACAATGGAATACTATGCAGCTATCAAAAGAAATAAAATCTTGCCATTTGCGATGATATGGATGGAACTAGAGGGTATTAGGCTTAGCGAAATAAGTCAATCAGAGAAAGACAATTATCATATGATCTCCCTGATATGAGGAAGTTGAGAGGCAACGTGGGGAGTTTGGGGCTAGGAAATGAATAAATGAAACAAGATGGGATCAGGAGGGAGACAAACCAGAAGAGACTCTTAATCTCACAAAACAAACAGGGTTGCCGGGGGGAGGGGGGTAGGGAGAGTGTGGTTGGGTTATGGACATTGGGGAGGGTATGTGCTATGGTGAGTGCTGTGAAGTGTGTAAACCTGGTGATTCACAGACCTGTACCCCTGGGGCTAATAATACATTATATGTTAATTAAAAATAAAAAATTAAAGAAAATAGTGTGTATGATATTGTTTTTGAATGAAATGTTCTGTATGTATCTGTTAAGTACATCTGGTCCAATGTATCATTCGAAGACATTGTTATTGTATTATTGTATTGTATTATTGTATTACCATCATTTTCTCTCCTTATGTCCATTAATATTTGCTTCATGTGCTTAGCTGCTCCAGTGATGGGTGTGTATATATTTACAATTGTTGTATCCTTCTGTTGGATCGATCCCTTTATCATGATGTAATGCCTTTCTTTGTCTCTTGTTACCACCTTTGTTTTAATGTATTTTGACTGATATAAGTATTACCTCATGGATTTTTTTTTTTCACTTCCATTTGCATGATGAATATTTTCCCATCCCTTCATTTTTGGTTTGTATGTGTCTTTAGGTCTGATGTGAGTTTCTTGTTGGCAGCATATAGATGTATCTTGTTTTTTAAATCCATCCCACCACTCTATGTCTTTTGATTGGTGCATTTAGGACGTTTACTTTCAAAGTAATTATTGATAGCTATGTAATTATTGCTATTTTTAAAATTTGTTTTCATAGTTCTTCTTTGTTCCTTTTTTTCTTTTAAAGATTTTATTTTATTTTTTTGACAGACAGAGATCACAAGTAGGCAGAGAGGCAGGCAGAGAGAGAGAGAGGGAGGAAGCAGGCTCCCCGCTGAGCAGAGAGCCCTATGCGGGGCTTGATCCCAGGATCCTGGGATCATGACCTGAGCCGAGGGCAGAGGCTTTAACCCACTGAGCCACCCAGGCACCCCTTCTTTGTTCCTTTCATTTTCTCTTGCTTTTTCTTTGTGATTGATGAATAGCCATAGTGTTTTGTTTGGCTTTCTTTTTATGTTTTGTGTATGTATCATAGATTTTGCGTTTGTGGTTATCATGAGATTCATATATAGCATCCTAAGTAAATAGCAGTGCATATTAATTTGATGGTCATTTAAATTCAAACACATTTTGTATTTATCTTATTTATTTTACTTTATTTTATTTTTTAATTTAAATTCAATTAGCCAACATAGAGTACATCATTCATTTCAGATGTACAGTTCAGGAATTCATCAGTTCACATTCTGTATTTAAAAAATACTCAGAAAAAGGATAAATCTTTTTCTTTTTCCTTTTTCTTCCATTTTTACTTCCTTCTCCACATTTTTAAATAGAGATCTTATTTATGTATTTGACAGAGAGAGACACAGCAAGAGAGGGAACACAAGCAGGGGTAGTGGGGGAGGGAGAAGCGCCGGGAAGGCGGGGGCGGCTGATGTGGGACTCTGTCCCAGGACCCTGGGATCATGTCCTGAGCAGGAAGCCGACACTTAATGACTGAGCCACCCAGGTGCCCCCTTCTCCACATTTTATACAGAGCTGTCATATATTACATCTTTTTATTCATAGTCTTCAAATATCTAATTATGGCCATTTTTTTCCCACCTAAAGAAGCCCCTTAAAAAAAAAGAAGAAACCCCTTTAACATTTCTTGTAAGGCTACTTTAGTGATGATTAACTACTTTATCTTTTGTTCTTGGAGAAAGTTTTAGGTCAATCTGGTTTGATCTGGCTTCTTGTGGCTTTGTTTTGGAATGCTGCCAAGACTGGCGTCTGACTTTCCCAGTACCTGGCAATGGTTTCTTTACTGGCCTCTAGGTGTTTCGTTAGAACCTAATTAACTGCCTCTAACATTAAATGTTCTTTTATTTATTTATTTATTTTACTTATTATTATTATTATTATTTTAAAGATTTTATTTATTTGACAGAGAGAGACCACAAGTAAGCAGAGAAGCAGGCAGAGAGAGAGAGGAGGAAGCAGGCTAGGCTCCCCACTGAGCAGAGAACCCGATGTGGGGCTCAATCCCAGGATCCCGAGACCACGACCCGAGCCGAAGGCAGAGGCCTCAACCCACTGAGCCACCCAGGCGCCCCGACTTATTATTATTTTTTATTATGTTCTGTTAGTCACGATACAGTACATCATTAGTTTTTTAAAACTACGGGATTTTTTTCTGTGCCAAGGACAGAAGGATCTGTTCCAAGGCCCTTAGAACTATTCCTCACCTCTCCTGCTTATAGCATCAGAGGTGGGGTTCTCTTTGTTAACCACCTATCTGTCTCTCTTGCTGTTCTTTTGCCATTCTACCTTCGGTTGTTTGGTAGCTGTTCAGTCAGCCCCCAGCTCTTCTGGAATAGTTCTATTAATAGGTATAATTTGGTGCGTTCTGTGGAGGATGTGGGTTCAGTCTTCTTATGTCACCATGGAAGTCTGCCTTTTTTTTAAACTTTGAAATTGAGGTCTTGAAAAGTTAATTGATTTGCCAAAGTTCAGAGTTAGTATATAGCACAGCTGGGACCTTGTGATAGTGTGGTTTGTAGTTAGAACTCTGTCTTTTGGTCTTTGTCCCCATTTGTAGCACATAGCTTCTAAAACCCTTGAATTTCCTGAGTGGTGAGAGTAAGGTGTCTTTCATTATGTTAATGAGGTGACCTTTGGAATGCCCCTAGGTCATCTAAGGATCGGGGCTGGTTGCCTGGGGAAACAACTCTGTGACAGCAAGGTTGGTACTTTCCATTCCCTCCCTGGAACGTGGGGGAGGGAAGGGGGACTAATGTTTGAATGATGGCTGATGGCCAATGAATCACTCATGCCTAAGTAAGGAAGCCTTTATAAAAAACCCCAAAGGAGGTCTTTTATCCGTTTCGAGTTTATCTTTGTGTATGGTGTGAGAGAATGGTCGAGCTTCATTCTTCTACATATAGCCGTCCAATTTTCCCAGCACCATTTATTGAAGAGACTGTCTTTTTTCCACTGTATATTTTTTCCTGCTTTGTCAAAGATTATTTGACCATAGAGTTGAGGGTCCATATCTGGGCTCTCTACTCTGTTCCACTGGTATATGTGTCTGTTTTATGCCAGTACCATGCTGTCTTGGTGATCACAGCTTTGTGGTAAAGCTTGAAATCAGGTAACTTGATGCTGCCAGTTTTATTTTTGTTTTTCGACATTTCCTTAGCAATTCGGGCTCTTTTCTGATTCCATACAAATTTTAGGATTATTTGCTCCAGCTCTTTGAAAAGTACCGGTGGAATTTTGATTGGAATGGCATTAAAAGTATAGATTGCTCTAGGCAGTATAAACATTTTAACAGTGTTTTTTTCTTTTGATCCAAGAGCATGGAATGGTCTTCCATCTTTTTGTGTCTTCTTCAATTTCTTTCATGAGTGTTCTATAGTTCCTCAAGTACAGGTCCTTTACCTCTTTGGTTAGGTTTATTCCCAGGTATCTTATGGTTCTTGGTGCTATAGTAAATGGAATAGATTCTCTAATTTCCCTTTCTGTATTTTCATAGTTAGTGTATAAGAAAGCCACTGATTCTGTACATTGACTTTGTATCCTTCCATGTTACTGGATAGCTGTATGAGTTCTAGTAGTTTGGGGGTGGAGACAGGAATCCATCAGAATCCTAGAGGAGAACATAGGCAGTAACCTCTTCGATATCAGCCACAGCAACTTCTTTCAAGATATGTCTCCAAAGGCAAAGGAAACAAAAGCCAAAATGAACTTTTGGGACTTCATCAACATCAAAATCTTCTGCACAGCAAAGGAAACAGTCAACAAAACAAAGAGGCAACCCATGGAATGGGAGAAGATATTTGCAAGTGACAGTACAGACAAAAGGTTGATATCCAGGATCTATAAAGAACTCCTCAAATTTAACACACCCAAAACAGATAATCATGTCAGAAAATGGGCAGAAGACATGAACAGACACTTCTCCAATGAAGACATACAAATGGCTATCAGACACATGAAAAAATGTTCATCATCACTAGCCATCAGGGAGATCCGAATGAAAACCACATTGAGATACCCCACCTTACACCACTTAGAATGCCCAAAATTAGCAAGACAGGAAACAACATATGTTGAAGTGGATGTGGAGAAAGGGGAACCCTCTTACACTGTTGGTGGGAATGCAAGTTGGTGCAGCCACTTTGGAGAACAGTGTGGAGATTCCTCAAGAAATTAAAAATAGAGCTTCCCCATGACCCTGCAATTGCACTACTGGGTATTGACCCCAAAGATACAGATGTAGTGAAAAGAAGGGCCATCTGTACCCCAATGTTCACAGCAGCAATGGCCACGGTCACCAAACTGTGGAAAGAACCAAGATGCCCTTCAACAGACGAATGGATAAGGAAGATGTGGTCTATATACACTCTGGAGTATTATGCCTCCATCAGAGAGGATGAATACCCAACTTTTGTAGCAACATGGACAGGACTGAAAGAGATTATGCTGAGCAAAATAAGTCAAGCAGAGAGAGTCAAGCATCATATGGTTTCACTTATTTGTGGAGCATAACAAATAACATGGAGGACATAGGGAGATGGAGAGGAGATGGGAGTTGAGGGAAATTGGAAGGGGAGGTGAACCATGAGAGACTATGGACTCTGAAAAACAACCTGAGGGTTTTGAAGGGGCGGGTGGTGGGAGGTTGGGGGAGCCAGGTGGAGGGTATTAAGGAGGCAGGTATTGCATGGAGCACTGGGTGTGGTGCAAAAACAATGAATTCTGTTATGCTGAAAAGAAATAAAAACAACAACAACAACAACAACACACCAAAGGATGGGGTTTGGAGAGCTTCTAGGTTGGTGAACAGATGGAGATTTGGGGACAGTGAACTCAGAGAGCATGGAAGCTCCATGCTCTTACCACAAACCTTGCCTTATGGATCTCTTCCATCTGGCAATTCCTGAGTTATATCATTTTATAACACATCTTTTTCTGAATTCTGTGAGCTGCTCTAGCAAATTAACCTAGCCCAAGGAACGTGGTCATTGGAGTCTTTGATCTATAGCCATTAGGTCAGAAGCCCTGGTGATAACCTGGGTTGCAACTGGTATTTGCAGTGCGGGGCAGGGTCCAATCTTTCGGCCTGAACTCTTAACCTGTGGGATTTGTTAACTATCTCCAGATACACAGTGTCAGAATTGAATTGAATTATAGGACACCCTGCTGGTTTCTGAGAATTGCTTGTAGGTGTGGGGAACTCTTCTCCCTGCATTGCAGTTTGGTGTCAGAATCATTATTAGAGCTGAATAGAGTTTTCTGATTCTCTGGATTTGGGAAACTTTCTTATGTCACACAATTTGTGTCCTTGCAGAGCTAAGTACTTTGTCGGCGCTCAGGGCAGAGAAGCCATGGGAATCAAGAACAACGTGACTGAATTTGTGTTGTTCGGCCTTTTCCAGAGTAGGGATATGCAGCACGTGTGCTTTGTGGTCTTCTCCCTCTTCCATGTGCTCACTGTCCTGGGGAATATTCTGGTCATCATCACCATCAATACCAGCAAGACCCTCAATGCTCCCATGTATTTCTTCCTCAGCCACCTGTCTTTTGCCGACATGTGCTATCCATCTGCTACCACACCCAAGATGATTGCTGACACTTTCGTGGTGCGCAAGACCATCTCCTTCAATGGCTGCATGACCCAACTCTTTTCTGCTCACTTCTTTGGTGGCGCTGAGATCTTCCTCCTCACAGCTATGGCCTGTGACCGCTATGTGGCAATCTGTAGGCCCCTGCACTACATGACCATCATGAATCAGTGGAAATGTGGCCTGCTGGCTGGGGCCTCCTGGGTGGCTGGCTTCGGGCATTCCATCTTACAGACCCTTCTCACAGTCCAGCTGCCCTTTTGTGGGCCCAATGAGATCGACAACTTCTTCTGTGATGTTCATCCCTTGCTGAAGCTGGCCTGTGCAGACACTTACGTGGTGGGGCTTATTGTGGTGGCCAACAGTGGCATGATCTCCTTGGTGTCCTTTATCATCCTTATTATCTCCTATGTGGTCATCTTATTGAACCTGAGAAGCCGGTCATCTGAGGGCCGGCACAAGGCTTTGTCCACATGTGGCTCACACATCATCACTGTCCTTTTGGTCCTTGTGCCCCCCATGTTCATGTACATTCGTCCCTCCACTACCCTGGCTGCTGACAAGCTTGTCATCCTCTTTAACATTGTCATGCCACCTTTGCTGAACCCTTAGATCTACACGTTGAGGAACAACGAAGTGAAAAATGCCATGAGGAAGCTGTTTAGAGTAGAGGGGAGCATGGGGGAGAAGTGACAGTCCAAGGAATCTCATCCAGTCTGGAACCTGGGAAACTTCCCATTTTATAGCATCTCCAATTTAATGCTTGTAATGACAACTGTATAATAATACTGATAATCCCACATACTCCTTTAAGCCTTCATTTACTAAATATTAATTGATTGTCTGCAATGAGTGAGGCACTGGGGATACAAATAAGAGCAACATGTAATCTTTACCCTCAAGGGGGTCACAATCCAGGATGTTCTTAGGGTGATACTTAAGGGCTCATTCAGGAAGCCCGTGAGGTTTACCAATGAGGGAATGTCTAGGAAGGTTGAGTATCTAATCTACACCATGGACAATAGTACTAGACAATTCCTTTATTGTGGCTAACACAGTGCTCAATGACATTTATTCTCTTTGCTCATGATACTCAAGGCTTTTTACTCAAAGTTCTGCATTTCAAGCTCTCAGCAGGCAGGTGAATAAGTAAGTGTAAAGAGGTTACAGGATTTAAGTCACGAAATAATTCCTGAGCCAGGTGGAGGCCAGAATCCAGGTCCCCTAAGTTGGCTTTCAGGACCCTGTTGGGTCCAGGGTCAAAGGAGCGAGACTGATACAAAGCAAAGGTCAAGCAAAGCTTTATTTCATGCCAAGCATCGAGAATCAAACTGACCAGCCAGGGCCATCTCTTGCAAAGAGGTGACCCCTTCCAGCCTCACAGACTAACTTTTATAGAGTAAAGGCCATGTGGTTGAGCCTGGCCACACACAGGTGGCCAATTGAATTACAATTCATCCTATAGTAGCTCTTTGAACTAGCCTATCACTCTGGTCAGAATTGGCACACAAAAGGTGGCCAAAAGGCAGGGCCCACATTCTTGGGTGGTTAGGGAGGTGCTTTCCTGATTGGATGTCTCCACCTGGCTTGACTCATCCTTGTATTCTGGGCTCTGTTACCTCCCCCTGACCTGACAGGTCTTGGTATATGGGCTCTGTCATCAGGGGCTGGTCAGTCATATTTTACTGGTTTCCCAGACTTGTTTCTAAGTAAGTTCCTCAGGGCGGGGGGGAGGCAGGGTCAATCTAAGTTTACTGCATAAGCAACAAAATGGCTCACGCTGGCTAAGTAGACCCTTACACTCCCCACCCCAACTCCTCCACAAAGATTGTGTGAAAATTAATAAGGGGAGACCTCACTATAATGGAGTCAGGAGGGCAGACAGGGGCAGGGCGTCCACGCAGTACCTACCTCTGTCTTCAAATGCAGAGCCCACAGGAAAAGACCAGTTCCCCTGCTACCCTAATGTGGGAAAAAAATGGCAGAAAGAAACTCAGATAAGGTAACTGTCCTTACAACCTGCAACTCATCGACAAATACTTGACTCAGGCAGGAGTGTAGTTTCCTCCAGGAAGCTCCCAACTGTTTTAATGCCTTGCTAGAGGCATTAAAATAACCTTGGTGGGAAGATAGAAGGTTCTCTGGTATTCTGCGAGTCTTCTTTAGCATATTTGAAGGGGCGGGGGGTGGGAGGTTGGGGGATCCAGGTGGTGGGTATTGTAGAGGGCACGGATTGCATGGAGCACTGGGTGTGGTGCAAAAATAATGAATACTGTTATGCTGAAAAAATAAAAATAAAAAAAAATAGTTTTGGAACTTCCCTTATCTTTACTTCCCCCAACCCCAAAGTGTACGTTCAATTGCCCCTCACGATCCCGGGCAGAAACTGGCTGCAGCTCTTGCTGCCCATGGGTCCTGTTCCCCTCCTTTACTAAAATCACTTTTTTTGCACCAAAGACCTCTCAAGAATTCCTTCTTGGCTAGTGGCTGCAGACCCCAACAACACTACTCCAAAAACACATCAATACTACTTCACCATCCCCCAAGAAGGAAGACAGGCTTTCCTTCTCCCAGGACAGCAGCCCAGCCAATAAGTGAGGTCACAGCTCAGCCGATGAAAGGACAGTATGCTTAGAACTCTCAGTTTACTCAAATGAACTTTCTGTTTACAGGAGCCACCCCACCCCTTCCTCTATGAGTTTTCAAATGCTGGTTGCAATTCTCTGCTCTGTAGGTGTAAACCCACTCTTGCTGGTACAATAACTGGCAGTTTTATTTTCAAGGTTAACAGTGAACAGACACTGAGTAGGAGGGATCAGGAAGTTTTGAAGGAGGGAGGATTGGTGGCCATGTGTGGGAACGGAGAGCAGAGCCAGGGATAGCTAAGTTCTCAGCCCTTCTCTCTCTCCAGCAGAGCAGGGACTGTGGTCCCCATTCATCCCCTCTGTCTTCCTTCATTTTTGCTGCTAGAAGGAGCCAGGCTTATGCAGGGTGAAATTAGGAGAGCTGCATGGGATGTCTTGCTTAATTATTGTTGGTTCATAAACCAACCCTTGTAGACAGAGGGCAGGGAGAGATGGAAGAAAGAGACAGGCCACTCCAGATCAGTGGATGGCAGGTTTAACGAGCCAGGGAAGTTATGTACTCACCTCTTCAAGGTGAGTGCTTGGAAGCGGCTGCGGCTGTGGGACGGTGGGCAGAGTGGACATTCCAAGGAGAGGGGGTGGTGGGGAGAATCCACTTGCCTGAATCTAGCCTGAGGGTCAACCAGTGACCATGACCTCTCAGTGACCTTCTCCACTGACCATTAACCTCAATGACTTCCTCCATTGACCATTAACCATTCATGGTTAATGACCCCGTTGGGTTTCAATTTCCATGTTTACCAGTGAAGACAGTAAAAATACCAGCTTGGGAAGGTTGCTTTGTCAAGTCCTGTGTCAGGGTCTGTTGTGCAGGTGGCTGCCACACTCTTTCTTCAGGCCCTTGTCTTCTCTTCCTTCTCGTCTTCCTATTCCCGTGTTCCTGCCTTTTCTCCTAAAACCCAGAATACCTTAATATTCTTCTAAATACCAGATGGATACATTCACTCCTCCAATGTTTACTGATCACGTAGCATGTGTTAAGTATGCTCTTTTGTTTTTTTCCATCTGGGTTTGTGTTTAGCCAATGCAGGCCACCCAGCCTCTCCTCACAGAGGTGGCTGAACTTGGGGGATGAAAAAGGCCACTGAGGTGGGAGTGTGGACTAGGATGGAGCCTGGGGTGGGGTGAAGGTGTACATGAGACACTGGGCCCCAGCCTTGGCTGCCCACATCTGACCCCGTTTCCAGCAGGCTGCAGGGCAGGAGGAGGCAGTGAAGGCATCCACGAGGAACAGGTCCTGGGCTTGCTTCCACCTCCAGCCCCTCTTCCTTTCTCCCCTGTGTCCTTCCTATGGAAGTCCGGGAACCAAACTCTCCACCTGGCTGGGAAGGTGAGGGAAGGAGGGAGGATGGAAGGAAGGAAGGAAGCCTTGCACTCCTGAAGCTTATGTTCGTGATAAAAGTTACTGAATTCTTCTAGTATGTAAGATACTATTGTAAGTGTGTTTAGTGAGTCTTTGTCTCTGGACCGTGAACTTAGCAAGAATTTCTCAGTTTCTCCAGAACAGGGGCAATGTGGGCAACTGTTGGCAGTGAAAGTACATAAAGGTTATGGGTTAAAAATAAAAAGGGATAGAAAGAGATATGGACAAGGATATGGACAGACCTTGACATTCTTTGCCATGCTCTTCTTTATTTTGGTGTTTTTTAGTGTTTTAAATCAAGTTGATAAATTTCTGCACCCAGTTCCTTGGATTAGATGTATTCTTAGGACACTTACAGCTTTGCTGCTATTGTAAATAAATAACATCTTTATTTTTTCCAGCTTTATTTATATATAGCTTACATACAACATTGTGTAAATTTAAGGTGTACAAGGTGTTGGTAAGACACATTTATAAGCAAATAGATTACCATCATAGCATTAGCCAAAACCTCCATCCTGTCATATACTTAAATTCTTTTTTGTGTAAGAACTTTTAAAATTTACTCTTAGAAACATTCAAGTGTATCAAACAGTATTAAGTGTATCGACATACTCTGCATTTGATCTATAGAGCTTGTTAATCTTCTAACTGAAAGTTTTTACACTTTGACAAATATCTTCCCATTTCCTTTATCCCCCAGCCCCTCATACCCACTGCTCTGTGGTTTCTGAGATTTTTTTTTTTTTTAGATTTACATGTAAGTGATACGAAACATTATTTGTCTTCCACTCTCTGACTTATTTCACTTGGCATAATGTCCTTAAGAACAACCCATATTGATGAAATGACAAGATTTCATTCTTTTTCATGGCTGAGTAATATTCCATTGTGTATTATATTATCACATCTTCTCCATTCATTAATCTGTTAACAGCCATTAGATTGTTTCCATAACTTGGCTATTGGGAATAATGCTGCAATAAATACACGAGTGCAGATATCTTCCTGATATGCTGTTTTCCTTTCTTTGGATGAATACCCAGAAGGAGGATTTCTGGTTCATATAGTAATTCTGTTTTTAATTTTTTTTAAAAGATTGTTCATACTGTTTTGCATAGTGGCATGTACCATTTTACAGTCCTGCCAACAGCACATAAAGATTCCCTTTACATCCTTGCCAACACTTGTTATCTCTTGTCTTTTTGGTAATAGGTGTGAGGCCATAGCTCTTTGGTTTTGATTTGCATTTCTCCAATAATCAGTGAAGTTGAACACCTCTTTTTGTACCTGTTGACTATTTGTATGTTTTCTTTGAAAAACTGTCTATTCATTTCTCTGCTCAACATTTATTTATTTATTTATTTGTGTGTTTATTTATTGAGCTATTGAGTTGAATGAGTTCTTTATATATTTTGGATACTAACCTTTTATCAAGTGTAGGATTTATAAATGTTTTCTCTCATTCTGTTGGTTGCTTTTTCATTTTGTTAGTTTCCTTTACTGTGCATAAGATTTTAGTTTCATATAGTCCCACTTGTTTATTTTTGCTTTTTTGTCTTTGCTTGCTTCTTTTGTTTGTTTTTTGTTTTTTGGTGTCAGATCCAAAAAAACATTGCCATGACCTAAGTCAAGGAGTAGTCTCCTACGTTTTCCTTTAGGGTTTTTATGGTTGCAGGTCTTATGTTTAAGTTTTTAATCCGTTTGAGTTGATATATGTGTATTATAGGAAGGGGCCCAGTTTCATTTTTTCCTATGTGGCTATCCAGATTTCCAAACACTGTTTATTGAGGGAGACTTTCCTTTCTTCATTGTTTATTCTTGGTGACTTGTCATAAATTAAATATCATGTATGCATGAGTTTATTCCTGGGTTCTTTACTCTGTTCCATTGATCTATGTGTCTGTAATAGAGTTTGAAATAAAAATGATGCTTCTGGCTTTGCTCTTTCTGACGATTGTTTTGGCTGTAGAGGGTTTATTTGTTTCCATACAAATTTTAGGACCGATTTTTATATTTTTGTGCAAAATGTCATTGGAATTATGATGGGGATTGCATTAAATTTGTAGATTGCTTTGAGTGGTATGGATATTTTAGTAATATTTATTGTTTCAATCAATGAGAATGGAATATCTTCTCATTTTTGTGTGTCCCCAATGTTTTTCATCAATGTCTTATAATTTTCAGCACACAGATTTTCACCAACTTGGTTAAAATTATTCCTAAGTATTATTTTCTTTTGGATGCTATCATACATGGGATTTTTTTTTTCTTGATTTCTCTTTCAGATAGTTCGGTTATTTAGTGTATAGATGCACAATTGAGTTTTTTTTCTCAAACCATATACTTTGTTTTTAATTAAAAAATACATTATATAAAGCAGGACGGGTGGCTCAGTGGGTTGAGCCGCTGCCTTCGGCTCGGGTCGTGATCTCAGGGTCCTGGGATCGAGCCCCGCATCGGGCTCTCTGCTCAGCGGGGATCCTGCTTCCTCCTCTCTCTCTGCCTGCCTCTCTGCCTGCTTGTGATCTCTCTCTGTCAAATAAATTAAAAAAAAAATCTTAAAAAAAAAGTATATGATATTTACACAATTTTTTCCTCTAGTCAATACAGTGAAAAGTCTAATTTTTATTTCAGGAAGTTTGGCTTTCTTATAGGAATATTACTGGTTCATCATTGTAAAGAATTTGAAAATCAAATCATGAACTTGGAAAATTTCTGGATGGTAAAATGCTATGCTTACCTCCTGTGTCTTTTCCTTAGCTAGATTCCTTAAGTTTCATTCTCTCTTTTTTTAAAAATTTCTTTTCAGTGTAACAGAATTCATTGTTTATGCACCACACCCAGTGCTCCATGCAATACGTGCCCTCTGTAATACCCACCACCTGGCTCCCCCAACCTCCCACCCCCCGCCCCTTCAAAACCCTCAGATTGTTTTTCAGAGTCCATAGTCTCTCATGATTCACCTCCCCTTCCAATTTCCCTCAACTCCCTTCTCCTCTCCTTCTCCCCATGTCCTCCATGTTGTTATGTTCCACAAATAAGTGAAAACATATGATACTTGACTCTCTCTGCTTAACTTATTTCACTCAGCATAATCTCTTCCAGTCCCATCCATGTTGCTACAAAAGTTGGGTATTCATCCTTTCTGATGGAGGCATAATACTCCATAGTGTATATGGACCACATCTTCCTTATCCATTCATCCATTGAAGGGCATCTTGGTTCTTTCCACAGTTTGGTGACCATGGCCATTGCTGCTATAAACATTCTTTTCAGAATAGAATGAAACTTGAACTTCCATAACTTTCTTAATGTGCTAGTTAACAGCATTAAATCGTGTACTTGATTATATATGGTTAGTGCCTATATTTTGGGTAGTTATATTACATTTTTTTCTTTCAACATTCTTTTCTAAACTTCTAACAGAGTTTTTTGCCCAAAATCATTTTCTTTTTTTTTTTTTACCATTTTTAAAAAAAATTTCTTTTCAGTGTAACAGTATTTATTTTTTTGCACCACACCCAGTGCTCCATGCAATATGTGCCCTCCTTAATATCCACCACCTGGCTCCCTCAACCTCCCACCCCCCACCCCTTCAAAACCCTCAGGTTGTTTTTCAGAGTCCATAGTCTCTCATGGTTCATCTCCCCTTCCAATTTCCCTCAACTCCCTTCTCCTCTCCTTCTCCCCATGTCCTCCATGTTATTTGTTATGTTCCACAAATAAGTGAAAACATATGATACTTGACTCTCTCTGCTTAACTTATTTCACTCAGCATAATCTCTTCCAGTCTCGTCCATGTTGCTACAAAAGTTGAGTATTCATCCTTTCTGATGGAGGCATAATACTCCATAGTGTATATGGACCACATCTTCCTTATCCATTCGTCCGTTGAAGGGCATTTTGGTTCCTTCCACAGTTTGGCAACCATGGCCATTGCTGCTATAAACATTGGGGTACAGATGGCCCTTCTTTTCACTACATCTGTATCTTTGGGGTAAATACCCAGTAGTGCAATTGCAGGGTCATGGGGAAGCTCTATTTTTAATTTCTTGAGGAATCTCCACACTGTTCTCCAAAGTGGCTGCACCAACTTGCATTCCCACCAACAGTGTAAGAGGGTTCCCCTTTCTCCACATCCACTTCAACATATGTTGTTTCCTGTCTTGCTAATTTTGGGCATTCTAAGTGGTGTAAGGTGGTATCTCAATGTGGTTTTAATTTGAATCTCCCTGATGGCTAGTGATGATGAACATTTTTTCATGTGTCTGATAGCCATTTGTATCACAATTGAGTTTTGTATATTTTTTTATCTTGCAACTTTACTGAATTTATTTATCCGTTCTAACAGTTGGCTGTTATTTATTTCCATACAAATTTTGGGACTTTTTAAATACTTCTGTGCAAAATGCCATTGGAATTATGATAGGGAGTGCATTGAATCAGTAGATTGCTTTGGGTAGTATGGACAAAGTCAGCAAGACTTAATGAACATGTATTATATGCCAGACATTGATAGATGGTGAGGCACTAGGATCTAAGTGACTTATACATAAATCTGTTAGAATTGGAAGGTACAATAGGAATAATCCAGCTGAACTCTGTCATTTTATATAGAAGCAGAACCAGTTAAGAGTGAGAAGTGGAGGGGCAACTGGGTGGCGCACTCAAGTTAGGTTATCAGTTAATTAATCAGTTATGACCAGAGCTAGTGCCCAGCTGTCCTGGCCCTGTCAAGTCCTTGCTTTCCTCTCTATTCATTCTCCTTTACATTTTTAGTAGTTTAGTCTGGAAAAAAGTTCCCTTTATGTCCTTCCTTCAACTTTCTTCTCCTTATTATTATTTATATTCTCTTTTATGCCTAATTATTTGGTACAAAAACTTTACAGAAATCTCACTAAACTAATTGAAACAGATTTTGAAACTTTCCTAATCATAGTTTGTTTGGTAGTGTTTCACCCAAGAGAAAAGAAATTCCATGGGGGGAGTTTTTCCCTTGATTATTGTGTGTGGCTTAATTTATTTTCAATAGTTCAAGGATCTAAGCATTTAACAGAACCTTGGACTCTCAGTGGGTAGCTTTGTTTTCTAAATGAAAAAACAGCATCTTAAATTCTCTGAGCTTGCTGATTTATGTGGCTTTTGTTTACTTCTTCGATGTTATCCAAATATCAACCCAGACCCAGATCTTCTAAATTTTCCTTTTTGTGATTTATCTTAAATGCCAAATATTTATTTTCTAAAAGCTCCCTGGAACATGGTGTTTTCTTACTGGGAGCAAGATCTGATTCTTGAATCACAGTAACAGCCACCTGGCATGTTCTGATGGTAGTTTAGAGCTATTAAAAGAGAACTGATTTCTGATTTAGTAGCTTGGGAAATACCTAGTGTGTGGCTTTGGGAAGCAATGAACCTCTCAGCCTCTATCACTTCTCTATGAATAACGGAAGTTAGAGTAAAAGGTCTCTAAATATTTTCAGCACCACTCTAAGGGGCTTAGTTGAGTGTGACCTGGACTTTGCTCATTGGGCCTATCAGTGAAAAATCAGCTGGGTGGGGACTATTAGCTAAAGCACCTTACCCGTCCAGGGACCAGGACTCCCAGAGAGCAATCCAATGCTCCAACCTATTTTAGTTTTCCCAACCAGATCATCACCTTGAGAATGAGCTATTCCAACGGAGTCACTCCTTTCATACTTGCACTTGAGTATTTTGAGATCCATCTGATCTAATTCCCTGTTCTAAGGTGGAACAAAACCACACCAGATGTTCTGATCTAAAGGTAGGTGATATGGCTGGAAAGAAGGTACGAAGTCAGCTGTAGGATGTTGGGGGAGGACAGTTCCTTTTTTTAAGCCACGAGTTTTCATTTGTATATGAGGTGGTTTGGTTAGAAGTAATTTTGGGGAATGTGAGCAGAGGATGAGGCTAAGAATCACATTTATTCATTTTCTAAATTTAAATTCAATTAGCCAACATATATTACATCATTAGTTTTTGATGCAGCGTTCAGTGATTCATTAGTTGCGTATGACACCCAGTGCTCATCACATCATATGTCTTCCTTAATCCCACTAGCCCAGTTACCCCATCCCCTCACCTACCTTCCTTCCCACAACCCTCAGTTTGTTTCCTGGAGCCAAGAGTCTCTCATAGTTTTTCTCCCTTTCTGATTTCTTCCCATTGAGTTTTCCCTCCCTTCCTATGTGAGCCTCTGCTCTATTTTTTATATTCCACATATAAATGAAACCATATAATTGTCTTTCTCTGATTGACTTATTTCATATGGTATAATACTCCCCAGTTCCATCCATGCTGACGTGAGTGGTAGGTATTCATCCTTTCTGATGGTTGAGTAATATTCCATTGTGTATATGAACTACATCTTCTTTATCCATTCATCTGTTGAAGGGCATCTCTGTTCCTTCCACCATTTGGCTATTGTGGACATTGCTGCTATGAACTTTGGGGTACAGGTGCCCCTTCTTTTCACTACATCTGTATCTTTGGGGTATTCATTAATTTTTATTATTAAATATATGTAACATAAAATTTGATGATTTTAAAGTCCTTTACAGTTTTGTGATTCTGTGAGGTACCATTTTGGAATGATGAAGTGGGAAGTGGCAGTGTGTGACTGGGAAGGAGGTTTCATTAAATCATCTGAGATCAGTCACATTGGGTACCTCAAGCTCTCTCTTACATTTATTTGTGAGTGTTGTCTACATTCTGTCATTATGCTCTAGTCTGGGGTCCAGTAGGTTGTCTGATGTGGAGTCTGGATGCTCACCTGCTGATTTAGGCTTTCACATGCTCATCACTTTTTCTTTCCATGCCCCTCAGTGAGGCAGCATTATGGGGAGAGAGAAAGTACTTCTCACCAGCTCTGTGGGAGAGGTGGTGGGAATGGCTGGTGGCACATAGCAGAAAGAGGAATAAATGCAGAAAAGACAGAGATGATAGGAAAATGTAGTTTAAAAAAAAAAAAAAGACTATCAGATATTCTATCCCCTCAGGATAAAGCCTAGAAAAACTTGACCTGATATTATTTATTTCTGGCTTTTGAGTGATCTCTCAGATTGGTCCTGTTTTATTTTCCTTAATTTCAGCAGTGGATAATAAAGTAAATAGTTAAGTTCATGCTCAGATAAAAGGTATATGTTTGTGTAGGCGAATATTCCTCAGACCTCTAATGAAATGTTTAACTCTTAGGTGTTACATACTTAGAAATTATACATGGCAGTGATTATAGAGCTTGGGATCTATGGTTATGCTGCTTGGATTGGAATCTTGGCTCCACTCCTATGTAACCTCTGGCCAGGTGATTCACATATCTTTGATTCTGTTTCCTCTTATGTATAAAAAGAGATGATAATAATAATACCCACATCACAGGTTTGTTGTGACAGTTAAATCTATTAATGTATATAGAGCACTTGTAAATACATGGCACAAGGACTTTTGCAATGCTAGCTATCATTATTCATGAAAATTGAGTTAATAATAACAATTAAAAATATTAAACAGATAATTTTTGATTATGATGGTATATGATGGGACACAGTCCCAGAAGCTACAATTATAAGACCATCTGTTAATTTCTATAAAATTATGTAGTGTGATAATGTACCATAGGAACACAAAGGAGAGAATATATTATTCCTCTTGTATTGTAGTGAGGTTCTTTGTGTAATTAGAAAGGAGGAAAACTAAACTCAGAGAAGGGAGAAAGGACACTTTGAAGTGGGAAGTAACTGGATAACCATCATTTGAGAATATACACGGGTGCAAAAATAGGCAATGGCCAGTTCAAGCTGGACCTGGAATCCATAAAAAGAATATTATAACTTAGGCTGTAGGCAATAGGGAGATATTGATAGACCTTAGATATTGATAGATTTTAGAGATGTAACAGGACCAGGTTTACATTGAAGGATAATCACCAGAGTATTTTCCAATGCTCAGGGAATGGGGTGGAGTACTAAAGACCAGCTTCAATGGACACACAAGACTGGAAATGGGTTGGAAGGTGGGTGGTGTTGGAAGGACAAGGAGAGGATGTTTCTGGCTAAGTGAGGCTTTGTGGTGGGAATGAGCAGCATAGGCTTTGGGATGGGGAGAGGACATGAACAGAGGGGAGTTGAAGCTTAGTGGGTGAGAGGGTGATTGCTGAGGTGGCTCAGTCTGTGAAAGTCTTTAAAAGTGAGTCCGAGGAGTTCAGGTTCCCCCCTGGCTATTTCTATGTAGGGGAGGATCTGAGGAAAAAAAGGTTTAGGACACAATTTTCTGGCTACAGTGTGTGGGGTGGATGGGCAGGTGCATCTGGAGATGAAGAGGCATTGGTAATTTGGGCATCTGTGGATAGCATGTGAGAAGGGGTGGTAGGAAGAGTGGAGAGAAAAGACACACGGGGCTGGGGAATAGTATAATGGGAAATTCGTGGGGTGTGGTGATGACTGGTGTGTACATGAATGGGAGGCACGGATCGAAGGTAATATCAGACCTACAGTCTGGGCAGCTTGGAGAGTTTTAAGAGCATTTGATTGTTAGTGAGTCTTAAAATCTTTTAATATGTATACTGATTTTTTTTTACTAATTCTTTTGTGAATCACCTGTTTATATATTTTGCCCATTTTCTGTTGGGATACAGGTATATTTCTTAAAGAAGATCTTTTTTAGGTTGGGTCATTAAGCCTTTCTCTAGTATTTTTCTGACTCTAGAATGCTAATTTCTTTATTGTTTTTAAAGTTCAGTGACTTTATTTAGTTTTAAACTTCAGCATGTGTGCTTGTCTGAGGAACTCTGACATACACACTACCTTATTTTGATCTGTATCACTGAATTTGTTTCTCTGTTGATTCCGGTCCTTGCTGTTCAGCTGTGTTTTTAATTCTTCTTAAGTATATTTCTTGCAAATTTCAGTATGAAATCAGAGTTAAGGGGAAGAACAATGAAGATAACATTTAGAGCTGAGGATCAACGTGCTCATGCTTTTCATCCCTGTTTCTCATGGGTTATATGTGGTGGAAAAATTCCCAACATGGCACCTTAATCTAGAGCAACCGTTTTCAATCACATGATATTTTTAGCTTGAAGTGTGTATCTGATCTGTATTTATTCTGTATAGTCTTGTGTGTTTATACATATATGAGAGATGCTCAGTAATTGTCTGTTCCAGGGGAGTAACTCATGGAGACATCTTAAGCCTTGTATACTTTTAGGCTCACTACAACATGGAACCAGAGCAGGGAGGCTGGCCAGTTATAACAATGCTCTTGGAAGACAAACTCTCAGAGTTCAGGATCTCTCAGTAGTTTGCTTAGTTTCCCAAGAGATGGGAAAAATAATAGTGAAATGGAGATAGATGAAGTCTCTCCAGAGGATTTGAACACTTGTTATACAAACAAAGTTGCAGAAGTTGCAGCCTGCAAAAGAATCTGATTTGAGTAAGTTGAAGACTGATGTAATTGAGTTGAGAAGACCGTACTCAGGACCTTTTGGAAAGGGAAGAATTATTAGTAGGAAGATGTTTCCTGGGGCAGAGATGAGGAAACAAGGGATTTAGGAGTAGAAGTGTCTCATGAGATTTTCCCAATAGAAGAGAGCTATCAAAATACAATGAAGATAATAAATGCTATGAAGATAATAAAGGCTATGAACTTGAACAGCTCCCAAATTCAGAATGTCTTATAGTGAACTGGAAATGAGTTTCTGGCTGAATTCAGAAAGCCTGGTTCTGAGACCCAGAATTCACCACTTTCTGTGTGACCCTGGGTGCATAGCCAATCTCCCTGAGCCTTACTTTTCTAATACGCAAATTCATTAGATTGCTAATATTTAATGCTGAATGAGTACATATGGGCCAAATGAATGAGTTGGTGATTAGTATATTGTAAAGTGAATTACAGAGTCTAACATGTTATAAGTGAGGTGAATCGGTTGCAATCGGTGTTTGTTTTATTGCAGGTCTCTCATGACCTTGTGTCCAGAACACCTAACTGGATTCCATGGTGAATACAAATAACGTGACTGAGTTAATTATCATTGGTCTTTTCCAGGATCCAGAGGTACAGAGAGTGTGCTTTGTAGTGTTTCTTCTTGTGTACTTGGCCACAATGGTGGGCAATGGTCTCATTGTCCTGACAGTCAATGTTAGTAAGAGTCTGCATTCCCCCATGTACTTCTTCCTTAGCTACCTGTCTCTGGTGGAGATCACTTACTCCTCTACTGTTGTCCCTAAATTCATCACAGACTTACTTGCCAAGATTAAAACCATTTCCCTGAAGGGCTGTGTGGCTCAGATATTCTTCCACTTCTTTGGGGTCACTGAGATCTTCCTGCTTACGGTAATGGCCTATGACCACTATGTGGCCATCTGTAAACCCCTTCACTACAGAAACATCATGAGCCGGTCTGTGTGTCACCTTCTGGTGGCTGGCTCCTGGTTTGGGGGCATAATTCACTCTATGGTCCAGATCCTTGTTGCTGTTCAGCTGCCCTTCTGTGGCCCCAATGTGACTGACCACTACTTCTGTGACCTCCATCCCTTATTCAAGCTTGCCTGTACTGACACTTCTGTAGAGGGAGTTATTGTGTTGGCCAACAGTGGCTTAATCTCTGTTTTCTCCTTCCTCATCTTGGTATCCTCCTATATTGTCATCCTGTTCAACTTGAGGAATCATTCTACAGAGGGGAGGCGCAAAGCCCTCTCCACCCGTGCTTCTCACATCACAGTGGTCCTCTTGTTCTTCGGACCTGCCATCTTCCTCTACATGCGACCATCTTCCACCTTCACTGAGGACAAACTGGTGGCTGTGTTCTATACGGTTATCACCCCCATGCTGAACCCCATCATCTACACACTCAGAAATGCAGAGGTGAAAAATGCAATGAGGAAGCTTTGGGGGAAGAAAGAGAACTCAGGAGTGGAATAAAAATGAAAACATGCACAAGGTTATTAAGAACAGGACCAAATATACATTCTATTTTTGGTCAGTTGTAAAGAATAGAACAAAAGTTAACTTATTCATATTTTTTGTAATAGTTAGATGACCCCTTACCCTCCATGTTTTCAATCATAACGCTTTCATTGTTGTATTTTGGAGACTTTAAAATTGAGCTGCATTTTTTTTCTTCTTTTGTTCTCTGTAGTTCATAGTGCACAGACTTCAGGAGGGGTCATCTAGACTGGAATTCCAACCCTATCATCTTCTACTGGTACAACCTTGGGTTCATGCCTTTTACCTCTTGGTGTTAGCATGCTGTGGTATGTGGAACGTCTTTGGTACTTGGAGACAGCAGTTTATATTTTGCTTCATCTTTTCCGACCGGTGTGATGTTGTGGGAGTCTCAGGAAAGCAAATCTACTTCATTTGGGGTCCCTACCCCATTAATCTAATTCTAATGCCTGAAATTCCATAGTAGGAGCTTTATTTCATGACAGTAGGGCATTGTTAGAATGGCCATGTCTCTTGGAGGTGAATACAAATACTTACATTTGTCATATCTTCTTGATGAATTGATTTCTTTATCATTATAAAATTATCTTTTTTGTCCTTTGTTACTATTTTTGGTTTAAAATCTATTGTGTCTGGTATGAGGATCAGACACAGTAGATTTGTCTGATAGCTACCTCTGCTTTTGTTTTCCAAGGCATGGGATTTCTTTTCTTTTCTTTTTTAATATTTTATTTATTTATTTGACAGAGAGAGATCACAAGTAGGCAGAGAGGCAGGCGGGGGTTGGGTGGGGGGAAGCAGGCTCCCTGCTGAGCAGACAGCCTGATGTGGGGCTCTATCCCAGGACCTTGGGATCATGACCTGAGCTGAAGGCAGAGGCTCAACCCACTGAGTCACCCAGGAGCCCCAGAATTTCTTTTCTATTGGTTTATTTTGAGCCTGACTTGCCCCTAAATCTGAAGTGTATCTCTTATTGGCACATAGTTGGGTCTTTTTTTTTTTTTTCTTATTCAAATCAGTCACTATGTGCTTTTTGATTGGATTGAATCCCTTAATATTTAGAGTGAATTAATGATATGTAAAACTAATGTCTATCTATTGCTTTCTGGCTGTTTTTTATTTCCATTTTTTCTTTTACCTTCTGTTTCTGTCTGCCTTTGTAAAATGGTGATTTTCTCTGGTGGTGTGCTTTTGAGAATCTACTCTGGGTTTTTGCTTTGCTTTTACCATGAAGCTTACATAACATACCTTATAGGTAAAATGATCCATTTTAAGTTAATAGCAAATTAACTTTGATTGCACACAAGATATCCATCCTTTACTTCACTTATGTATTTTTGATGTCACCGTTTACCTCTTTTTACATTGTATATTTATTAACAAATTACTGTACATATTGTTACCTTAATACTTTTTCCTTCAACTGTTATAATATAGTTAAGTGGTTGTCACATCAACCTATTACAGAACTTGAGTTTTCTAAATCTGATTGTATATTTACATTTACCACTGTGTTGTGTAATTTGGTGAGTTTTTGTGTCACTAATTTGCATCTGTTCCTTCAGCTTGATGACTCCTTCAAGCATTTCTTGCAAGGCAGGTCTAGTAACAATGAACTCCCACACCTTTTGTTTGTGGAAGTATTCCTCTCTTTATTTGTGAAGGCCAACTTTGTACATTAGAATATACTTTGCCTTTTTTTCCTCTTTGTCTTTTAAAACTTTGAATGTGTCCTGTCATACTCTCTTGGTCTGCAAGGTTGCTGATAGCCTAATGGGCATTATTTTGTAGGTTACAATTGCCACCCCCCCCTTTTATGATTCTCTCTTTATCTTTGTTTTTTGTTTTTTTTTGTGTGTGTGTTTTTTTTTTTTTTTTTTTAAAGGTTTTTTTTTTTTTTTTGTCAGAGGGAGAGAGACAGCACAAAACAGGTGGAGTGGCAGGCAGGGGGAAGAGGGAAAAGCAGATTCCCCACTGAGCAGGGAGCCTGATGCAGAGTTCCATCCCAGGACCCTGGGATCATGACCTGAGTCAAAGGCAGACGTTTAACCAACTGAGCCACCCAGGCATTCCATCTCTCTTTATCTTTGGTTTGACGTTTTAATGTAATGTGTCTTGGAGATAATCTTTTTACATTGAGTTAACTTCTTGTACTTGGGGGTCTAAGTGTGCTGAGGTTTGTGAAGTTAGTTTTCTATCTACAAACTATGCAGAAAATAAAGTTAAGAATCAAGGCAAAAGGTAGATTCATTCTCTTAATCTCTATGAAGCATGCTTTGGAATTATTTTCAAAAAGAAGAGCTTACTTTTTTGGTGCTAGATACCTGCTCCCCTTATCCTTTAGCCTCTGTGCTGTTTACAAGACACCCGCAGTGATACCTTGGTTTTGAAATAGATTTAGTCACAGATGGAGGATTCAGGGATCAAATAAAAAAACCTCATAGACATCTGAGTTCCCCGCTCTGAAGAAGGTCTGACACAGGGCATAAGAGACACTTCAAAAACCTTCAAAGCTTATAGCCTTTATCATGTTGGAGACATGTGATGGGGGCATGTGAAATTGCTAGAGAATAATATAACCCTTCGTGACAAAGTGCTGGAGTCAAGATCTCCAGGCACCAAGGCATGTCTGGCATGCACAGGCTTCTTTTCCTGGCAGCTCAGTTTGGCTGACTCTGGAAACATCCTCTCCCCACCGGGATCTCTGAGCTCTGCTCATGCTGTCTGTACAGAAATTACACCTCGGGAAGGTGGAGAACTGAGCTGGAACACATTGCTGCTCATTTTCTTGCTTGTATATAATTTTAGATACTGCTCTAGCTTTGCTTTGCTTTTGTTACAAGTAGTAATCTCTCTCTTTGACCACTGCTACTGTTCTGGAAGCTGGCTGTGGATGGGCAGCAGGAGAGGAGCCAGTGGGTAAGAGGAGAGTGAAGTGGGTCTAGTCCACCCTCCACCCTCCATTCCCCTTCTGTGGGAGGAGGAATTCATGAGCTTCCTTCCAAATCTAGCAGCTTGTGATGACCCAGTGAGGAAACTAGCAGGAGAGACCCTGCTTGACTCCTCTGGTGTGGGATGTCATTGGAGGACAACATGCAAGCAAAGGATGCTGGACAAGGCTGGTCAGAGCAGTTTTATTTTTCAGAATCCACAGAACGAGGAGTTCTGTGACAGGAAATGTATAATGAGAAAACATAAGATAGGGCAGATTTATTGTGAAGATTTGAAAAATGCTCACAGAAGTCATGTATCGAGGCCACTCTGTTTTAGGCTTCTAAGTGCATCCCAGTTTAGGTTTTCTTAACCACAAAACCTGGAAGCATGCAGTTACTTGTTGGTTGAGAAGAACACGTGCTTATCTTTCAGGGTCTCTTCCTTGGCTGCCAGTTAAAGTCAGAATTAAAGTCACTGCACAGGTGACATGTCTTTGCACTGTCGGTGGTTTACCACTCTGATGATTTCGTTATGAACTATCTCTCAAATGTTTTCCATTTTGATACAGAGTTTCATTTTTTTTGAAGATTTATTTATTTTAGAGAGAGAGTGGGAGTGGAGGGTAGTGTAGAAGGAGAAGGAGAAACTCCATGTAGACTCCCTGCAAAGCATGGAGCCCGACTTGGGGCTCAATCCCAGGACTCTGAGATATGACCTGAACTGAAATAAAGAGTTGGTCACTTAACGGACTGAGCCACCCAGGTGCCCCTGGAGTTTCATTTTTTTAAGTTTTTATTTAAATTCCAGTTAACATACAGTGTAATATTAGTTTCAGGTGTACAATGTAGTGATTCAGCACTTCCATATGACACCTGGTGCTCATCAAGAGTGTGCTCCTTAATCCCCATCACCATCCCCCCCCCACCTGCCCTCTGGTAACCATCAGCTTGTTCTCTAGAGTTAGGAGTCTGTTTCTTGGTTTGCCTCTCTCTCTCTTTTTTTCCCTTCCCCTATGTTTATCTGTTTCATTTCTTAAATTCCATATATGAGTGAAATCATATGGTATTTGTCTTTCTCTGACTTAATTTTGCTTAGCATAATGCGCTCTAGCTCCATCCACGTCATTTAATATATATATGAATATATGTAATGATATATATGATATTATATATATGAAATATATATGTATTATCTATATACATGTATGTATTCTTTATCCATTATTCTATTGATGGACATTTGGGCTCTTTCCATAATTCAGCTATTGTAGATAATCCTGTTATAAACATCGGGGTACATGTGTCCCTTTGAATGAGTATTTTTGTATTCTTTGAGTAAATACTCAGTAGTGCAATGGCTGGATTGTAGGATAGTTCTATTTTTAACTTTTTGAAGAGCATCCATGTTGTTTTCCTGAGTGGCTGCACCAATGAAGTTAATAGTTTTAAATGGCCCATTATCAGTAGTTCTTTCTGCACCTGTTTAAGACATGACTTTCTTAAGTCAAGGTCAAGAAGATATTAATTGATATTTTATTCCAAACATGTAAAGTTGTGCATTTGCCACTGAAGTTCTTATTCCGCTTAAAATTAATTGTTGGGTATTAAGAGGAGAGGTTTTGGTTTTATTTATTTTTTCTTATATGGAAAACCAAGTGTTCTGTCATCACTTATTGAATGAATAGACCTTTTCTCTATCTACAGTACCACTTCTGACATATATCAGATTTCTGTATTTGAATGAGTCTGTTTCTGGGCCAACCCTATACTCTTTTAATTACTGTAGTTTATGTCTTATTATCTGGTAGTGCAATTTCCTCTAATTTTTTTTTTTAAGGACTAGCTTATCTGTTTTGAGTCCTTTAATCTTCTAGACAATTTTAAATCTAAATTGTCAAGTTCCACAAAATAACTTACTGAGATTTTGTTTGGAATTGTATCTATCTATAGATCACATTGGGAAGAACTTACATTATATTCACAAGTATGGGATAACTCTGATTTGATTACATGTGACTGTAAACAAAGTCCACTGAAAAATCAAAAAGCATAGAGTTCTGCAACTAATAAGTGACATATTAAGTTCCCAGGGAAACTGTAACGTGAGTAGAGGAAGCAGGAGAGAGGAGAGAAATATAAACAAGGATGCATTTTCAGGTGAATTCCAGCAGAGGATCACTTTAGACTGATTTTGCAGGAGAACCCTGGAGTGTAAATTATGCCTGGAGTTTGATGAGAAGCAAGTGACTGGAGTTTTAGACTTTTGCTAAGGGCTTCTGTGGGGTTGGTTGGAGCATAAATTCCCAGACACCTTGGTCTTTCTATTATATAGAGAAAACTGACTCCAGCACAAGGGCAATATGGGCAACCGTTGGCAGGAAAAGTGCATAAACGTTGTGGGTTAAAAAAAAAAAAGGATTAGAAAGATATGGATGGGTATGGACAGACCTTCACATTCTCCTTTATTTTGGTGCTCTTTATTTTTATTTTTTCACTTTGGTGTTTAATGTTTTAAATCAAATTGAGGTATTTCTGCACCCAGCTCCTTGGATTAAATTTATTTGAGGGACGTTAGGGCTTTGTTGCGATTGTAAGCAGTGTCCTTAAGAAGTGCATCTTTGGGGGGCTTGGGTGGTTCAGTTGGTTAAGCATCTGACTCTTGATTTTGGCTCAGGTCATGATCTCAGGGTGGTGAGACTGAACCCTGCATCAGGCTCCACACTCAGCCCGGAGACAACTGGTCCCTCTCTCTCTGCTCATGCTTGCTCTCTCTCTCTCAAATGAATAAATAAATAAAATCTTAAAAAAAGAGAATTGCATCTTTTAACTAGTGTCATATAGAGTGTAACGATTTTTTAATTGTATAGCCATCTATGGTACTAAATTCTTACTATTGCTAATAATTTTTCTGTAACTACTTTTGGGTTTTCTAGTAGACAATCATACCATCTGGGAATGCTGTTGGTGTTCTTCTTCCTCTCCTTTTTTTAAAAAAACATCTCTGGGTAGGAATTCTAGCACAATGTCAGATGTAATCAGTGATAATAAGATTCTTGTTCCTAATTTTTAAAGGGAGTATTTCTAACTTTTATCATTATGAATAATGTTTGATACAGATTTTGGGTAGACACATTTTCTCAGATTAAGAAAGTATTTTCTATTTTTGATTTATTAAGAATTCTTATGGAAATTGAATGTTACCATTTTTCTTTAAAATAATTCCTGAACCAGCAATTTTATGAGACTTGTGAATCCATTAGTGAGAAATTAAATATAAAGCAACGAGAGGGGACTTTCATCTAGCACAGTAGAAAATAATTTATTTCTGTGAATATTTTATTTTTTCTTATTTTAAACATTTTGGGGGAATATTTTAGATTACTGTGTCAATTACTTTAGTAGTAGATATAAGACTATTAGGGCTCTGGGGTGCCTGGGTGGCTCAGTGGGTTAAGCCTCTGCCTTCAGCTCAGGTCATGGTCTCAGGGTCCTGGGATCGAGTCCCACATCCAGCTCTCTGCTCAGCGGGGAGCCTGCTTCCTCCTCTCTCTCTGCCTGCCTCTCTGCCTACTTGTGATCTCTCTCTCTGTCAAATAAATAAATAAAATCTTTAAAAAAAAAGACTAATAGCGCTTTGTTTATACTTTTTGAGTCTGTTTTAGTAAGAGTATATATGTACATATACAGTCCATTTGATCAAGACTTTAAAATTTATGAAATATATTCATATTTTAATTTCAGTGGTAGGAGGAGCATCCTTGGGGATCTTCCTTTATACTTGAGAGGTCCGCACTGGATCTGTTTGATCTACATTGAGATTTCTTGGGGAATCTAGTCCCCTGTAATGCTCCTTTGTAAGACTCCTATAGTGCCATGTTTAATTTATAGGTTGATAGTGAGTCCCTAGGTGATCTGCATGCTAGAACTGCCATATACAATGTAAGGTATTTGAGACCTTGTAAAAGAAGAGTGGGAGTTCCACATTGTGGGGAAAGTTAAAGATGAATTTCTTTCTTTGGTAAATTTGCGCATGTTTTAGTAAACTGCAGTTTAACATGAATCTCATTTAGTGGATTCCATTATATTATCTAGCTTAACCATCTTGAAATGGATATGTGTTTAAAAGCTTCTTAAATTCCTCATATCAGAGGAGTTGAGAGGCGGGGGGCGGGTGGCTCCTAGGGGGAAGGGAGGGAAAAAATGAAACAAGATGGAACCAGGGAGGGAGACAAGCCATAAACGACTCTGAATCTCAGGAAACAAACTGAGGGTTGCTGGAGGAGGATGGGGTGGCTGGGTTATGGACATTGGGGAGGGTATGTGCTATGGTGAGTGCTGTGAATTGTGTAAGACTGATGATTCACAGACCTGTACCCCTGAAGCAAATAATACATTATATGTTAATAAAAAAAATTCCACAAAGGAAAAAAAAAGCTTCTTGTGTGGGTGCATGGGTGGCTCAGTCAGTTAAGCATCTGCCTTTGGCTTAGGTTATGAGCCCAGACTTCAGGGATTGAGTCCTGCATTGGGTTCCTTGCTCAGTAGGGAGTCTGCTTCTTCCTCTGCCTCTCCCCACTATTTGTGCTCACTCTTTCTCTCTCTGTCTCTTGCAAAAAATAAATAAAATCTTAAAAAAATAAAAGCTTCTTGCAAATAATTCTTGTATTGAAAATAATACCAATCATACAAATGCGCACACACACACACACACACACAAACACAGAATCCCTTCTGGATGTTGATAAATCTCATTCAAAATGTACGTTTTGCATTATAGTATAAAATATAAAGCCATTAAGGTTAACAACATGTTTTAAAATATTTAATTTCAACTTCTCATTCTTTACATTATTTGATATATTTAAAGTATATCAAATAACTGTTAAACAGCACATGTAGGTGATTCCTAAATGTATTATAAATCAGAATTTTTAGTAATAGAGGTTGATTAAGAAGTTAAAAGATTACTACTTTCTTAATCCACTATTGTTTTTCACCCTCACACTATTGTAATATGTAATTATTTCTTTGCTTGTTTACGCTCTTTCCTCTACCAGACTAAGTGCCTCTCAGGGCAGGAACACTTTCGGCCTTGTCAGCTATAGTATTCTCAGCACCTACTACAGTGTCTATCACATAGTAGGAATTACTAACATTTACTGAGTGCATGGTAAATGTAAGGCAGTGTTTAATGTTTTTTACATCATCTCCTTTTAAGATAAAATCTGCATTAACATAAAATTGACCACTGAAAAGTGTAGAGTGACAGTATATTCAAATTGTGCAAACACCACCTTTATTTAGTTCCAAAATAGTTCACCCCTCCCCCCAGAAGGAAACCCATACTTCTTTAACAATAAGTATCATTCTTCACTTACTTTAAGCCCTGGTAATTTAATCCACTTTGTCTTTGTCTTTCTGGCTTTACTTATTCTGGATATCTGATGTAAAAGGAATCATACGTGATCATATGTGGCTTCTTCCACTTACTGTAATGTTTTCAAGATTCATTGCATTGTATCATGTATCATTACTTCATTTCTTTCTAAGAAGGATGAATAATACCCCATTGTATAAATAGACCACATTTGTTTATTCAATCACCAGTTGATGGTTATTTGGAATGTTTCTCCCTTTTGACTATTGTGAATAGTGCTCTATGAACATTTGTGTATAAGTACTTGCTTAAATATCTGTTTTCAATTTTTTTTGGATATATACCCAGGAGTAGAGTTTCTGGGTCATATGGTAATTCTGTATTTAACATAAAAATATTTTTTAATTGAATAAATTTACATGTAACATTGTATAAGTTTAAAGTGTACAGTGTGTTCTTGATACATTTGTATATTGTAATATGATTATTGATGTAGATCTGTTTAGCACATTATATAATTATACAATATTATGTATATTCATTATACTGTGCATTAGATCTTTATGGCTTATTTACTATTTATTATGTTTGTACCCTTAAACAGCATCACTCTTATCCTAACACCCTCACATCCCCTGAAAACTACCATTTCACTAATTTTTTTTTTACAGTTTAACTTTTGTAGATTCCACATACAAGCGATATCATATAGTACTTTTTCTGTCTCACTTATGTTGCTTAACATGCTCAAGGTCTTTCCATGTTGTCACAAATGGCAAGATTTCTTCCTTTTTCATGGATTAATAATATTCCATTGTATATATGTACCATATTCATCCGCTGATGGGCACTTGGGTTGTTTCCACGTCTTGGCTATTGTGACTATGATAAACATGGGAGGGCAGATATCTCATTGTAATCCTGTCTTCATCTCCTTTTGAATGTATACAGAAGTGGAATTGCTGGATTGCATGGTAGATCAATTTTTAATTTCTTGAAGTACCTTCATATTGTTTTCCATAATGATTGGACCAACTTGCATTCTCACTAACAATATATACAAGGGTTCTCTTTTCAGCACATCCTCACCAACACCTGTTGTCGCTTGTTTTCTTTTCTTTTCTTTTTTTTAAGACTTTGTTTATTTATTTGACAGAGAGATCACAAGAAGGCAGAGAGGCAGGCAGAGAGACAGTGGGGGAAGCAGGCTCCCTGCTGAGCAGAGAGCCTGATGTGGGGCTCGATCCCAGGACCCTGAGACCAACACCTGAGCGGAAGGCAGAGGCTTAAACCACTGAGCCACCCAGGCACCCCTATTACTTGTTTTCTTGAGGAGAGCCATTCTAACAGGTGTGAGGTGATAGCCCATTGTGATTTTGATTTGCATTTCCTTCATGATTAGTGATGTAGAGCATCTTCTGATCTGTGTCTGTCAGCTATTTTGATGTCCCCTTTGGAAAAATGTCTGTTTAATTCTTATGCTCATTAAATTTTGTTGTTGTTGTTGTTGTTGAGCTGATATATATTTTGGATATTAACCCTCTATCTGATACATGGTTTGCAAAAAATGTTTACCATTTTCATGTTGTCTTCATTTTGTTTGTTTTGCCATGCAAAGCTTTTGAGTTTGATGTGCCACTTGTTGGTTTTCACTTTTTGTTGTTTGTGATTTTGGCTGAGAAAGCTTTCTGATCCCAAATTACATCCTCAAAATGAGTTATTATATCTACTAGCTTGACTATGCTATGAGGTTAGGAGATATGTTATTTGTGTATTTTCTATTTAATCCTCCTGAATCCTAAATTCCATTCTGCATAATGTCAGCTCAAAGATGTTGCGTCCTCTTAGATTGAATGATGGACAGACGGAAGGCCAGAGAAGTGAAGTGGTTTTGACAACGCTGTAGATTTTCTGAGCTGGATTCTAGCTCCTGATTTCCTCATTCCCCCACCCTTTTCTGAACGACTCTTCTCTTTCTGTGAAAATGAGAGGTTAGATCTGTATAAACTTTTCATTGTCGGTACCAGGTTTTATATTCCACAATTTCAATAAAAATTCAATAGGCTGCCTAGAGTTTCATTTTTACAGTTCTTTTATGCATTCTCTGGGTGATATATGACCAGTGGGAGGAGGAAATAGACAAATGCATGAAACAGGTGGCACCATGCACCAGCATGCTACACTGTAGAGCCAAGCCTCACAGACCATCATATGAGAGTTGGGATGCTAAAAATACCATGGAGGTGTGAGGGCCATGGATGGATGCTCCTGGGAATTTCATTAGGAAAAAATTTAGAAGATTTTTGGATTCATACTTAAAAAAATGACACTCGAGTCTTTCAACACACTAAGAACAATGGCAGAATTCATCTTAAGCTTCTGAAGAAAAACATTTTCCTAACCATAAGCTGCTTTGCTTTACTTACTAACATAAAGTAAGAAAAGCAAAACAGTGACTATCATGGGTGGAAAAGTTATAGTGATGCTCACTGATTTTTACTTTCTCCTGGAGGGCTGGAGATGGACATATGGGGTTCTGGATATGGGGCAGGGGTAGGGAAGAGAAGACTTGGCAAGTGGGATAGGACCAGACTGGAAGCAGGACCCCAGGAGATGGAGTCCAGAGACTCCCTGGCAGGCAGTGTGGTTGGTGGCCACTGGGAGCACTGTGCCTGATACTCACATTTAGGATATTTTACTAGTATTCTTGCTTTATGATATCCTCAGTTTCTGTAATTCAGTCCAGTGTCCACATGCTGAAGAGAAGGAAGGGAGACATTGGAGACAGAAGTGGTGGTGAGGTGGCTAGATGCATGTAGTTAGGGAACAGTAACACTGATTATGATGATGGTGATGGTGTTGGTAATGGTAGTAGTGATAGCAGTGCTTACACAGCAAAGGCTTGTGTAGTATGTGCCAGGCATTGTTCTAAGCATTTTATGTAAATGATCTCATTTTATTCTCATATTGACCATGTGAGGTAGGCACTCTTTTTTCCCAGCTTCACTGAGAGATTATTGACAAATAGCATATGTAAGTTTAAGGTGAACAATGTGATGATTTGATATATGTATGTGTTGAGAAATGGTTACCACAATAAGTTTAGTTAATGCCTCCATGCCCTCACGTACTTACCATTTTTTGTGTGTGTGATAACATTTAAGATTTACACTCTTAACAACTTTAAAGTATATAATACAGTATTGGTAATCATAGTCACCATGCTGTACATCAGATACCCCACTAGATGCTATTTTTAGCACCATTTTACAAATGGGGAAACTGAGGCACAGGAGGTTTAAGGTTAAATAATTTGCCCAAAGGGAAAAACCTGGAACAGAATCCTTGAGGGGCGTGACTTCCTGCTGGCACCCAAGATAGTATGGTAAGCTATTTTTTTTTTATAAGATTTTTTATTTATTTATTTGACAGAGATCACAAGTAGACAGAGAAGCAGGCAGAGAGAGAGAGGGAAGCAGGCTCCCTGCTGAGCAGAGAACCCGATGTGGGACTCGATCCCAGGACCCTGAGATCATGACCTGAGCTGAAGGCAGCGGCTTAACCCACTGAGCCACCCAGGCGCCCTGGTAAGCTATTTTATTTGGATAGTTACATGAAGTACTTCTGTGGAAGATTGGAAAATCTGGGGCCACAGGTTCAGCATTTGTGACAAACTTTGTCCACTTTTCTGTATTTTCACACCTTGGCCTTGAGCCACATCAGGAGACTTGGTAGCCTCTGAGGCAGGGTCTCACAGGACTAGGGTGTTTAAATTCCTGGTCCAGTGCCAGCTTCTTCCAGCTGGCTGGGAGAAGGGAGATTGTCTCTTTCAGGAACTGACTCTCCAGCTCAGACACTCAGGGAAGTCACTTTCAACTTGTTCCAGTTTTCAGGGCAAGAAGGACAATAGAATTCCCAGTCTGGTCAGGTCATGTAGTTAGTGATTTCATCCAAAAGGCCTGACATTAGGGCATTAGAGCTGGGGTCATTTAGGTGATGGAGCAGCCATCTCTCCCTGTCATACTCCTCCCTGCTCTGACCCCAGAGAGCCAACAGAGACTTAGGATCAACTGTAGGTGAGTTCAGTCCTATGGTCGTTGCAAAATGTGGCAGTTGGGATCTCTTCTTACAGGTAGAATGTGAAATTTCAACTGGTATTTCAGAAATTTTCAGTCCTTTTTCTAGAGAAAATGTCTAAGTAAAAGAATAAATTGTACATTATTTAAGTATTTCAACTTGGCTGTACAAGTAAGTTTTCTCTCGGTGTTGATATCTTTTCTGTTAAATTCAAATTTTCTATTTTTTCATGCAAAAAGACAATGGAATAACCCATTTGATTCTTGGTAATGATCCTGATTTTATCTTTCTCTTTTCTGAATTTTGATTAAAGTTACCAAAATCCTATCTTTTACTTGGTATTAGGGTTTGAATCGAGAAAAGAAAACACAAATAATAATAATAATCAACAACTTACATCTTTTTTCTTAGAACTTTAAAGTGTCCACAGTCTATTCATTTACTTTCTTATCCGATCTTAGCAGCACCCTTCAGAGTCAAGTAGAGTATTGACATCACTATTTTGCAAATGAGGAAACTGAGGCTCCAATTGGCTGTTTGAAGCTGCTGAGACCTCCATGATTTGATGGCTATTTTAAACTCTCAGGATCCAGTAGCGTTAAGAACATGCCATCAGACCCAGACTTGGAATGTCCCAGTCTCATATAGTGAGTCCTCCACCCATTTGGAATTGAGATAAACTTCTTTTACATGATTTCTTCACCTGTCCTGAGCCAGTCTTTTTTATTTCATAAGGATATAAGCAGACAGATAATACAGAGTGTTCTCAAGCTCTTTTCCTAAAAAGACTGAGCTTCTTTTTAATCAGAAATATATTCTCAGCCATGTTTCTCCGTGAGGATCATTGGATTTACCTGGCGGTTGCCCAGCACCATCTTCTGAGATTCTGCAGCATTCTGTAAAAGCAACTCTTGTGATTCATTTGACTTTCTCTGCTTATGAATCTCACAATTATGGCTGAGGACTGGAAGCATCAACACTGGTCAGTGCATTGAAATTTATAAGCCCAATCCACAATTTGGATATCAGGCTTGGAGCTTAGATAGTAAGAAGGACATGGTAGAACTTGAAATAAAAGGGATATAAGGTCAGGAGGGCTCGGATAGGGTGGGGAAAGTGCTGCAGCAGAGGGAGGCCGGTGGTGGGATAGGATGGAGCAGATGGTGGGGAGGCCTGAGTGCTACCAACCAGGGCCCATGAGGTGGAGGCAGCAAGAGACCCAGGTGAACCTTAAGTTTATCTGTGTAGTGTGAGACAGACAGTAGGTGGTGCTGGAGGAACCGAGGTCAGCATTTGTAAAAGTTAAGGGTAGTTTACATCTTAAATCACATCCAGTTTGGGGTAGGACTCTTCTTCATGCTCATCCAATTCTTATTCTATCACAGCCTGAATACCCTACACTCTGTGAAATGGGGACCAAGCTGACTTCAGCTTCTGCTTCCTCAGCCACCAGACCATAGTATCTGTTGATTGAATGAATGAGTGGGCATACCTTTACCTACTGTGAATCCAGGGGCCTGGGGATAAACTCTGAATTTATATGACTCACAAATAATTTGAATGTGAAAGTCTGCTCATGTGATAGATCATCTTTCAAGGTGAATGCAGAATGTTTAGAATTCTTTGTAACAGCTGAGATAACTAATCTTGGAGATGCATGGGCAGAATCAGTGGGTTGGTGGCCAGGGCCCTAAAGGAGTCATCTGGACTAGAGAGGTCCCTGAGGGTCATTTCTGTGGTGATAACAGGGGAAAAAGTGAAAACAGATTTTATTCCTCTGGATAGCACAAGGAAGAGGAAATGAAGCACAGAGAGGTTAAAAACCTGCTCAAGGTCGCACCATTAGGAAGTGTCTGAGATAATGGGGAGGTTGTAAAGTGGGTGCAGCTGCTCATGAATGCAAGGAAGAAGTTGTGTTGACTAATGGGCTCAGCCAGTTACTGTTGATAGCACTAGGCCACACCACCAGCTCTCCTCACTTGACAGGGAGGAATACTATGGCTCAGGAAGATGAAGGGGATTTTCCTAAGTCTCACAGTTACCTCAGAGAAGAGTCAGCACTAGAACCCAGACTTCTGACTCCTGTTGTACTGCTTGGGAGAGAAAGAAGCTAGAAACTCTCCGTCAGGGAATGGCACGGTGAATACCGTGTGGGTTTGACATCAGAGGGAGCTGTGGTCAAATTCTGTTCTACCACTTATAGCCCTGGGATAGTATGTAGGAGAAGAAAATTATTGATATTTAATTTTATCATCTGCAAAGGAGAAAATAAAACCCACTTTTCTATCTCATTGTAATGATGAAACAGTATGGTGCATAATAAAGCACGGAGTTACACATTCAAAGAGACCCCATTATACAGACTTAAAGTTTTCTCTACCAGTTTCAACAACTGCTTTGACAGAACACTCAAGAGCTGGCATCTAAGGGGCTGAGATTTAGAAACCCTGATCATCTATTAGTTATTTCTCATTTCCCTCTAAGTTACTCTTTGTAGCTTTAACAATTTCTGAAAGGGAAAAATATATTTGATAGTAAGACATTGGAAGTTGTTCAACATTCCAGTGGTCAAATAAATACAAATTTAAAAAAGTAAGAAGAAGTTTAGCAAAAAATAAATCCTGATATCCATTATTAGCTGGGGTGAAAGAGGTAATCTATATTTTGGTGTCAGTTATATAAATTGGGGACTGCTGTTTTTTGGTGAGAGATATCAAAAGTCTTTATAATATCTATATCCCTCTGTTTAGTCTATAAATCTGAGAAATTATCCTAGGGACCCAGAGATAACTTAATGCACGACGAGGTTTTTTTGTGGTATTAGGAAAAAAATGACTATTATTATGTACATTTACTTGACAGAATAATGGGCAATCATTAAAACAATGCCTTATAATAATATGGGAAATGTTTATATTCATCAGGATAATATATTAAACATATGGTGTGATTTCAAAAGTGTCAATGAGAAGTGAACAAAAATCTGTAGATAGGAGAAAGAATTGAAGTAAAATATATTAGAAAGTTGGCAAGATTTTTTTTTTTTGGATGGTGGTACTAATTTTTTTCTCTTTAAATATTTTCTAAACTCTGTCTACTCAGCATGAGTTATCTTTGTAATTACTTCCCTCCCTTTTCCTAAGAGGATCTGCTGATACAGATATAGAGCTAGCAGTTTTGTCTTTCCTTGTGCTCCTTTTGTCCACTCTGTGACTGAGCAATCTGGGTTCTGAAGTGTGTGATGTAGTAGAGAGGGACAAACTGGGAGTCAGGAGATATGGGATCTGTGTTAGTCTCCCACAACCTAACTTCTGTGACTTGGGTAAGCTATTTAACATCACTAGATCAAAATGTTAGCACTTGAAAGCCAAAGATGTTTATACCAGCTTATCATACCAAAAAACTAACCTTAGTGACTTTTTAGAAAAGAAAATGGAAGTGATGTTTCAAGAGGTCTCCTATAGCCCATAAATGGATGAGATCCCTCATTTGTTTTTTGAACCCATTCACTTAGGATTGTGGGAGTTTTCCAAATGAGAGAAAATATTTTGAAACATTTTTTTTTCTCCTGCAGGAACTTTCTTTAATCCTATCCAGGCATTAAACATATGCATCATTCAAAGCAGGGGAAAGAGGACCAGATGATGCAGAAGGACAGACCAGACGACTTGTTAAGAATACTATTGGTTCTATCAGTGTACTATGTTAGAAAGTAATTAATTCTGTTAAGAACTTATCAACCTCCTTAGATCCAGGTATTGTAAGTTTCCTTTTTTTTAAAAATTCATTTAGCAAATAGTCATCGACCACTGTTTTAGGTCTGGCGATATGGATATTAAACACAAAAAATCCTCTTTCAAAATACTTTAAGAATAGGGTGAGAAGATAGAGGGAGACCAGTACAACATACTGTGTGTGCAAAGAGTGTGTACAAAGAGCTAGGATAGAGATGTGATCTGGGTGCTGTAGGAATACAGTGCAAGTCCTTGTAATCTAGCTTGGGGTGGGGGAAGAGACCATCTTTCTTGTAGAGATGATATCTGAGCCTAGTTTTGGAAGATGTATGGGAGTAAGCCAGTAGAATTGGGAAAGACTGGGGGAATAGCATGTGAATGGCAACGAGGTGTTAGTGAGTGTGACTTGGTCACGGAATTTAGGATAGTTTAGTGTGGCTAAAGTATATGGTATTGGACAAGGATGGATAACACAGGTAGGTCATTAAGTTCCAGGGATTTGTAATGAATTAAAATGCTTAGATTTTATCTTGAAGCAAGAGGAGCTTTTGGAGGATTTTAAGCTGGATGATGACATGATTGAATGATTGAATTTTACACATATTACTGCCTGTAGTGTGGCTGATTGAACAGGTGTCTGGGTGAGATATGAGGCAGGAGAGAACAGCTGTGGTGTTATCGGAGCAGCCATCAGATTATTTTGTTAATTGATCTAAGTCTAGTGCTGAGAACTATGATTGGGGTATTGTAGGTGCTCAGAATGTTCTGGAATAAATGGATGGATGCATGAATGAAAGTTAAGGAACAAGATTTGACAAGGTGTGATGATGAATTTTGAAATTATGAGATGGATTAGTAAAGGGAGAAGTCAAGAATAACTTACTCCCATGTTTGTGGTGGGTGTTGGAGGAAATACAGAAGGGGGGCAAGTTGAATTGGGATTGAGATGAGGAAGTCAGTTTTTGAGGAGATGCCCATGTGCATTGCAAAGTGCAACTGGGAATTGAAAGTGTGACTCTAAAAAAAGCAACTACAAAAAATATTTAGGGAAATTATTAGTGGTTACTTTTAATAAACTAAAATTTATATATATTACAGTTTTTGTTACCAAAAACCCCATGAAGATATTTTCAATCAGAAAATAGAATTCATTCTCATTGGTTAAAATGCAAGAGATGTAATATTTTAGGAGTTGTTTATTTTTTCTGCTATTTAACTTTGTACTTAGTCAAAATTATGAATTAGAAATGCAGAAAATGATTTGTATTATTAGCAGGTTCCTGCTTTGAGACTCAGGATTTGGGATAATGCTATTCCACAAACACTGATTTCCCCCAACTTTCTGAAATTTCTTGAAAGAGGTAGTAACAAATTATTCTTGGTGAATCTCTTTTCACCCAAGTCCTTGCTGTAGCTCAGGATTCATGGATAGTCCACAAAACATCACAGAATTTTTCATGCTGGGACTCTCACAAAACTCTGTGGTGCAGAGAGTTTTATTTGTATTCTTTTTGATTGTCTACCTTGTCTCTGTTGGAGGCAACCTACTTATCATGACCACCATTATCATTAGTCCCACCTTGGGCTCCCCTATGTACTTTTTTCTCTCATGCTTGTCTTTTATTGAATCTTGTTATTCCTCATGTATGACCCCAAAACTCATTGCTGACTCCTTGTATGAGGGGAGAGCCATCTTTTTTGAGGGTTGCCTAGCTCAATTCTTTGTTGCCCATTTACTGGGAGGAACTGAAATCATCCTGCTCACAGTCATGGCCTATGACCGTTATGTAGCCATCTGCAAACCCCTGCACTACATGACCATCATGACCAGGCATCTCTGTGCCCTGCTGGTGGGAGTGGCTTGGCTGGGAGGCTTCCTGCATTCACTGGTTCAGCTCCTGGTCCTTCAGCTGCCCTTCTGTGGCCCTAATGTGATCGATCACTTTGTCTGTGACTTGTACCCGTTGCTGGAACTCGCCTGTACAGACACGTCATCGGTGTGCTGGTGGTCGCCAACAGTGGTGTGATCTGCCTCTTGAACTTCCTCATGCTGGCTGCCTCCTACATTGTCATCCTGCATTCCTTGAGGTGCCATGGTGCAGAGGGGAGACGCAAAGCCCTGTCTACCTGTGGGGCCCACTTCACTGTTGTTGCCCTGTTCTTTGTGCCTTGCATATTTATTTATATGCGGCCATTGTCTACTTTGTCCATAGACAAAATAGTGGCTGTGTTTTATTATATTTTGACACCCATGTTCAACCCCCTGATTTATACACTGAGAAATGCAGAGGTAAAAAATGCCATGAAAAATCTATGGAAAAAATGAGCAGTTGTGGATAGAGGATACAGGTACAACAGGGAAAGAAATAACCAGTCATTCTCAATAAGAATTCATGTTCTCATGATGAGAGCTGCGAGACTATAAAAATTTTCAGAATAAAACTGATTTGAATGTTTAAAATTATGTCTAATCTATTCATATCCTATGTTACTGACCAGACAAATTATTATATGCAACTTAAATTTCTTCTTAACAGTTTATACTAAATTGTAGGACATGAAAGCACCATCTCTCCCTCCCTCACCTTTGTCTGAGATGGATCCTTCATTAGCCTGGGGTACTAATGATGAATAGAATCCCCATATTGAAATGTTACTAATCTGGTCCTCCAAATCTGCACATCAGAATATTGATCAGAGTAGTTACTGATGGTTTGCTTATACCTGATTCTGTCTACAATTTTTTTTCAAGATTTTACTGAAATATAGTTTAATGTGATCTTATTACACTTAAAAACATTCTGGGAAGAGTCCATCAGCTTCACAAAATTGCCAGGAATCCACAGCAGAGAAAAGTCAAGACTACCTTTATTGGCATGTTTCAGACAGAGATTGCTGCTCTGGCTGGGTCTTGGACAGAAGAGCACAAGGCACAGAGAGTGACTGGGTCTGGGGAACATTGGGAGGGACTCAGCAGTCTCCGGTTGCCCTGAGATGGACATTGTCCTCACAGCATAATCTACACTTCCTCTTCATCTTCCATGTGGATTCTTAGATGGTGATCCAAGGCTTTCCTGCCATGAACAGTTTTGAAGATGCAACCTGGATACCAACAGTTGAATGTCCTTTTTGCAGGCATCCCTCTTTGTTCCCTTGACCCTAGGGAAGAACCAAGGCAGAGGCTTTTTGGGCATTGTCGCTGTCTGTGGAGGGACAAGTTGGTTTTGGAACAGTAATATTGGAAAGAATCTACAGCTTGGGACTCTGAGAATACAGCAAATAAAATTAGGGATTGCTGAACTCAGATCATGAAAATGCACAGAATAGGTTTATACTAAACTTAATATAACTATCATATGTTATGAAATTCTGCAATTAATGTCTAAACATTATGTCCACGTGACCACACACATACACATACACAGAAACTATTGAACATTGACTTGGTACATCAGTTTACAAATGGGGTCTCATATTGTCCTCATAAGAAGTTGACATGGTTTTCTTTTTAAAAATGAAGAAAATGTATTCATAGAGGTTGATTTACTTAGCCAAGTTTGAGCTGGAATTTAAATCCAGATCTTTCTGTCTGCCTTCAATTATGATCTTGCCAAAATGCATAGTGCTTTACTATCCACAGATCTTCTTCTGAATGTATTATTTTGTGTTTCCTGCTGGTAAACTTCCTGTTATCAATCTTATTGTAATCTCTGATATGCCCTTGCCCAGATTTATTTCAAGTCCAGAGTCACTATTCAGTATAACATCCAGGAGGCTGTGATTCTCTCTAATCCACTTGGTAAAATGCTTGCTCCTGGTCACTCGTTACTGTGGAAAGTCTTTGCTTTCCATTTGTATGTCTTATTGTAACTTGAACCTTTTGAGTTCTCTGGTCACTGTCCCAGGTATTCTGCTGGAGGGCTATATTTTATTGATAATACAGTGAAAAGAATTTTGTAAAAGTTTCTTTGGCAGGAAGAAGTCTATAGACAAAAGTAAAAAAAAAACAACAACTCACTAGTTGTGATAACATTTCCTATGCAATATTTTTAAGTATTTTTCCTGGTTTCCATAGCTCTTAATTTCACTGTTTCATATCTAATGCCAGTAGCTACAATGTTATGTTCCATATACACAGATTATGTTCATTGGTTTAAACTGGTGGCATTTGTCTATATTTGTTGTCATAGAAAGTGTTTACAACTTGAGACAGAACTTAAAAGTCAGGTTATGAAACAACACATGGCCTGGTGATGTAAAATTTTGTACCTTGTAATCTGCCCATGCAGGTCTGGATAGGGATGTGTATTTTGAAGTAAGTTTATCAAAATGGCAACAGTACTTAATTTTGTGGTTTGATTCTATTTTACTTTGAACTTTTACCCATGTATTTTTAGGTGTTTGTTTTTAATGTACAATAAACATACATGATTTCCCCCAAACAACAAAGAGACATTATGAACAGAATTTACTGGAACTCATAAACTCAAGCTGGTTCTTTGATAAAAAATAGCATCCCAGATGACGTTTTAGATTCTACAGGCATCACACTGAATAGAATCACACTCAAATCCTATCTTCAAAAAAAGACCTAGTTCCTGGGAATTAAAATTAGAAAGCTCATTAACATAATGGATTTTCCTTTTAATAGGCCAAAGGAGAAAAACTGTATGATTCTCTCAGTATATTGTGTTAAAGTATTTTATTTCAGCTCTCAAAGCTATCCTGACAGTGACTGCAATTCTTTTAGCTCCTGGAGGTGTTTTAAAATAAGAAGGCTCTGGCAAGTCATGTTTTAGGAACTTTTATTAGTTATTTTATCCCTCACCCAATAAGAGTGGGGCAGTGTCCCATTCCAGAACACCCAACTCAGAGTGTCTTTCTTAAGATTTTTGCCTCTCTGCCTCAGAGCAGTGAAATGTGTGAATCTGAACTCAAATAGCATTCCATGGTCTTTGAGAATGGCATTATAGGATAGACCACTACTCAAGTCCTAGACTGGACACAGGGTGGCCTACCTTTGAGAAAGAGCAGAAGAACACTCTGGAAGATTTGCTAACTGAACTGACTTTGGGATCACAGCCCACAGAAGATGGGTTGGAAACTGCAACCTGAAACTAGCAAGATTAATTGCCTGCTAAAATTAAAAGTTCAACATTCTCAATTTTAAAAAGATCAGGTATCATTACATAATATTCAAAATATCCAAGATACAATCCGACAATACTCAACATACAGCCAAGGAGGAAATCTCAACCTGCAAGTGGAAAAAAAAAATCCCAGCAGACTCAATGACAAAGATGGTGGAATTTTCAGACAAAGACTTTAAAGCAACCATTATAATCATGATCCTATAGTAAAGGTGAATGTATTTGAAACAAATGGAAAGGTAGAAAGTGTCAGCAAAGCAATAGAGATTATAAAAAAGAATGAAATTGAAAATTGAAAACTGAAAGATTCAATGGCCAAAATAAAGAATTCACTGGCTGGGCTCAGTGGTATAGTAAGAATATAAAAGAAAGGTGAACTTGAAGATAGATCAACAGAAATTATCCAGTCAGGTAGATCAATAGCTCTATCAGTAGAAATTATCCACAGAGAGGAAAAATTTACAAATACTGGACAGGGTATTAGAGACTTGTGGGACAATACCAAAATGTCCAATATTTATGTAATTAGAGTCTCAGAAAAAGGAGGAGAAAGAATGTGGCTCAGAAAAAAATGTTAAAAAAATAATGGCTGAAAACTTCTCAAATTTGGTGAAATATATAAACTTAGAGGTTTGGGAAGCTCAGTAAATCTCAAACTGGATGAACTTAAAGAAATCCACCCAAGACACAACCTAATCAGATAATTAAAAAATCAAGACAAAAATCTTGATTCATAAAGTGGGACATCCATAAAACCACAAAGGAGTTCAAGAAGTAGATTTCTAGCCCTCCCAGGATCTCTTATATCTTTCCATTCATATGTCTTTCTCTTCCCTTAAAGGTCAACACTAAGGTGACTTTTGTGATAAAACTTTTTTGCTTTTCTTAATACTTGTATATTTACCACCTATGTACACATCCCTAGGTTGGCTTATTTTACATTTTAAATGATGCAATCTTATATGCAATCATTGACTAACTCTGGATTCTTTGGCTCATATTGTGTTTGTGAGATTCATTCATGTTGTGATATCTGTCATTCACTTGTTTTCATTCTGTTAGTCGGTTGTATAAATATACCAAAACTTTTTACCCATTCTGTTAATTATGGATATTCAAGTTACCAGTTTAATGGTATTACAAATGGCTCTGTTAAGAGTCTTGGTGATGTATCTTTCCATGTAAGATGCATATCTTTCTCTAGGTTTATACCTAGGTATAGTGTTTCTGGGTCATTGGTTATAAGTATATTTATATATATCCTGTGTATACTTAGAAAACATTTATACATTTGTACAAGCAGCATAGAGAGATACCATTCCTCTATATTGAAAATAAACACTTGGTATTGACCATCCTTTTAGTTTTAGGCACGTAGGGGAAGCCTTGCAGTGGTATTTTGTTGTGGTCCCATATCTTATTTTCAGATGAGTCTTACCCCCTTAGATGTTTACGGGCCATTGGTCATCTTCTTTGCTGAAGTGTTGTTCCAATCTCATGTGGTTGTTTTATCTTATTGATTTGTAAGAGTTCTTTTTTTTTTTTTTTAAAGATTTTATTTATTTGACAGACAGAGATCACAAGTAGGCAGAGAGGCAGGCAGAGAGAGAGAGGAAGGGAAGCAGGCTCCCCGCTGAGCAGAGAGCCTGACTCAGGGCTCGATCCCAGGACCCTGAGACCATGAGCTGAGTCGAAGGCAGAGGCTTTAACCCACTGAGCCACCCAGGTGCCCCTAAGAGTTCTTTTTTAAATGATTTTATTTATTTATTTGACAGAGAGAGGGGGAGAGAACACAAGTAGGCTGAGTGCAGGCAAAAGGAGAAAGAGGGAGAAGTAGGCTTTCCGCTGAGCAGGGAGCCTGAGGGGCTCAATCCCAGGACCCTGGGATCATGACCTGAGCTGAAGGCAGCCGCTTAGCTGACTGAGCCACCCAGGTGCCCTGAGATTTGTAAGAGTTCTTTGTATTTTCTAGATCAGTCCTAGTTCTGAGAAGCAGAAGGTAAGACAGAGTAGATGTGCAAGAGATTTACTGGGGAAACACTGGTGAGGGAAGGTGGGAGGAACCATCCAGAATGGCACAGATCCCCACTCTGTAATGGGGACCTGAGAAAAGGAAGAAAGAAGCTTGTGAACTGCATTGCAGTTCTAAGAAACAAGACTTAGGGAGTTCTTGAACTAAAATGAAGAATAGTGGGGTGCCTGGTGGCTCAGTAGGTTAAGTGTCCGACTCTTGATTTCAGCTTGAGTCATGGTCTTGGGGTCCTGAGATTGAGCTCTGCATCAAGCTGGGTCCTCAGTGTGGGACCTGCATGAGATTCTCTCCCTCTGCCCCTCCTGCTTAAAGGACAGTGATCCTCTTTTCTCAGCTTTAAGGGGGAAGATGAAAGACCTGTGCCTAAAACATAGAAGATGTTCAGTAAATGTTGTTGATTCTTCCTGATGTTCTTCAGTCAGCAATTTTTCTAAGGACACTGACCCTCCAGTATGAGTTCTTTAAATATCCTAATTCCCCTTTTCTCTTGATGATTTATACTTTTTCTCTCAAGATACCAGAAGGACATCGGGCACTTCTAAGAGGTACAGGAGAAGTCACTTCCTTTTGAGACCAAAATTCTATTCAGGGGACTAATTAAATGATGGCGCTAACATTGTTCTGATACATGAAGGAGGCACAAGCTCTACACTGCTTCTGCAAGTGATCCTGTGAGGGAGAATTATTCTCCCTTGGAAAGGCAGAAGCCATATGGCACTGACAGTCCCTGTGCTATCACTCCCAACTCCCTTATAAAAACCCTGTCCTGTGGAAGGAGAAAGCTTTTTCCTGAGACTGTGCTGGTGAATATCCTTAGCAGAAAGCAGAGCTAATGATCCTGCTCCTTCCTCTAGAGAAGGCAAGTAATAGAAGGTGGTAGTTGCATTGGAAAGGGCTTATGTTGGGGTACCAATCTGAGTTCCAGCTGCCCCTCTGCTATGGGTCACTCATGTGACCTTGAATCTGTGCATCTAGTCTCTCTTAGTCTGAGATCCACCATCTTTAGAATTGATAATTGAAAAAAAAATGATTGTAAATGCCATCAGGTTCTTAAACAGATAAAGGGGAAATGGATGACAGAACAAATTCCCAGCTGCTTGTAAATGAATGACCATCTTTTGGGTTCTCACCTTGTAATAGTCTAAGAAACCTTCAGCTCAGATGAGTTTTGGTAATCAATAGCAACTGCCCAGTCTGTGCTTTATCTCAATGGATAAAACAATTCTAACCTCATCCAGGAGTTTAATCATGTGAACAGTGAAATTTGGGATGATATGCTTGGAGCTGGTCTGATGATCCTCTAAGAACTCTTCCACATCCACTTTTCCATGGTGTTAGGGTGTAAAAACAAAGCACAACACAAAACCTGGAGACTTGTCCTCAGATCCAGTCAATGTAAGTTTTTCATAATCTGTTTTTAAAATTAAATAAAAGAAGAGGTGCCTGGGTGGCTCAGTCAGTTAAGTAGCTGTCTTTTTTTTTTTTAAGTGGCTGTCTTTGACTCAGGTCATGATCCCAGGGTCCTGGCATCGAGCCTGCTTTGGGCTCTCTGCTCCAGGGAGCCTGCTTCTCCCTCTCCCTCTGCCTGTGCTCTGCCTACTTGTGCTCTCTTGGTGTCAAATAAATAAATAAATAAATCTATCTTAAAAAAAAAAAAAGAAAAATGCAACTCAAAACTTCAGTAGAATAATTTTACTAAAATACTCATTACTTTCCACAACATAATTTTGTTTCTCATGGGTAACTCAAGGAGGAGATGATGACTTCTTTTTCTTCTGGCTAGCTTTTAATAAATAATGTACTTAATAGATCACAGAGATGAATCAGCTTAATGTCTCGGCCGGCGCGACAAATTGACCAGGAATGTGAGGATAAGAGGATGGTGAAAAGAAATTAAGAGACAAAGAGATGGGGGCAGGAGGAACACTGAGGATGATGTCCAACAGTGCCGATTTTATTCCACATCTTACAAGCATTTATAAGGCAGACCACAATAGAAGGAGTAATACATCAGTACCTAGTCAGATGACCGCAAGTTTCTATAACAAGTTTACGTTAACTACGAGCAAGCCTCGTGATGCCAGGTAGTCTTGGCTAAAGCCATTAGCAAGACAATCAACCAGGGAGTGGGTTATGGGAGGTGCAGGAACAACAAGGACCAACTAAGAATTCATGACCCTGACCACATTGTTCCCTTCTGTAGGGAGAGCGTGTGGGAAGTCACGTAGGCGAGTGCATGACACATAGCACAGACCCTTCCTCAGTGTTACTCAACTTTCCTGTCCTTAACCCCTTATCAAGGCGTCCAGACTTTAAAGGAGACACAAGTCAGGGCCTGGTTTGATCCACGACTCCAACCATGCCATAGCCTCCAACAGCTTAACATTTTAATTTTGGGGCATATAAATTCATTATTTGGATCAATTCTGTGCTATTCATATCTGTTTGCATTTTCTCTGTGTTCTTTATGAGGATCAGTATTAGGGCGTTTTTTGTATTTATAATATTATAGTTTTGAATATAATTAGTTATGCCTAATATAACTAAGTTAGTTTTGAATTCATCCACTTAGGCCCTTGAGTCCTTAAGTTACATGAAGAGTTTGTCGCCCACAGAGTTGATGATAGTGATTTCAGAGAAGCCATTTATTGGATTTTTATCCTATCCAGGCTCCATAGAACACTCAGCATGCCCTGTTCTCATCTATTGCTCTCTGCAACCACAGGGTGTAGCAGTTCTTTTATTTTTCATTTTTTATAGAAAAGAACATTGAAGCTTTGAGAAGTTGTTCTCAGTTAAATGGCCAACAACTGGCAGAGCAAGGAGTCAAACCCGGATTAGTTTAAGTGAAAGTGTAGTGCCAGGAAGCCCACAGAATTTGTAACAAGATTCCCTGGCTGCAAGCCCCAGCTCTGCCACTTACTAGCTGAGTATGCTTCTGTGAGTTGCTAATGTGTGTCTCACTTTCTTGCTCTGCAAAAGGAGGTTGAAAACAGCGATCTACCTCATGGGGATAACAAGAGGCTTAAACGAGCTGATACACATAAAGCAGTTAAGGTAGTGCTTGGCAAAAACTACATACTACCCAGGTGTTTGCACTTATCACCACTGTCTGTCCTCTTGGCCATAATGTTCTGCTCTGAAAAGGCTCCCGTCAGACATGCCACTTGCAGAAGCTACATTTGCCTTCTTGAACTAAAACTGAGAGAGAGAAAAAGCAGGCAGCTTCTTGATGAACACAGAAATCTTCTCCCCAGCGTTTCTTATATCTGGGTGTCTCTTCCTCTGACACCTAATGATTCTACCTTAATTCTTATTATACAGAGCATCAGATCTTCAGCAGTTTGGAAGATTCAGCTACTTTAAAGAGACCTATATTTCCAGGAAAACCATAGGTTGGTGGTGCGTGGGGTTAGTGTCAGTTTTTTGTTTAAAACTGAGATAGGCACAAGAATTTCCTTACTATCATTCGGAGAATAAAAGGTGAGTAGGAATATTCTGCCAGGTGAATTTATAGCTGGTTATGATGGGGTATCTGCTCTCCCTTCCTTGCCTGGTAGCTTCCTTTAATGAATAGGCAGATACTCATTACTTAATAGGATCTTTCATGGGTGATCACTGAACTTGTACTTTGAGTCCTTCCCATAAATGCAGAGGGACTAGTAGCTTTTAGCTAGAATGATTGCTATAATGTCCTGGACATTATTTTGCCTCTGCCATGGGTTCAGAGTGGGAGGAGATGGGCGGGGAGAGAAATGGGAAGTTGGGGAGGTCTCCATTTGCCGTTAGTCAGCTTTTGAGTTCTGTCAGTTCTGTGAGTTCTGAAGCAAGACTGTGAAAGTTTTGCTTCAGTTTGTTTTACATCAGTTTGCGCTGCCATCAGAAACACTGACAGAAAGCATAACAAACCTCACTGAAAAGTTTAAGAAGAAAGATTTAATTCAAAGGGTGTGGACTCTATGTGCAGAGATTTCAGGAGATCCTAATATACTTGGTTTTCTCGAGTGCCATTGTATCTATGTGGAAACCTCCTGTAAATTGTCAGATGAATTAGAAAATTACTAGCTGAATTAGAAAATCAAGGTCTGCCAAATGTTATTTCTGTAGTAACAAAACTAATTTAAAATTCAGATAATTCAATTATTATTTTCATGTAATAACTTAGGTACCTACTGCCCATTGATGCTAAAGTTAACAAGAGACATGCTCACATTTAGAGATTAACAAAGTGAATTGGTCCAAGAATTTTGGAACAGAAAGTGTTAGGAGAGACAAAGGGAAGTGGGGGCATCCCAAGAAAACCTCGCAACACCTCTTTCCACTTGTAATTCTGTTAAAATTATGTTTCTCTCTTGACTTTATAGGCAGGAGCATACGTGCATTCTCCTCCTTGGACTCTGTGGAAATGCCGCACAATATCACAGAATTTTTCATGCTGGGACTCTCACAGAATGCACAGATACAGAGGGTCCTCTTTGTGTTTTTTTTGATCATCTATGTGGTCACGGTGTGTGGCAACATGCTCATTGTGGTCACCGTTACCTTCAGTCCCACACTGGCTTCCCCCATGTATTTTTTCCTGGCCAACCTATCCTTTATTGACACCTGTTATTCTTCCTCTATGGCCCCTAAACTCATTGCTGACTCGTTGTGTGAGGGGAGAGCCATCTCTTTTGAGGGCTGCCTGGCTCAGCTCTTTGGAGCCCATTTTTTGGGAGGTGTTGAGATCATCCTGCTCACAGTCATGGCCTATGACCGCTATGTGGCCATCTGCAAGCCCCTGTACTACATGACCATCATGACCAGGCATCTCTGTGCCCTGCTGGTGGGAGTGGCTTGGCTGGGAGGCTTCCTGCATTCACTGGTTCAGCTCCTCTTGGTCCTTCAGCTGCCCTTCTGTGGCCCTAACGTGATTGATCACTTTGTCTGTGACTTGTACCCGTTGCTAGAACTCGCCTGTACGGACACTTATGTCATTGGTGTGCTGGTGGTCGCCAACAGTGGTGTGATCTGCCTGTTGAACTTCCTCATGCTGGCTGCCTCCTACATTGTCATCCTGTATTCCTTGAGGTGCCATGGTGCAGAGGGGAGACGCAAAGCCCTGTCTACCTGTGGGGCCCACTTCACTGTTGTTGCCCTGTTCTTTGTGCCTTGTATATTTACTTATATGCGGCCATCATTTACTTTGTCCATAGACAAAAACATAGCAGTATTTTATGGTCTCCTGACACCTATGTTGAATCCAGTCATTTATACCCTGAGAAATGAAGATGTAAAAAATGCCATGAGAAAGCTCTTCACTCAGTAAGAAGGTGAAAGTGTGTAATGAGTGGTAAAGCAGGAAACAGAAATGACTTTATTTCTGTAAGTGGAACAAACCTGAACTTGTTTTTATTATGGAATATCACCTTATTCCATGTTATCTGTTCATCTTCGTAGAGTTCTATGGTTTAGTCTTTTCACTATAATTGCATAATTTTGAGACATATATGGCAGAAATGATTATTTTTTCTGTTTTAGAAATGAAACTTTGTCTCATGTAATTAATTGATTAGTTAAGGTTATCTGGCTTTAAAGTAACTAAGCTAGAACTCAAAATCAGTTATTTTTAATCCATCATCCAGATCTTTCAAAGGCAACCATGTTATATCATTCCAGTCTGTGTGGTAATTGAGCTGTAGAAATGTGAGACAAAATACAACTTAAGGTAAATCATTTCATGCTTAGCCTTGTACAGCAGCCTGTGTCCATCTGGGCAAGGCTTCTATTCCTTCTCATCACCCTGTATGACATCCTTGGCATAGGTGCTGTTTTATAAGACCTTAGCTCGGGAGACAGATGAACCTGAGTTTCTTATTTCCCATGCTTACTTGTGACATGATCTTGAATAAGTGACCAAACTTCCTCTTTAAAAAAAAAGATTTCATTTATTTGAGAGAGAGAGCATGAGAGTGATTTTTTAGAGTGTGTGAGCCAGGGAGGTAGGCAGACGGAGAGGGAGAGACTCTTGTGTAGGCTCCATGCTGGGTGTGAAGCCCTATGCAAGGCTCAATCACACAACCCTGAGATCATGACCTGAGCTGAAACCAGAAGTAAGATGCCTAACTGACTGTGCCACCAAGGCACCCCTAAGTGACCAAACTTCTGTCAGCCTCTGGTGTCTGTCTTTAAATGAAGAGTGAAGATAATATATATTTAAAGTGTTACTGTGAGAATTAAATTAGAAAATCTATGGAAAATTCGGAATCCAGGTTCTGGGACATATACACACAACATGATTTATTTGATAGGTTCCTCAAACTTTTCCTAACCTTCCATACAGAGATTGCCTTCTTTCACTTTTTTATCTCTGCTAGGTGTGAAATATATGCTGTGCGTAGAGTAGAATGGCTTAGTTTTTGGTCAGTGATGCAAAGTAGGATTTCCTTTTTTTTTTTTCCCCCTAACTCCCTCTATTTCAGATTCCAAGGGATGACAGTGTTCTGGAATCTGAAACATAAACCTATGTGTGCTCCATTCTTTTCCCGGTTTTATGAGCTCTGACCCCATCCCTTATCGAGTGAAAGCTGCCGTAATTTATAATAAGCTTCTCTTTTGTTTCCCAAATAATCTGTCATTCATGATGTTGCAACATATCCACTTTTTGCACTAAGAGAAAACTAACTATGAAAACTAAATATGAAAAACAGTTTGACAACAATAAGTATTCAAAATTAGTCTCCAAGAACCAAAAAATTCAGGAGCTCATCAGGAAGTAGTTATTGTTGTACCCCTACTTTTCTATGTCTAACAAAAACAACAGTTTCAAAGTTCCTAGGAAAAATAAACATTGTCTTTCATTTTGTCACATTCTGATAGTCTAGTTAATAAAACTAGGTATAAAGGAGATCTTGAATTCTGAGACCTTGAATCTGAATAGGAGACCTTTCATTTCTGTTATTAGATAATAAAAATATGATTGAGCCAATTTTCCAATCAGCTAATAAATATGAAGTTGTGGTGGGGCTTACTAAAAAATAGCCTATCTTCCCCCTAATGTGCCACAATTTTAACTCAGGAGGCACTCTAGAAAAGCATACTTATTTTAGTTGAAATTTGACAAGCACTTTCTAGTCCAATTAAGATATCAACCAGCATAATAGAGTGATTGTAGTGCTTGCTTGCTTTTGTTGCCTGAATCATCATTAACAACAGCCCAACTAATTTATGAATGCTCCTTATTTTTGAAAAACTTCAACTTGTTAGAATAAACACATAAGTAAATATGACCAGAAGTTTTTCATATGATTTAAAAATTGTTACTAATTTTTTTTTTTTTTTTTTTTTTTTTTACACAAAAGTAGCGGTGTCTCCATTTTGGAGTATATGGTAAAACACCTTTCTCCCCAAATACATATTTATTTTAAAATTCTGAATCTAGGAAAACAAAGGTGGGCACTACACATCACACACACATGTGCATGTGTAAATCCACCTATAAGACATTACCCAGAGATGGTCACCATCAGTGTTTTGGTAGATATCCTCGTTATCTTTTCCTCCTCTCCTCTCCTCCTCCCTCACCTCCTCTCTCTTCTCATCCCTCCACTGCTCCTTCCATTTCTTCTATGAATATGAATAGGCCTGAGCTATCCTAAAAAGGTACCTTTGGGGCTAAATGATTTCTTTGTTCAGCTTACTAGGCAGCTTATATAAACTTTTCTGATCCTTGGTTTCCGTGTCTAAAAATGGGCATTTTTAATCCTTAGTGCATGCTCTTATGAAAGGCATATGTGCTCTAAGAGCACAGCCTCCTCTAAGAGCATCAACCTCTAGGTTGATGACATCTGATAAATGTTGGTGCCCTTTCCTGTCAGTGGGCAACAGAATAAGAAAGGCTGGAAATAGTACAAGCTTCCAAACTTTAAGTGCTGTTGAGAATATGCTTGTGGAGGAAAAACAGACGAGCTGTATTGGATACTTTTATTCCACAACTAATTGTTATGAAGCTACCAGCAAGGTACTTAGAAACATAGTTTTCACCTGTCTTGAATTTTTTTCCCTTAGTGAAGTATTTTTCTTTTTTTTTTTTATAATAGATACAGCAGGCTGAGCACATATTCATATCAAAAATACTTGTTACTTATTTATCAGGGGAAAATACTACCATATAAGCCAAAGGTCATTCCTTATGTACAAATTATAGCTGATGGAGGAGAAAATAATTTCAAAGAAATTTCTTGTTACAGGGCATCAAAACATTCATGGAATTACACATTACTGACTAGTCATAAGCTGGTTCTTTATAGACTTGCACATTTTCAGCCTGGCCTATCTATTAAGGCAAGTCTATCTATAGATTGGTTCAAACAATGAAGGTGAATTTCAGACCAATATCCCTGATGAATATGGATGGCAAGATTCTCAACAAGATCCTAGCCAATATGATCCAACAGTACATTAAAAAGATTATCCACCATGACCAGGTGGGATTTATCCATGGGATGCAAGTGTGGTTCAACACTCACAAATAATTAATGTGATAGAACAATCAATAAAAGAAGAGAGAAGAACCACATGGTCCTCTCAATTGATGCAGAAAAAGCATTTGACAAAATACAGCATCCGTTCCTGATTAAAATGCTTCAAAGTATAGGGATAGAGGGAACATTCCTCAACTTCATAAAATGTATCTATGAAAAACCCACAGTGAATATCATCCTCAATGGGGAAAGGCTGAGAGCCTTCCCTTTGAGATCAGGAACAGGACAAGGATGTCCGCTCTCATCACTGTTGTTCAACATAGTACTAGAAGCCCTAGCAACAGCAATCAGGCAACAAAAAGAAATAAAATGTATTCAAATTGACAATGAAGAAGTCAAACTCTCTCTCTTCACAGATGACATGATACTTTATATGGAAAACCCAAAAGACTCCACCCCCAAACTACTAGAACTCATACAGCAATTCAGTAATGTGACAGGATAGAAAGTCAATGTATAGAGATCAGTTGCTTTCTTATACTCTAACAATAAAAATATAGAAAGGGAAATTAGAGAATCGATTCCATTTACTATAGCACTAAGAACCATAAGATATCTGGGAATAAAGCCCAACAAAGAGGTAAAGGATCTATACTCAAGGAACTGCAGAATAGTCATGAAAGAAATTGAAGAAGACACAAAAAGATGGAAGAGCATTCCCTGCTCATGAATCGGAAGGATAAATATTGTTAAAATGTCTATACTGCCTAGAGCCACCTATATTTTCTTTTTTTTTTTTTTCAGTGAGGGGGATGTTAAAGTCCTCTACTATTATTGTATTATTGTTGATGTGTTTCTCTGATTTTGTTATTAATTGGTTTATATAGTTGGCTGCTCCCACATTAGGGGCATAGATATTTAAAATTGTTAGATCTTTTTTTTTTAAATTTTTTATTTTTTTAAAATTTCTTTTCAGTGTACCAGAATTCATTGTTTATGTACCACACCCAGTGCTCCATGCAATATGTGCCCTCCATAATACCCACCACCAGGCTCACTCAACCTCCCACCCCCCGCCCCTTCGAAACCCTCAGATTGTTTTTCAGAGTCCATAGTCTTTCATGGTTCGTCTCTCCCTCCAATTTCCCCCAACTCCCTCCTCCTCTTCATCTCTCCATGTCCTCCATGTTATTTCCTATGCTCCACAAATAAATTAAACCATATGATAATTGGCTCTCTCTGCTTGACTTATTTCACTCAGCATAATCTCTTCCAGTCCCGTCCATGTTACTACAAAAGTTGGGTATTCATCCTTTCTGATGGAGGCATAATACTCCATCCTATATATGGACCACATCTTCCTTATCTGTTTGTCCGTTGAAGGGCATCTTGGCTCTTTCCACAGTTTGGTGGCCATGGCCATTGCTGTTATGAACATTGGGGTACAGATGGCCCTTCTTTTCATTACCTCTGTATCTTTGGGGTAAATACCCAGTAGTGCAATTGCAGGGTCATAGGGAAGCTCTATTTTTAATTTCTTGAGGAATCTCCACACTGTTCTCCAAAGTGGCTGCACCAACTTGCATTCCCACCAACAGTGGG
>NW_019154106.1:15614208-15641420 GCF_002288905.1 Enhydra lutris kenyoni | reverse complement strand
CACACTGTTCTCCAAAGTGGCTGCACCAACTTGCATTCCCACCAACAGTGGAAAGAGGGTTCCCCTTTCCCCACATCCTCTCCAACACACATTGTTTACTGTCTTGTTCATTTTGGCCATTCTAACTTGTTTAAGGTGGTATCTCAATGTGATTTTGACTTGAATCTCCCTGATGGCTAATGGTGATGAACATTTTTTCATGTGTCTGTTAGCACATTCATATATCTTCATTGGAGAAATGTCTGTTCATATCTTCTGTGCATTTTTTGACATGATTATCTGTTTTGTGTGTGTTGAGTTTGAGTTCTTTATAGATCTGGATATCAGCCTTTTGTCTGTACTGTCATTTGCAAATATCTTCTCCCATTCTGTGGGTTGCCTCTTTGTTTTGTTGACTGTTTTCTTTGGTGTGAGGAACCATCTATACTTTCAATGCCATCCCAATCAAAATTCCACCAGCATTTTTCAAAGAGCTGGAACAAACAATCTTAAAATTTGTATGGAACCAGAAGAAACCCCAAATAAGGAAATGTTGAAAAAGAAAAACAAAACTGGGAGCATCATGTTACCTGATTTCAAGCTTTACTACGAAGCTGTGATCACCAAGACAGCATGGTACTGGCATAAAGACAGACACATAGACCAGTGGAACAAAGTAGAGAGCTGAGATATGGACTCTTAACTCTATGGCCAAATAATCTTCAACAAAGCAGGAAAAAATATCCAGTGCAAAAAAGACACTCTCTTCAATAAATGGTGCTGGGAAAATTGGACAGCTATATGTAGAAGAATGAAACTCGACTATTCTCTTACACCATACACAAAGATAAACTCAAAATGGATAAAAGACTTCAATGTGAGGCAGAAATCTATTACAATCCTAGAGGAGAATACAGGCAGTAACCTCTTTGACATCGGTCACAGCAACTTCTTTCAAGATATGTCTCCAAAGGCAGAGGAAACAGAAGCAAAAATGAACTTTTGGGACTTCATCAAGGTCAAAAACTTCTGCGTAACAAAGCATACAGTCAACAAAACAAAGAGGCAACCCATGGAATGGGAGAAGATGTTTGCAAATGATACTACAAGACAAAGGGCTGATATCTAAGATCTATAAAGAACTCCTCAAACTCAACACACACAAAACCAGATAATCATGTCAAAAAATGCACAGAAGATATGAACAGACATTTCTCCAATGAAGATATATGAATGTGCTAACAGACACATGAAAAAATGTTCATCACCATTAGCCATCAGGGAGATTCTAGTCAAAATCACATTGAGATACCACCTTAAACAAGTTAGAATGGCCAAAATGAACAAGACAGTAAACAATGTGTGTTGGAGAGGATGTGGAGAAAGGGGAACCCTCTTCCACTGTTGGTGGGAATGCAAGTTGGTGCAGCCACTTTGGAGAACAGTGTGGAGATTCCTCAAGAAATTAAAAATAGAGCTTCCCTATGACCCTGCAATTGCACTACTGGGTATTTACCCCAAAGATACAGAGGTAATGAAAAGAAGGGCCGCCAGTACCCCAATGTTCATAGCAACAATGGCCACAGTTGCCAAACTGTGGAAAGAGCCAAGAAACTCTTCAACAGTTGAATGGATAAAGAAGATATGGTCCATATATAGGATGGAGTATTATGCCTCCATCAGAAAGGATGAATACCCAACTTGTGTTTCAACATGGGCAGGACTGGAAGAGATTATGCTGAGTGAAGTAAGTTAAGCAGAGAAAGTCAATTATCATACGGTTTCACTTACTTATGGAACATAAGGAATAACACGGAGAACATTGGGAGAAGGAGTGGAGAAGGGAGCTGGGGGATATTGGAGGGGGCGATGAAGCATGAAAGACTGTGGACTCTGAGAAACAAACTGAAGGTTTTGGAGGGGAGGTGGGGTTGGGGGATGGGTGAACCTGGTGGTGGGTATTAAGGAAGGCACGTATTGCATGGAACACTGGGTGTGGTGCATAAACAATGACTTTTGGAACACCGAATATTAGTAAGATAAAAAACAAGCAAACAAAAAACAATGAAGGTGAAAGGGTTTCAAGAAGAAAATTCCAAAGATTAGAGAGAAATGTAAAAATTTTAACTTGTTGTTTCATTATAGTAAGCCGCTAGAACATGGGTTTGATAAGGCACAAAACTTTGAATGAGACAGGCTTAGATTTGAATTCTGGTTCAGGCAAATTTTTGCATATTGATCTCGGACTATATAATCAGCCACTCCAGCCCACTTTTTCTATTCGTGAAATGCAGAAATCAGTATCCTTGGAGTTATTGGGCTTTGGTAAGAATTGAATAATAAAAAAAAAATGTGACTGCAAAGTATTTTGCACCTAGTAAATTCTCAAAACAACCTGTCACAATTACCGATACTAACGTTATTTTATTGATGTTCACAGGATCCTGTGGGCATGTTCACCATTATGTTCAAAAAAAGAAATGTTTTAAACAGAGGTAGGTTCCTCAGTTTGAGACTTACATTAATGAAAAAAATATGGACAGAAATTACTTCCTCCAGAATATATAAATGAGTGGGTAGCTCAGGACATTGTTCGTAGAATGTGTTCCAAAAACATTAGCTGTCTTCATCAGCATCATGATCATCATCATCCTTATTTTTTTTTTAAAGATTTTATTTATTTATTTGTCAGAGAGAGAGAGAGAGAGCGAGAGTGAGCACAAGCAGATAGAGTGGCAGGCAGAGGCAGAGGGAGAAGCAGGCTCCCTGCTGAGCAAGGAGCCCGATGTGGGACTCAATCCCAGGACTCTGGGATCATGACCCGAGCCGAAGGCAGCCGCTTAACCAACTGAGCCACCCAGGCGTCCCCATCATCCTTATTTTTAAAATCTTATTTAAATTCAATTAATTAACGTATAGTGTATCATCAGTTTCAGGTGTAGAGTTCAGTTATTCATCAGTTGCATATAACACCCAGTGCTCATTATGTCACACATTACATCACATAATTCCCATCACCCAGGGACTCCATCCCCTACCCACCTCCCCAACAGCAGCCCTCAGTTTCTTTCCTATAGTTAAGAGTCTCCAAGGGGGATGCCTTGGTGCCTCAGTCGGTTAAGCATCTGCCTTTGGCTTGGGTCATGATCTTGGGGTCCTGGGATTGAGTCCTGGATCGAATCCTGGATTGAGTTCTGCATTGGGCTCCTTGCTCAGTGGGGAACCTGCTTCTCCATCTGCCTGCCCCTCCCTCTGCTTGTGCTCTGTTTTTTTGCTCTTTCTGACTTATAAATAAATAAAAAAGAGTCTCTTAAGGTTTGTCTCCCTCTCTGATTTCATCTTATTTTATTTTTCCTTCCCTTCCTCTATGATCCTCTGTTTTGTTTCTTAAATTCTACATATGCGTGAAACCATATGGTAATATTCTTTCTTTGATCGTCATCCTTATTTTTACATTATCCTATTTCATCACATCTTTCTTGGAAACTACAGAGATCTTCATAAGATAAGTTTGATATTTAAACCATACTGTTGCATATATTTATAAGATGGCCACTCACAGGAAATTATGTCAAACATCTAAATTTTAGAATTTATATTGAAATGTAAGTGACATACAATGTTACATTAGTTTCAGGTGTTCAAAATAGTGATTCAACAGTTCTGTACATTTTTCAGTGCTCACCAAGATAAGTGTTGTCACCCATCTGTCACCATACAACAGTATTATTATTATTATTATTTTTAAAATATTTATTTATTTATTTATTTGACAGAGATCACAAGTAAGGCAGAGAGGCAGGCAGAGAGGGAAGGGGGAAGCAGGCTCCCTGCTGAGCAGAGAGCCCGATCGATGGGGGGCTCAATCCCAGGACCCTGAGATCATGACCTGAGCCGAAGGCAGAGACTTTAACCCACTGAGCCACCCAGGCACCCCAACAGTACTATATTATTGATTATATTCCTTATGCTGTCCTTTTCATCTATTTGATGTATTTATTTCATAACAAAGTTTGTACCTTTTATTCCTCCTTACCTATTTCACCCTTCCCCCCACACCCACCACTGGCAACCACCACTTTGTCCTTACATAAGAGTCTGTTGGTTTGTTTTGGCAAAATATTTATTTTTAAAAGGCCTTCATAGAGAGTAAGCTCCAACCAGATCTAAAATCCTGAGAACATGAGAAATGTCAGCATCACATGAAATTTAATCCCTGGTTGAAATCACCCTCTGAAGACAACTTTCTGAGCTCTTCCTCAGAAATCCCAAGCTCTGTACAGAGATAGGTCTGTCGGTTTCTGGCACTGCAGTGGCTCTCCCCTTTCCTGCTTTGAGAACAGCAGAAGGGGATCCAACATCAGTGAGAGCTTTTGAAGTAAGTTCTGCTCAGACACGTCACAGTTGCTCCAGCCAGCTCCCGCATTTGTTACTGCAGAGATGTTTAAGGGCATTTGTATCCCAGACTAGGGAGTTGGTGGGGGGCTAGCTTTTAGTGTCCAGAGATCTGCACACAGGTCCCATAGATTCCTTGCTGAGATAGTAACTCACTGCTCTGCTGTCCCTACTCATATCCAGATGCCTTTTATGACTTACTTTAAAGTGAACTGAGGCTGGCACAGATGTGTGGTCCTCCTGTGATCATGGTTAGTGAATGGTGGTCGGTAGTGTTGTTCCTGGGCTCTTCTTGTCAGCAACTGTTGTCCCTGGCTTACTTTCTGTGCTGGTGACATATCTGAAGGCTGTAACCATGTCTGAGCAATTTCACTAATTTTTAGCTGATTCATTTTTTCAATCTAAATCATTTAATTCCCACAACTTAAGAGAGTATGCACTGTTATTTCCATTGTACAGATTAAAAAAATCAGTAGAGAGATGAAGCAAAATGCTTACATCAAAAGGTTAATTGATGCCGGAGACAAGATGAGAAATCAAGCCTCTTCGATCCAAAGCTCTTAATCTCTGACTTCAGAGCATCTGACTGTTTCTGAATCTCTCCTAGAGATTCATTATGTATATGTTATGAATTCTTTTCTGTAATCCAGATCTGTGGTCATTGTTCAGTTTGTGACAAAGACTTGTTCCTACATCACTGGTAATTTCCAGGTGTTCAGACTCTGTCTTTGTCCATGTCTAAAACACATCTTTAACATACAGATATTTTCTGCCTTAACTCTATGGACTTGATCACTTCTATTTCTTCTGCATTAGTCAATTCTGCTCTAATATTTTTGTAGACAATTGTATACTGCAGGAAATGGAGGTGATGTAATTTTTAAAAAATATCTTTCTGTAAAATTGTACTTTTCTTGGGCTTGTGGGAAGTAAAGAGTTTTTATTGCTGCAGTGCAGCAGCATATATAAATCTCTAAAATATAGGAAGATAAGAAAAAGTATATTTGGATGAAAGTACTTCTTGAAGACTCCCTGGTGTTCTATATGTTTTTGCATATATAGTCTCACTCTTTTGAAATAAAACTTCATTCTAGCTGTGGTGTGGTGTGTAAAAAGTGCTCAGGAATATTGCTGCTTCCCTGTTTCATACCCACAATCAGGGAAACATTTAGACTTCTGTGGCCCCTTGCTATTTGTCCTCATGAGTTCTTCTCCTCCATTAAAAATATTAAAAATTACATTTTATGACAGCATTGGTATAAAGATGACTATACTGCAAGTTGGATTTGGATTACATTCATTTTCCCTCTCATTTTAAAAGAAATTATCCACTTCCAGTGCTCCTAGAATTATTGTGGGCTTGAGGCACCATGACTGCTTTCCCTTAATGGGTATGTTTCTCCTGTCCACAATACATATACTTCTGAAGAAAAGTGATCCATGCAGGGTATTTGACTGTCCCACATTTGATCAACTAAAGAGGGGAATAATTCTCTCTAAAATTTCACTAGATATTTTTATGTAAATACTCTAATCCCAAGTTTCATTATCACCAATTTTCATTATTTGCCCCCAGAGTTTCTTCATGACATTTTTCACTTCTGCATTTCTGAGGCTGTAGATTAAAGGGTTCAACATGGGAGTTACTATGGTGTAAAATACAGCCACAGCTTTGTCAGCGGGGAAGGACGTCATGGGTCTCAGATACAGGAATGAAGAAGGTACAAAGAATAAGATGACAACAGTGACATGAGAAGTACAGGAAGACAGGGCTTTGCGATGCCCTTCAGAGCTTTTAGTCCTCAGGGAGCACAGGATGACAATGTAAGAAGCAACCAGCACAGAAAAAATGAGCAGACATAGTGACCCGCTGTTGGCAGCAATCAGAGGCCCCAACGTGTGAGTGTCTGTACAGACTAGTTCCAGGAGAGGCATCAAATCACACATAAAATGGTCAGTGGCATTGGGGCCACAGAATGGCAACTGGAGCGTGAACAATACCTGGATCCCTTCATGCAAAAAGCCTAAAATCACAGCCATTCCCACCAAGAAAGCACAGACAGGTTGGCTCATGATGGTCATATAATGCAAGGGCTTACAGATGGATACACAGCGGTCATAGGTCATGGCAGATAATAGGATGATCTCTGCTCCAGCAAAGAAATGTTCAGCAAAGAGCTGAGTCATGCAGCCCTTGAAGGATATGGTGTTCTTGTCAGAGAGCAAGTCAGAGATCATTATGGGTGCTATGGACGAAGAGTAGAAACCATCTATAATGGACAAGTAGGACAGGAAAATGTACATGGGAGATCCCAGGGCTGGGCTGATAAAGATGGTGATGGAGATGAGGAGGTTACCTGTCATTGTGATCAAGTAGGTGATTAAAAATACAGTAAGGAAGAATTTCCTCAGTCCTCAATTCTGGGTCAGGCCCAGTAGTATGAATTCTGTTACATTGCGTGTCCTTCCCGTGGAGTCAGCTTCAGTTATAAGTACATGGTCCATCTGGAGAGATCACAATAATTCTGAGTAGTATTTTAAATTCGACACTGAAATCTTTCATCTTTCTTTAGTCCTAGCCTCTTGGATTGATGGAGACATACCTTCCACTCACCTTTACTTTGGAAACAGTTTATAAAGATGTAAAATTTTCTCATTTATATAATTTGAATAGTGACAATATGTCACAAACACTAGAATTAAAGCAACATGTTATTATGACTTGACTTATGATTGACTTCCAAACCCTGGCTCTAAAACCTTTCAGATGGCTTTCTGTCACTATTTTTTGAACAAATTTCATCAGTGACAGTGATTTTGTTGTATATTTGCCCATTATCATGAATCTGTTTAATATGGGAATATAATATTTAAAATTCAGCTCTATATCAGATAGGAAAGTGTCATCCTTACTGTTTCTGTACCAGCAGTGTTCTTTGAGCTAGGAATCCTTTCTGTCAAATGAATGTACAAACACACAGAGCTGCAGATGGAGTGTTTCCTCTTAGGAGGCCAAGGAACTCTCTTTGTAACAGCTGTTTGAGCCACATTCACTCAACTGCCCTGGATGTTTTGTCTGGCTCAACATGACTATTACATACTCCCTCTTCCAACATCTTTGGATACAGATTTGGAAGTGGCACAAAGTTCCCTGAAAACTCTTCAGTATTTCGCAAATGAATTTTCTGTGTGATTGGTCTTTCATCACATAAAGACTAATGTTCTGGAATAGATTTATAATCATAGTCAAATTTTACAAATGGAATTAAATGGGTCATAAAGAGTCCTTGAATTTCCTCTCATTGAGAAAGAAATGTTATCTAAGATCATAAAAATTTTCTTTGACTTTATGTTTAATCAGTTAAGAGGAACATGAAGTTTTCAGTCCTAATTGGTGGAAAAATTGAATATATACAAGAATATATTCTTTTTTTGAATGATCTTTAGGACTTTTTATTCCTTCTCCTCCTCTTTTTCTCCTTTCTCCCATCCCTGCCAAAAACATAACTACATATTTTTTCTCAAACTTTCTGGACACAGAAGTCAGTATCATGACCTTCCAGCTTCAATAAAGGTGAAGAAAGATGTCTTTTCTTTTCCAGAAAGCTCTGTCTCTTTAGTTATTTATTCTCTATTCATGGCTGCTATAGGTGGCAACTATGTGATTCATCATCCTTAATAGATTTAATCCACAAATTCTAACTTCAGTGTGGTGCATGGGAATCATGAAAAAGGGAAACCATCTCAAATGATCCCATATAGAAGCCTACCGAAGCAGTCTACTTCTACATGCATGTTAACCACAATGTTATAAAAGTGACCTTACTAGTTCTCAACAGCATCGTGTGTGGCAGCATTACAGATCACGTTTTCTATGGATATTTTATATGATCCTGTTCGAATTCATTTGTAGAGGAAAAGATTACCTTCATTTCACAGCATCTAGCTGTCAAAACTATTTGGCCAAGACAATTTGAGTATAAGAAGTTAAATCTGCTTAAAATTTGTGGACAAAAATTTAGTTATTACTGACCTGGATCTAGTTGATTGTGGGTTCCACTGTTTCTCGACTGTACCCAGTGATTGTTTCTTCCCCTGAAGGCATAGCCCCACAGCTGCACACACAGTATGAAGTAACAACTGGGAAACTGGAATTCCCTCCCTAGACAACTCTCCCAGTCTTCTTGGTCATTTTAGTTTATTTTGGTTCCCATGACTAGGCTGAACTTACTCAGAAAATGAACTATTTTATTAGGAAACTTCAGTAGCTTTCTGATTTAATTCTACTCACTTTCTTGGCCTCCTGTGAAAGTGTAAACACATCTTCAAAATACAGATACTTTTCAGATTTCAGAACTATCCTCAGTCTCAATTAAAAACAATGGGAACAAGGAAAAATTCTTCAGAAAAAGCTGGTATAGGGGACTATAAAATGAAAAGTGCATCAGATCCACTTGATTATACATTGTTTTTCAATCCTTTCTGCCAAATTTATGTTTCCTAACAAGTGCATGGGAAGTATTGAGGAAATTCTTGTTATGCCTGATTTAAGCCCTCCTTTTAACCCATTAAGCTTGGGAGCAATGTCTCCCATATAAATCTTAAGCTTGTTGGTACACTCTTTGCTACTGTCCTTTACTTAAATATCCTGTAATTCCTTCTTCATTGATTCTAGAAAAATATTTAAATAGACTTTGGCAATGCATTGATCTCTCAAGTCCTCAGAGGATTAGTAATTGGTCCTGTCGGAATCTTTGCTAGAAGCCTCAGCCTCTGCGTTTCACTTACTCCCCCTTGGCACCCACAAACATCATTAGAGGCCAGTTGAGCTTTGGTGAAACATGTGTCTGTGGCTAATTTAGGATGAAATTTTGGTAAGAAAATTAAGAAAGCTCCCTGATAGGGCTTTGTTGCTCCTTTTGACATTGTTGAGCCTGGCACAGGATAAGGGGTGGTTTTGGCATAGGTCAGAGTTCAGAGAATGGATTTCTCTCTGAAAATGTGTCTATTATTACTACTATGGTTGTCCTGAGAATGGAAATGCCAGGTTTCAAGGTCATGTGCCATTTTACTCTGGGAGACTGACATTGTAATTAGTGGCTGCCAAAGGAGACTCAGATGGCAGAAATAGATCCATCAACTTCCTTTGGCATGTATATTTAGATGAAAAATCCTCATGATGTGTTCATGGGAGTATAGTTTTTCTCTCTATCACACACAGAAGGGATTGGGGAGATTTACAGTAAAGAAACCTGCTTCCACATAGTAGGTGTGAGAAAATCCCACTGAGCCAAGCATTATAAAAAAGACATTTAGAATGATAGAAACATTATAGAAAGGAGGCTCCACTACAAACTTATTTTCCCTAGCTTCTGATATATTGAAGAGCTGGCTGAAATCCTGCACAAGATCACCTTGAGAAAATCGACATTTACCTTAAAACCAAACTGAACACTCCAGAAATCTAGAACCAGAAAGGGAAGCAGTGCCTTCAGCTCTCTTCCTGTAGAGTTAACAGTTTTGTTCACTCAAAGTTTGTCCCTCCCCACACCCATTTTTAAAAAGGATTTTGTTTATTTATTTATTTAGAGAGCATGAGCAGTGGGAAAGGCAGAGAGAGAAGGAGAGAGAAAGTCTGAAGCAGACTTGGTGGTGAGTGTGAAGCCTGACGTGGGGCTGGTTCTCACGACCCTGAGATCAAGACCCGTGCTGAAATCAAGAGTCTGATGCTTAAATGACTGAGGCACCCAGGTGTCCCATCTCTTTCTTTTTTCAATTGTGGTAACATACAATTAATATAAAATTTGTCATTTAACTATTTTCAACAGTACAGTTCAGTGACATTAAGTAAGTATGTTTACATAGTTGTACAAACATCAACACCAACCATCTCTAAAACTTTTCATCTTTCCACTCTAAAAAATCCATATCTCTTAAACAATCACTGTTCATTTCTTCCTTCCCCAGATTCTGGAAAACACTGTTTTCTTTCTGGTTCTCTGAGTTGGACTATTCTAAATATTTCCTATAAGAAGCAGTGTTTCTTCTTCTGTAACAGGCTCATTTTACTTAGAGTAATGCTCTTAAGTTTCATACATGTCACAAATGCAGGATTTCCTTCTGTTTTAAAACTGAAAAGTATTCCATGTCTATATATACTACATTTCTTGTTTGAAAGATACACATCTCTTGATGTATCTTGAAAGATGCACAATCTTGATGAGATTGTTTCCCCACTGTAGCTATTGTGAATAATGCTGAAATGAGTATCGGAGTGCATAGAATTCCTTGTGATCCCGATTTCAGTATTTTTGGATAAATACCTAGATGTGGGATTGTTGAATCATATGGTATTTTATTTTCAATTATTTGAGGAACCTCCATCCTGTTTTCCATAGTGTCTGTACAAATTTACATTTGTACATCAGTGAACAAGGAAGGGTTCCCTTTCTCCATCTTTACTAATACTTGTTATGTCTTGGGGGCCTCTGGGTGGCTCAGTGGATTAAAGCTTCTGCCTTCGGCTCAGGTCATGATCCCAGGATTCTGGGATCGAGCCCCACATCGGGCTTTCTGCTCTGCAGGGAGCCTGCTTCCTCCTCTCTTTCTGCCTGCCTCTCTGCCTACTTGTGATCTCTGTCTGCCAAATAAATACATAAAAAATCTTTAACAAAATACTTGTTAATGTCTTGTCTTTTTGATACTGGCCATTTTAACAGATGTGAAATGATATATCATTGTGTTCATTTCTATTTCCTTGATGATTAATAATGTTGAACATCTTTTCATTTACTTTTTGGCTATTTGTATATTTTCTTTGTAGGAATTTCTATTTGAGTCTTTCACCTATTTTTAAATTGGGCTATCTTTGCTATTGAGTTGTATGAGTTCTTTGTTTATTTTGGATACTAACCCCGTATTAAACACATGGTCTGAAAATATTCTTTTCCCATTCTATGGGTTGTCTTTTCATTCTGTTAAATGTTCCTTTGTTGTACAGAAGATTTTTAGTCTGATGTAGTTCCATTTGTCTATTTTTGCTTTCATTGTCTGTTCTTTTGGTGTCATATCCAAGAAATCATAGCCCATTCCAATGTGATGAAAATTTTCTAGTATGTTTTCTTTCAAGAGTTTTACAGTTTCTGGCCTTCCATTTTGAGTCCACTTTGAGTTGTTTTTTTTTTTGTGAGGATATTAGATGAAGGTTCTGTTTCATTCTTTTGCATGGGTACATACAGTTTTCCCAGCACCATTCACACCATTTATTTATTTATTTATTTATTTATTCTTTTTTTTTTTAATTAAATTTTATTTTTTATAAACATATAATATATTTTTATCCCCAGGGGTACAGGTCTGTGAATCACCAGGTTTACACACTTCACAGCACTCACCATAGCACATACCCTCCCCAATGTCCATAACCCCACCCCCCCTCCCAAACCCCCTCCCCCCATCAACCCTCAGTTTGTTTTGTGAGATTAAGTGTCACTTATGGTTTGTCTCCCTCCCAATCCCATCTTGTTTCATTTACTCTTCTCCTACTCCCTTAACCCCCCATGTTGCATCTCCTCTCCCTCATATCAGGGAGATCATATGATAGTTGTCTTTCTCCGATTGACTTATTTCGCTAAGCATGATACCCTCTAGTTCCATCCACGTCGTCGCAAATGGCAAGATTTCATTTCTTTTGATGGCTGCATAGTATTCCATTGTGTATATATACCACATCTTCTTTATCCATTCGTCTGTTGATGGACATCTAGGTTCTTTCCATAGTTTGGCTATTGTAGACATTGCTGCTATAAACATTCGGGTGCACGTGCCCCTTCGGATCACTACGTTTGTATCTTTACGGTAAATACCCAGCAGTGCAATTGCTGGGTCATAGGATAGTTCTATTTTCAGCATTTTGAGGAACCTCCATGCTGTTTTCCAGAGAGGTTGCACCAGCTTGCATTCCCACCAACAGTGTAGGAGGGTTCCCCTTTCTCCGCATCCTCGCCAGCATCTGTCATTTCCTGACTTGTTAATTTTAGCCATTCTGACTGGTGTGAGGTGATATCTCATTGTGGTTTTGATTTGTATTTCCCTGATGCCGAGTGATGTGGAGCACTTTTTCATGTGTCTGTTGGCCATCTGAATGTCTTCTTTGCAGAAATGTCTGTTCATGTCCTCTGCCCATTTCTTGATTGGATTATTTGTTCTTTGGGTGTTGAGTTTAGTAAGTTCTTTATAGATTTTGGACACTAGCCCTTTATCCGATATGTCATTTGCAAATATCTTCTCCCACTCTGTCAGTTGTCTTTTGGTTTTGTTAACTGTTTCCTTTGCTGTGCAAAAGCTTTTGATCTTGATAAAATCCCAATAGTTCATTGTTGCCCTTGCTTCCCTTGCCTTTGGCGATGTTCCTAGGAAGAGGTTGCTGCCTGTGTTCTCCTCAAGGATTTTGATGGATTCCTTTCTCACATTGAGATCCTTCATCCATTTTGAGTCTATTTTCGTGTGTGGTGTAAGGAAATGATCCAATTTCATTTTTCTGCATGTGGCTGTCCAATTTTCCCAGCACCATTTGTTGAAGAGGCTGTCTTTTTTCCATTGGATATTCTTTCCTGCTTTGTTGAAGATTAGTTGACCATAGAGTTGAGGGTCTATTTCTGGGCTCTCTATTCTGTTCCATTGATCTATGTGTCTGTTTTTGTGCCAGTACCATGCTGTCTTGATGATGACAGCTTTGTAATAGAGCTTGAAGTCTGGAATTGTGATGCCACCAACTTTGGCTTTCTTTTTCAATATTGCTTTGGCTATTCGAGGTCTTTTCTGGTTCCATATAAATTTTAGGATTATTTGTTCCATTTCTTTGAAAAAAATGGGTGGTACTTTGACAGGAATTGCATTAAATGTGTAGACTGCTTTAGGTAGCATAGACATTTTCACAATATTTATTCTTCCAATCCAGGAGCATGGAACATTTTTCCATTTCTTTGTGTCTTCCTCAATTTCTCTCATGAATACTTTATAGTTTTCTGTGTATAGATTCTTAGTCTCTTTGGTTAGGTTTATTCCTAGGTATCTTATAGTTTTGGGTGCAATTGTAAATGGGATTGACTCCTTAATTTCTCTTTCTTCTGTCTTGTTGTTGGTGTAGAGAAATGCAACTGATTTCTGTGCATTGATTTTATATCCTGACACTTTACTGAATTCCTGTACTAGTTCTAGCAGTTTTGGAGTGGAGTCTTTTGGGTTTTCCACATATAGTATCATATCATCTGCGAAGAGTGATAGTTTGACTTCTTCTTTGCCGATTTGGATGCCTTTAATTTCCTTTTGTTGTCTGATTGCTGAGGCTAGGACTTCTAGTACTATGTTGAATAGCAGTGGTGATAACGGACATCCCTGCCGTGTTCCTGACCTTAGCGGAAAAGCTTTCAGTTTTTCTCCATTGAGAATGATATTTGCGTTGGGTTTTTCATAGATGGCTTTGATAATATTGAGGTATGTGCCCTCTATCCCTACACTTTGAAGAGTTTTGATCAGGAAGGGATGCTGTACTTTGTCAAATGCTTTTTCAGCATCTATGGAGAGTATCATATGGTTCTTGTTCTTTCTTTTATTAATGTGTTGTATCACATTGATTGATTTGCGGATGTTGAACCAATCTTGCAGCCCTGGAATACATCCCACTTGGTCGTGGTGAATGATCCTTTTAATGTACTGTTGAATCCTATTGGCTAGCATTTTGGCGAGAATTTTTGCATCTGTGTTCATCAAGGATATTGGTCTGTAGTTCTCTTTTTGATGGGATCCTTGTCTGGTTTTGGGATCAAGGTGATGCTGGCCTCATAAAATGAGTTTGGAAGTTTTCCTTCCATTTCTATTTTTTGGAACAGTTTCAGGAGAATAGGAATTAGTTCTTCTTTAAATGTTTGGTAGAATTCCCCCGGGAAGCCATCTGGCCCTGGGCTTTTGTTTGTTTGGAGATTTTTGATGACTGTTTCAATCTCCTTACTGGTTATGGGTCTGTTCAGGTTTTCTATTTCTTCCTGGTTCAGTTGTGGTAGTTTATATGTCTCTAGGAATGCATCCATTTCTTCCAGATTGTCAAATTTGTTGGCGTAGAGTTGCTCATAGTATGTTCTTATAATTGTCTGTATTTCTTTGGTGTTCGTTGTGATCTGTCCTCTTTCATTCATGATTTTATTTATTTGGGTCCTTTCTCTTTTCTTTTTGATAAGTCTGGCCAGGGGTTTATCGATCTTGTTAATTCTTTCAAAGAACCAGCTCCTAGTTTCGTTGATTTGTTCTATTGTTTTTTTGGTTTCTATGTCATTGATTTCTGCTCTGATCTTTATGATTTCTCTTCTCCTGCTGGGTTTAGGGTTTCTTTCTTGTTCTTTCTCCAGCTCTTTTAGGTGTAGGGTTAGGTTGTGTACCTGAGACCTTTCTTGTTTCTTGAGAAAGGCTTGTACCACTATATATTTTCCTCTCAGGACTGTCTTTGTTGTGTCCCACAGATTTTGAACCGTTGTGTTTTCATTATCATTTGTTTCCATGAATTTTTTAAATTCTTCTTTAATTTCCTGGTTGACCCATTCATTCTTTAGAAGGATGCTGTTTAGTCTCCATGTATTTGGGTTCTTTCCAAATTTCCTCTTGTGATTGAGTTCTAGCTTCAGAGCACTGTGGTCTGAAAATATGCAGGGAATGATTACAATCTTTTGATAATGGTTGAGACCTGATTTAGGACCAAGAATGTGATCTATTCTGGAGAATGTTCCATGTGCACTAGAGAAGAATGTGTATTCTGTTGCTTTGGGATGAAATGTTCTGAATATATCTGTGATGTCCATCTGGTCCAGTGTGTCATTTAAGGCCTTGATTTCCTTGTTGATCTTTTGCTTGGATGATCTGTCCATTTCAGTGAGGGGAGTGTTAAAGTCCCCTACGATTATTGTATTATTGTCGATGTGTTTCTTTGATTTTGTTATTAATTGGTTTATATAGTTGGCTGCTCCCATGTTAGGGGCATAGATATTTAAAATCGTTAGATCTTCTTGTTGGACAGTTCCTTTGAGTATGATATAGTGTCCTTCCTTATCTCTTATTATAGTCTTTGGCTTAAAATCTAATTGATCTGATATAAGGATTGCCACTCCTGCTTTCTTCTGATGTCCATTAGCATGGTAAATTGTTTTCCACCCCCTCACTTTAAATCTGGAGGTGTCTTCAGGTTTAAGATGAGTTTCTTGTAGGCAACATATAGATGGGTTTTGTTTTTTTATCCATTCTGATACCCTGTGTCTTTTGATTGGGGCATTTAGCCCATTCACATTCAGGGTAAGTATTGAGAGATATGAATTTAGTGCCATTGTATTGCCTATAAGCTGACTGTTATTGTATATTGTCTCTGTTTCTTTCTGATCTACTACTTTTAGGGTCTCTCTTTGCTTAGAGGACCCCTTTCAATATTTCCTGTAGAGCTGGTTTGGTGTTTGCAAATTCTTTCAGTTTTTGTTTGTCCTGGAAGCTTTTAATCTCTCCTTCTATTTTCAATGATAGCCTAGCTGGATATAGTATTCTTGGCTGCATGTTTTTCTCGTTTAGTACTCTGAATATATCATGCCAGCTCTTTCTGGCCTGCCAGGTCTCTGTGGATAAGTCTGCTGCCAATCTAATATTTTTACCATTGTATGTTACAGACTTCTTTTCCCGGGCTGATTTCAGGATCTTCTCTTTGTCACTAAGACTTGTAAATTTTACTATTAGGTGACGGGGTGTGGACCTATTCTTATTGATTTTGAGGGGGGTTCTCTGAATCTCCTGGATTTTGATGCTTGTTCCCTTTGCCATATTGGGGAAATTCTCTCCAATAATTCTCTCCAATATACCTTCTGCTCCCCTCTCTGTTTCCTCTTCTTCTGGAATCCCAATTATTCTAATGTTGTTTCGTCTTATGGTGTCACTTATCTCTCGAATTCTCCCCTCATGGTCCAGTAGCTGTTTGTCCCTCTTTTGCTCAGCTTCTTTATTCTCCGTCATTTGGTCTTCTATATCGCTAATTCTTTCTTCTGCCTCATTTATCCTAGCAGTGAGAGCCTCCATTTTTGATTGCACCTCATTAATAGCTTTTTTGATTTCAACTTGGTTAGATTTTAGTTCTTTTATTTCTCCAGAAAGGGCTTTTATCTCTCCGGAGAGGGTTTCTCTAATATCTTCCATGCCTTTTTCAAGCCCGGCTAGAACCTTGAGAATCGTCATTCTGAACTCTGGATCTGACATATTACCAATGTCTGTATTGATTAGGTCCCTAGCCTTTGGTATTGCTTCTTGTTCTTTTTTTTTGTGGTGAATTTTTCCGCCTTGTCATTTTGTCCAGAGAAGAGTATATGAAGGAACAAGTAAAATACTAAAAGGGTGGCAACAACCCCAGGAAAACATGCTTTAGCCAAATCAGAAGAGATCCCAAATCGTGAGGGTGGAGAAAGGGGATAAAAAGAGGTTCAGAAAGAAAAAAAAAAAAGAAAAGAAAAAAGAAACAATTAAAAAAAGAAAACCAATAAAAAAATATAAAAAGGAAAAAAAATATATATATTAGATAAACTAGTTAAAAAACGTTAGAAGAGAAAAGGGTAAAAGTTAAAAAAAATTTAGCAGCAGAAGAAAAAAATTGAAAAAGAAAAAAAATTAAAAATTAAATTAACTGCAAGGCTAAAGAATCATGGGGAGAAAGCCATGAGTTCCGTGCTTTGCTTTCTCCACCTCTGAATTCCGCTGCTCTCCTTGGTATTGAAACTGCACTCCTTGGTAGGTGAACTTGGTCCAGGCTGGGCTTCTTGTTGATCTTCTGGGGGAGGGGCCTGTTGTAGTGATTCTCAAGTGTCTTTGCCCCAGGCGGAGTTGCACCGCCCTTGCCAGGGGCCGGGCGGAGTAATCCGCTCGGGTTCGCTTTCGGGAGCTTTTGTTCCCTGAGCGCTTTCCGTAGAGTTCCGGAGGGCGGGAATGAAGATGGCGGCCTCCCGGTCTCCGGCCCAGAGGAGCCGAGAGCCCGAGGCCCCACTCCTCAGTGCACCCTCAGAGAACAGCGCCCAATTACTCCCGTCACCCTGGCCTCCGGCCGCGCTCCGAGCTGACCGAACCTGCGACCGGTTCAAGGTAACCCCGAGCTTAGAGCTCACTCCTCAGCTCTGTCTCTGTAGCCGGCTTCCCCGTTCTACTACTGTAAGCTCTGCGACACTCAGACGCCCCCGATCCTTCTGTGACCCTGCGGGACCTGAGGCCGCGCTGACCCCGTGTGGGCTTCACCCCGGTTAAGCCCCTGGAGCGATGTCCCTCAGCGGAACAGACTTTTAAAAGTCCCGATTTTGTGCTCCGCTGCTCCGCCGCTGGCCGGGAGCCGGCCCCTCCCCCCGCGGTCTATCTTCCCGTCGCTTTGGATTCACTTCTCCGCCAGTCCTACCTTTCAGAAAGTGGTTGATTTTCTGTTTCTAGAGTTGCTGTTCTTCTCTTTGATCTCCCATTGGATCACCATTTATTATTTTTGTGTATTTTTCACACCCTTGTCAAAGATCATTTGACTACTTGTATATTCATGGGATTGATTGTGGATTCTCAATTCTGTTGTATTGGTCTCTATGTCTGTCATTATGCCAGTATCATACTATTTTAATTATAATAACTTTGTAGTATAGCTTGAAATCAGGAGCATGATGCACCCAGTTTTATTCTTTCTTCTTGCTCTATTTGGGATCAATTGTGATTCCATATGAATTTTAGGATTTTTTTTTTCTATTTCTGTGAAACATTCTATCAGGATTATGATGGGGATTACAGTGACTCTATATCACGTTGGGTAGTATGGACTTTTAATGACACTGAGTCTTAAAATCCACGAACACAGGATGTATTTCCATTTATTTGATTTTTTTTGTTTTTAATTTCTTTCATAAAAGTTTTATAGATTTCAGTTTACAAATCTTTAATAATGTTTTTAGTTCATTTCTAAGTATTTTATTCTTTTGATTCTATTGTAAGTGGAATTGCTTTCTTAGTTTCCTTTTTGGATAATTCATTCTGAGTTTAGAGAAACACAACTGATTTTAGTATGTTGATTTCATATCCTGTAATTTTACTGAGTTTGTTGATTAGTTCTAATAGTCTTTGAGTATGCCTGTGTGTATGTCTGTGTGTATAGAATGTTTAGGGTTTCCTACAAATAAGGTCAATTCATCTGAGTAGAAAGACGTTTACTTCTTCCTTGGCAATTTGGATGCCTTATTTCTTTTTCTTGCTCAGTTGCTCTGGCTAGGACTTTCAATACCATGTTGAATAAAAATCATGAGAGGGGATCTTTTTTTGATCCCTGTGTTAGCGGAAAATCTTTTTGTTATTCACTTGTTGAAGAAAGAAGTTGTTTGTTTGTTGAGTATGATATTTCCTGTGGGGTTGTCTTATCTGGTCTTTATTATGTTGAGACAATTTCTTTTTATTCTTGGTTTGTTGAGAGTTCTATAATGAAAGGGGATTAGTTTTGTCAGGTGCTTTTTTCCATATGTAGTAGCATGATCATATGATTTTTATCCTTCATTCTGTTAATGTGGTGTATGCTGTTGATTGTCTTGCATGTTGAATCATCTTGCATTCCAGGGTTAAATTCCACTTGGTTAGAGCATATGATCCCTTTAATATGCTGTTGAATTCAGTTTGCTGGAACTTTCTTTAATATTTTTGCATTTATATAAATCAGGGGTATTGGCCTGCAGGTTTCTTTTATGTTGGTATCTTTGGCTTTGGTAAGACAGTAATTCTGGCCTTATAAGATAAATTTAGAACTGTTTTTTCCTTTTCAAATTTTTAGAAGTGTTTGAGAAAGATTGGCATTTACTGTTCTTTAAATGTTGTTTGTAGATTTCACTAGTGAAGTTATCTCTTCCGGGCTTTTCTTTCTTGGGAGGTTTCTGATTATGGATTTAATTCCCTTGCTCATTTTGGTCTGTTCAGATTATCTATTTCTTCATGCTTCAGATTTGGTAGATTGTATGTTGCTAGGAATTTATGTATTTAATCCAGGTTATCCAATTTATAAGTGTTTAATTATTTGTAGTAATCTCTTATAATCCTTTTATTTCTGTGACATTAATTTTAATGTTTTCCCTTTCATTTCTGATTGTATTCATATGAAAGAGAGAGAGAGAGGACAGGAATGTTGCCAGGAAGGAGCAAATGAAGAGGGAGAGAGGGAGAGACTCTTTAGCAGGATCCATGCCCAGTGTGGAGCCAGATGTGGAGTTTAATCTCATTACCCTGAGATCATTACCTGAGCTGAACCTGAGTTAGATGCTTATTAAATGAGCAACCCAGTTGCCTCTATTTGAATTTTTTTCTCAGTGTAGCCAGTTTATCAATCTTGCTTTACTTAAAAAAGAAAACTCAGTTTCATGGATTTTTACTATTGTTTTTCTAGTCTCCATTTATTCCTGATATAATCTTAATTATTCTTTCCTTTGCTAACTTGGGCTTAGTTGTTCTTTTTCTCATTTCTCGAGGGATAATGTTAGGTTATTTATTTGAGATCTTCTTTTTTTTTTAGATTTTATTTATTTATTTGACAGAAAGAGAGAGATCACAAGTAGGCAGAGAGGCAGGCAGAGAGAGAGGAGGAAGCAGGCTGAGCAGAGAGCCTGATGTGGGGCTTGATCCCAGGACCCTGGGACCATGACCCGAGCCGAAGGCAGAGGCTTAACCCACTGAGCCACCCAGGCACCCCTGAGATCTTCTTTTTAAATGAGGTGTTCATTGTTATAAATTTCCCTCTTAGTGTTACTTTTGTGGCATGCCACAGGTTTTGGTGTATAGTTTTACATTTTTGTTGTTTTTGAAATATTTCTAAGTCCTCCTTTGATTGCTTCTCTGACCCATAGGTTGTACAATCATGTGTTGTTTAATTTCCATGTATTTGTGAATTTTCCACTTTTCCTTCTGCTATTGATTTCTAGTTTCACTTCATTGTGGTCAGAAAAGACACTTTGTATGATTTTATCTTCTTAAGTTTTTCAAGACTTTTTTGTGACCTAACATATTATCTATCCTGCCAAATGTTCCACATGCACTTGGGAAAAATGTATATTCAACTGTTATTGGATGAAATGTTTTATATATATCTTGCCAATCCTTTCTGGCTTGCCAGGTCTCTGTGGACAGGTCTGATGTTATTCTGATATTCCTTCCTCTGTATTAAGGAATCTCTTTCCCCTAACTAGATGGTTTCCTTGTCTCTGAGATTTTCAAGTTTTATTATTACATGCCAGGGAGTGGTTCTGTTCTCCTTGATCTTAGGAGGGGTCCTCTCTGCCTCTAGGACATGAATACCTTTTTCATTACCCAGACTGGGGAGCTTCTCAGCTATGATTTGCTCAAATATATCTTCTAGTCCTCTCTCTCTCTCTTTCTCTTTCTAACCCCTCAGGGTTGCCAGTAACTCTGACATTGAAATGTTTCATGGTGTCATTTATTTCTCAAATTCTGTTTTCATGGATTTTAAGATTTTTGTTCAAGGCCTCCTCCTGTTCCTTCCTTTTTATCATTTTGTCTTCTAGATCACTAATTCATTCCTATGCTTCATTTACCCTAGCTGTTAGAGAATCTAACTTACATTGCATCTCATTTATAGCATTTTAAAGCTTGGCCTGATTAGCTCTCATTTCTGCCCTTAGAGAATCTATATTGCCATTAATGGTTTTCTCCAGTCTACCTATTGTTTCCATAGCTGTTACTCTGAAGTCTATTTCTGACATCTTTCTTATTTCCATATCTATTAGGTCTGTGGGAGAGGCCATTGTCTCTGGGTCTTTTCTTTGTTGGGAGTACTCCTCCTAGTCATTCTGTTGAGTTGTGGTTGAGGGCATGTATAGCCAAAAATATAAACCACAGTCCAAGCAAGGTGAACCCTTGGAAAGTTTGGAGCAATCAGAAGTCACCACCAAAAGAACCCCAGCCAAAACAAAACCCAAGAATAAGATTTATAAAGTACAAAATGAAAACAAGCAAAAAGGCCCCCGCAAACCTTCCCCCACCAAAAGAGAGTGAATGAAGTTGTATCTAAGGAATATACAGACCATGAGGCAACACCAGGAGCTTAATATACCATTTTATCCTGGTGTTGGCATTTTACAGTTTTATGGGGGCCCTGGGGTTGTTGTCCTCTTATTCTTCCAGCTTGTCTTCTTGGGGAGGGGGCTGCTATGTTGTTTTTCAGTCAATCCTGCTTGGGCGGAGTTGCCCTGCCCTCTAATAAGGGGCTGGGCTCCATGGAAACTGGTTTTTTGAGCTTTTGTTCTCTGGTGGCTTTTTTGTGCCTTTTTGGAGGGTCAGAGCAAAGGAAAATGTCCACACCCAGACCTCTGCCCCAGAGGAGAGAAGCCACAGCTGCTCCTCTCTGAATCCTCCAGAACACAGTCTCTCCCTATGTAAGTGCTGCTGAAAATTGCAGCCTTCCATAGGTGGTGCAGGCTCCCAGTGATCTTCTCAGTGGTGGACCCTGGCCCCTGCTTATTTTGCCTCTCATGCCACCAAAACCATGACTGATCATGTTAGGGTGGGCCTGAGCCATGGTGGCAGCAATGACTGGCCCTAGGTCCGAGGGCACAGGTCCAAGCCAGGTCCTCCTGGGCAGTGGCAGTGGGCGGTGGGCAGTGGATGGAGGGAAGCCCCTTCTGTGGGTCTGTGGGCTTGGGTCCATGCCTATAGCTTCCCAGTCCCAACATTTGCCCCTTAAGCACCTATATTCTGTTTGAGTGCTATTACCGGTCCCTTTCCCTCCCACCACTGCTGCTCTCCAAGCTATTGCTTGTCCCCAGGTGCAGGACACTTTTGTGCTGGGGTATTATTTCCAATGGCTAGCTTCTGGTGTTCTCTTCCCCCTTCTGTTTATTGTTCAACATCTGTCCATGCAATCACAACTCCGTGCTTTGTATCTTTCAACTGATGATCCTCTGCCCCTGTAGAGATCCAGACATAAAATCTTACATCTCAGGATAATTTTGTGGGTGTTCACAGTGCCTTGGTAGATATCTAACTAAATTCGGGGGACCAGTTGAAATGGAGTTCCCCACTCTTCCACCATCTTCAAAAGTGGAGTAGTGAAATCTCTTACTATTATTGTGTTGTTTTCTGTTTCTACCCTTATGTCTGTTAATATTTGCTTGATATATTTAGGTATTCTGATGTTGGGTGCCTAATATTTATAATTGTTATATATTCCTGCTAAACTGACCATTTTATATTATATAAAGTTCTTATTTGTAACAGTTTTTGTTTTAAAGTCTATTTTGTCTGACATAAGTGTAATCTCTGCCATAGTTTGGTTGCCATTCACATGGAATATCTTTTTTTCGTCACTTCTCTTTGAGACAGTATGTGCTTTTAAATCTTAAGTGAGTCTCTTGCAGATAGCATAGAGTGGTATTAAAAAAAAAACTATGTAATCACTCTATGTCTTTTGACTGAGTTTAACCCATTTACATATAAAGTAATTATTTATAGGGAAGGACTTTGTCTTGCCATTTTGTTTAATGTTTCTCACTGTTTTCCTGTCTTACTGCCTTCCTTTGTATTTTGTTGATTTTTTGGTATTGATAAGCTTTCATGATTTTCTTTCTTTTGCAGAACTTTTGTCCTGGGTTGAATCTGAATCTTTTCTTTGAGTTCTTTCTCTTACACTGGCACTGGTCTGTATCTCAGATTACTTCCCATTGATTGCTGGCAATTGGTCTGAAGGGGTGTTTTAGAATGTGTAGGCTTTGTCTCACTTACTCAATTATCATTAACTCTCTCTTTGGTACCAGATAGTTTTGTTCCTAATAGCTAAGGCAGAAATCCATATAATAACTGCTACTAGAGATGAATTGGTGATAATATGTCTTTGATAGTAAAAATGTTCCAATAGTTCTCTCTCAGGAATCATGTGTGAGATTGCTCTATGGCTGTATCTAGAGGAATATTATACCCCATTTTGGCTTTGGGAAGATAAAGTAAATTATTCTAAGATGAGCCCAGATTACAGTGTAAATGGTGCCCATGGAATTGTGCAACAAGGTAATCTTAATTTGGGATGAGTCCTCATTCTTCAGTGAGTCTCTCATTCTTCAAAAATCATTCATTTCTGGTTGATCTTCATTTCTCACTATAATAAAGCTACTTTGGCTACATAGTTGGGATTGAAACTATGAATTTTCAGCAAAAGACTTAGCCATATTTCTTTCATTTATGTATTTTAATTGTTGTAATTCTTATATAATCCATACCCAGAACTTTACAGAGAATTTTTCCACTGAATACATAAACTCAGGCATTTTCTATAGGTTGTGACAATAATATGCTGATTTGCAATTCCCTTTGAACAATAACTTAAAAATACAGAGAGATTTCTAATTGGAAGAGACTTTGGTCATCATTTAATCAAACACTGATGTGAAAGGCACCCTTAAAGATTACAAAAAGCACAGGTGGGTATTAAGGAGGGCACGTATTACATGGAGCACTGGGTGTGGTGCGAAAACAATGAATACTGTTACGCTGAAAATAAATAAATAAAAAAAAAGCACAGGGAGCATAACATAGTTAAACTCACATATCTTGAGTTCAAGACCATCATTTTTTCTATTAGTCCCACTTGTTCTTAAAAGATGAATAAAGCTTTTTTTTTTTTCTTCTCTAGTCACAGGAATTGTTACCCAAGATTACTCTGTGGCCCCAGAGCTTCCTCATGGCATTTTTCACCCCTGAGTTTCTGAGTGTAGATTAAAGGACTTAACATGGGTATTAATATAGTATAAAACATTGCCACTGCTTTGTTAATGGGGAAGGTGACCATGGGCCAAAGGATACAAAGTATAGGACAACTAGAGTAACAAGGGAGGCACAGGTGGACAGAGCCTTATGCTCTCCTTTATTACTGTGAGCTCTTAGGGAGTAAAGGATGAGGACATAGGAAATGATAAGAGTAGAAAAAGAACAGACGCATCAGCCCACTGTTGGTGGCAACAAAAAGTTCAGAGATGTGAGTGTCAGTGCAAGAGAGTTTAAGAGAGGGAAAAGGTCACAGTTGAAGTGGCCAATGACACTGGGGCCACAGAAGGGCAACCAGACCTTAAAAAGAATGGAATCAGAGTGTGAAGAAATCCCCCAGCCCTGGCCATGGCCACCAGGGGGCCACGCATTCTCCTCTTCATTGTGATCCTGTAGTGTAGGGACTTGCAGATGGCCATAGGTCATCATAGGCGGTCATAGGCCATCACCATGAGCAGGATGATCTCAGCTTCTCCAGAAAAATGCTTTGCAAAGAGCTGAGTCATGCACCCACTGAAGGAGGTAGTTTTCTTTTCAGTGACTAAAACAAATATCATTTTGGTAGCTATGGTAGAAGAGCAGTAGCTGTCTATGAAGGACAAGAAAGACAGAAAAAAAAAATACATGGGGCAGCCCGAGGCTCTGCTGGTGTTGATTGTCATGACTATTAGTAGGTTGCCTGCCACAGTGAGAAAGTAGATTACTATAAACATAGTGAACAAGAGTTTGTGCACATCTGGGTTGACAAAGGCTTATGACAGTTATATTACCCAGTGCTGGTGTCTATGTGTTACTATAAAGTCTTCTGGAAAGAAGTTTGATTCCATGTAATAAGGGCTTTATAATTGGTCATGTCCAGGACTCCTTAGGTGTAGGAATCTATCCTAGATGAAAAATATGGACAAAAATTATGCATACAGGTTGTATTACATAGTTTTTTATGATAATAAGTGAGCATAATCCAAATGTCTGCATAAAGATGGATAATTAAGTGAATTGTAGTTAGGAAATATCAGGTGGACATTGAAGTTAATTACAAGAAGAGTTCATAGTGTGGAAAGATTCTTCCACTATAATATTAAGTGTAAACCACAAAATATAAATCAGTTTATATATTATGATCCAAAAATGTCCAAAATGATATAATATATCTATATCTCTATCTATCTATATATCATCTATAGAAAAGTATCTGAAAAAAGTACACTATAAAGATTAATAGTGCTTACTTGAATTATAAGTAGGGCAAATCATATTTTCCTAAATATTATATTTTATCAAATTTTTCTTCAAATCCAATAGGTTACCTTAATAATGAGTGCAAGAAGTTGTTAAGAGAAATATTATTTTCTTGTGTCTGGTCTGCTTTCATAATATCTTGAGTGTCTGCTTTTCTTAATAGATTTCATAAGGTCATTCTTCATAAAAATCTGTGACAGTAGATACACATATTTATTTATTTATTTATTTATTTATTTATTTATTTATTTTTTAGGTAAAAAAGAATAATGCTTTATTTGGGGAGAAAAGTTAAGTTACAAACAGAAGTGAAAATGCTTCCCAAGGATCCTTTACATTTAGGTAGAAAATAAAAGCATACTGTACTTTAATTTTTTATAAACCAGAAATCAATTTTTTTTTGTTTCTAGTGAGTAAAAGATCCATTTTTGAAAAATGTGTTTGGAGAGTTTTCCAAATTATTGAAATAGTAGTCTAGACAAATTTTTTAAAATTTCTTTTCAGCGTAACAGAATTCATTGTTTTTGCACCACACCCAGTGCTCCATGCAATACGTGCACTCCATAATACCCACCACCTGGATCCCCCAACCTCCCACCCCCTGCCACTTCAAAACCCTCAGGTTGTTTTTCAGAGTCCATAGTCTCTCATGGTTCACCTCCCCCTCCAATTTCCCTCTACTCCCTTCTCCTCTCCATCTCCCTATAACCTCCATGTTATTTGTTATGCTCCACAAATAAGCGAAACCATATGATAATTGACTCTCTCTGCTTGACTTATTTCATTCAGCATAATCTCTTCCAGTCCCATCCATGTTGCTACAAAAGTTGGGTATTCATCCTTTCTGATGGAGGCATAATATTCCATAGTGTATATGGACCACATCTTCCTTATCCATTCGTCCATTGAATGGCATCTTGGTTCTTTCCACAGTTTGGCGACCATGGCCATTGCTGCTATAAACATTGGGGTACAGATGGCCCTTCTTTTCACTCCATCTGTATCTTTGGGGTCAATAGCCAGTAGTGCAATGGCAGGGTCATAGGGAAGCTCTATTTTTAATTTCTGGAGGAATCTCTCACTGTTCTCCAAAGTGGCTGCACCAACTGGCATTCCCACCAACAGTGTAAGAGGGTTCCCCTTTCTCCACATCCTCTCCAACACACGTTGTTTCCTGTCTTGCTAATTTTGGCCATTCTAACTGGCGTAAGGTGGTATCTCAATGTGGTTTTAATTTGAATCTCCCTGATGGCTAGTGATGATGAGCATTTTCTCATGTGTCTGATAGCCATTTGTATGTCTTCATTGGAGAAGTGTCTGTTCATATCTTCTGCCCATTTTCTGACATGATTATCTGTTTTGTGTGTGTTGAGTTTGAGAAGTTCTTTATAGATCCTGGATATCAACCTTTTGTCTGTACTGTCATTTGAAAATATCTTCTCCTATTCCGTGGGTTTGCCTCTTTTTTTTGTTGAATGTTTCTTTTGCTGTGCAGAAGCTTTTGATGTTAATGAAGTCTCAGAAGTTCATTTTGGCTTTTGTTTCCTTTGCCTTTGGAGACATATCTTGAAAGAAGTTGCTGTGGCTGATATCAAAGAGGTTACTGCCTATGTTCTTCTCTAGGATTCTAATGGATTCCTGTCTCACATTGAGGTCTTTTATCCATTTTGAGTTTATCTTTGTGTACAGTGTAAGAGAATGGTCGAGTTTCATTCTTCTACATATAGCTGTCCATTTTCCCAGCACCATTTATTGAA